>NC_135497.1:465457649-465828899 GCF_052857255.1 Amblyomma americanum
GCGCCCTTGTGCTGTGCGATATCAGTGCACGTTAAAGATCCCCAGGTGGTCGAAATTATTCCCGAGCCCTCCACTACGGCACATCTATCTTCCTTTCTTTTTTCACTCCCTCCTTTATCCCTTCCCTTACAGCGTGCTTAAGGTGTCCAACGATATATGAGACAGATACTGCTTCATTTCCTTTCCTGAAAAACCAATTAATTATTAGCGGGCGCGAGTTTTCGAGTGGGAAAAGAGGTTTGTTTCGGGGATAACGTCGGTGGAAGACGACACAAGGCAGGGGCGCCCTTCAACCTCAAGGAATGAAAACAACGTGGCTCGGATCAGGTAAATCGTACAGCAAGACCGCACCATTACAGTCCGCATGCTATCAGGTGCTCTCGACATTAGTAAGTCAACATACCTCCAAGTGATTCGTAAGAACTTGGTGAAACGAAAGCTGAATGCCAGACTTGTGCCGCACTCCCTCACTCAGGACCAGAAGGACACGCGGGAATCAGTGAGCGCTGATTTGCTCGGCGACGCAGAGAAGGATGCTGCATTCGTGGACAGCATCATTTGTGAAGACGAAACATAGTTTTTCAATACGATCATCAAACAAAGAGGCATAACACCGAATGGCGGTCTACAAGCTCTCCGGCGTCAAGAAAGATGCGGCGACGGAAGACCAAAACAAGAACAATGCTGATAGTTTTTTGATGCCAGAGGTGTCATAAACTGTGAGTTCGCCCCACAAGGGCAGACGGTGAATCAGGAGTTTCATATCCGCGTGCTCTAACACATACGTGATGCACTGCGACGCCATCGCCCTGACTTATGGGCATCTGGACAATGGAGCTTTCTCCACGATAACGCAAGGCCGCACACTGCTCTCAACGTGACAAAATTTCTCTCCAAGGACAGCATTACTGTACTTCCCCATGCGCCGTACTCGCCTGACCTTTCCCCATGCGATTTGTTCCTGTTTCATCGTGTGTAGAGAGCCCTAAAATGTCGCTTGATGGGGAGCGTGGAGGCCATTCAAGACACCGCGACAAAGGAACCGCGACAAAGGAGCTGACAGCCTGCAAAAAGAAGCGCTTTCCAACTGTTTCCAAGACCTCAAGAATCGTTGGAAGCTGTGTACAAACTGTAAGGGAGACTAATTCGAAGGAGTGCTGCACAAATGATTTCAATGTCAAACGTATTTTTTAATGGACTCAGTCTTGGAACTTTACGGACAAAGGTTGTAGATCCCTGGGAGTCCTGATACGACGCCTGGCGCAGTGGTGCAGGGGTCAAGCGATGCGCCACTCCCTAGTCAGATTTAGAGGGGTATAGTGGCTTGCCTATTTTGACTGCCAAGTTAAGTAAACTAATGCGTAACAGTGTTGAATCGGGTTAACTTTAGCCGACTTCTCCAAGCACCGTTACGACTCCGTCGTTGTTGGCCTTGTCCTTTGTTACGTGTCATGTAATCGTATGCTGTTGTTCATTTATTTATTTATTTATTTATTTATTTATTTATTTATTTATTTATTTATTTATTTATTTATTTATTTATTTATTTATTTGTTTATTTATTTATTTATTATTGCCCAAATGCCCCTTAGGTAGGTGTTTTTGCATGAGGGGTGGGCATCATGAGTGAAGGGTAACGTGTTCAATGGCAGTCCTGAAATGGACAACGTTGGAGTGGCGCACGCCACCTTCAGGCAGATCATTACAGCGAAGCAGTCCTTCGCTGTCCGTACGAAGAAACAATGAAGATGGGACGACGTGCGCCAGCGCAGCGTATACAGGTTTTGAATGGTTTGTACCGGAAGAGTGGCGATGTGCAGGTGAAAAAATGGTGAAATCAAGTGTAAAATAATAAAACCTATGATACACTCTGAACGCGAGTACACCTCTATATGGGAGTAATATTAGAGTAAGGTGTCCTGTTGTGCACTCCCTTTTATGAAAGAGAGTGCACTTGAGGACAGCTTACTCCATTTCTACCTCTTTCAGTTTACAGTGTAAAGACTAAGCCCGATAAGTTTGCGCGAGGTTTCAAGACGTGGAAGATCTGCGTTAAGTTTGAGAGATTTGACAATGGTGCAAAATGAATAGTCATTGTAAATAAAACGAGCTGCTTGGTTTTGGACAGATTCGTGGTTGTTAGAAAGGTTCATGTGATGAGGATCCCAAACTGCGCATGAATATTCTACTTTGGGTGCAACAAGCGATTTATAAGCAAGATTCTTTGCAGAATACGAGGTGAATTTCAAGTTTGTGCGTAGGAAGCCAAGGGTGCGGTTAGCATCGTTAGAAATTCCTCTAATGTGAGAGGACCACGAAAGATTGTGTGTAAGAATACCTACATGGTATTTGCACGGAGACACCGGTGACAGTACTGAGTTACCAACAATATAGTTAGGCGTTACGCAGGAGTGGGGACGGTGAAAAGAGATAAGTTAAGTTTTTTTAATGGTAAGTGATATTAACGAGGTTTCACACCACTTCACTACACTGTTTAAGTGGCGTTGTAATGGAAGAACGTCCGAGTTATTTTAATTGGCCTGTAAATAACACAATCGTCAGCAAAGAGCCGTATGTTAGAAGAAATGCTGCGTATGTTAAAAGAATCAGGAAGGTCGTTAATATAGATCAAGAAAATGGGCAGGGGGACCAAGAACGGAACCTTTTGGATCACCGGAGGTCACTGGGGAAATGGGAGAAGAGCGCTTATTTGCCAAAACAAACTTCTGACGGCCAGTTAAGAAGTTACAAAGCGAACCATAAAATAAAGGATGAAGATTTAGGCGCGAAAGTTTCAAGAAGAGTCTGTTGTGGGGAATCTTGTCAAATGATTTCTCGAAATCTAAGAACACGGAGTCTACCGGTATGCTCAGAGCTGAGATTATTAATGAAATGAGCAAGTTGTGTGTCGCAAGATACATTTAAGAAAAGGCCATGTTGGCTGGGATGAAAGAACTTATTGGAAATAAGGAAATCCATGATGTGGGAAACGATGACATACGCAATTTGTTTAGAACAAATGCTAGTAATGGAAATGGGTCGGAAGTCAAGACATGTCGACGAAGAACCTTTTCTTGGGACTGGAATTATCTTGCTCATTCCAATCCAGGGGTACCGCTCCAGATGAAAGTCACTATTGAGAAATGTTGGACAAAATAACAGTTGTTTCTTTAGTATTTTATGCACTTTTGAGTTTACGCCTTCTATTTTGGTGGATGATGAAGTCTTTAGAGTTTCAATTAGTTTGCAAATGCCGCAGGAATCAACAGCTTTTTCAGGCATAACAGGACATTGAAATTGGGTTCTTTGGTGAAATTAGAACAAGAATTTGAATATAGTGTTAATGGAACAACAGAATCGGGAATAGCAAGGTTATTTTGGTCGCATAAAGGTATAGGGGTTTTTGGACATGGGTTAATAACTCTCAAAAATTTATGTTGGTCATTATGGATCATATCAGGTAGTGTAGATGAAAAAAACATTGAAAGTTTAGTTTTGCAGCTAGGGGCCGAAACTGTTTTTCCCATGCGCATGTTTTGTTAGACTGTTTTGCGCTGCGATGGAGCCTTTTATTTTTACTGTTTATTCATTTTAGTGAATTGTTAAACCAGGGTGAAGACGGTCGGTCTGTTACTGTAATAGTGGGAACGTGAGATGCTATGAGATACTGGATTTTCGATTTCAACATTCACCAGTTGGCTTCCACTGCATGACTGTGAAACTTGTCAAAGGGGGTACAAAACATTGTTAGTTCGTCATTATACGCGACGTAATCATATCTGTCGTAAAGGGTGATTTCTTCCCCAGTTTTTTGGGATATAGCGATTGTGACTGATGTGTTGTGTGAATATCGGAGTGATCGCTTAGCGCTGGCAAGAATGTCAGCTGGCAGAATAGATCACCTTCCAACGAATCAAAACGCTTCCTTGATCTAACACTTGACTACAACCTACACCAAGTCATTACATGCCCCACAAATGAAAGTAACATTCTTGACCTACTTCTTACAACCTTCCCAGATGACGTTAAAGGCATAGCCATATTACCAGCCATTAGCGATCACAATCTTATTCACATCCGCATATCATTGCCCATCACAAAGCGGTCCCCAATGAATAAGATAATAACCGACTACAAAAGGAGTAATTTCGACGCCACTTACCTCGCACTATCAGAATTTTATAACTCTTTTGTGGAATCTTATCTTTCTCTCTCGGTCAATGCCAACTGGGAACTTTTTAAAACTACCAAGATAACATCCAAAACGCACACATACCGTCCTTCCTTGTAAAATTCGATTGTAACAGCGGATGGTTCAATAGAGACCCGAAAAGGCTTCTTAATGGGAAAAAAGCGTCTTTATCGTATGGCTAACTTGCGTAACCTGCCTGGAACTTGGGAGCGACACCATAAATGCGCAAAAGAATATAATGAAAAATTAGCCTCCGCCAAATGGAAGTTTTTTTCTTCCGACTTACATTTTATCCTTCAAACAAACCCTAATAAATTCTGGCGTATTCTCTCCTCCAAATTGCGATCCTGTAGAATCGAAGTTCTTCACGCTGACCGTGAGCCCATAGACAGTAATTAGTGCGCGGTAATGCTAAATAAATACTTCTGTTCAGTGTTCTCCTCAGCAACTAGCAGCAAATTTTTACCAGCAATCTCAGCAATACCCATGCCCTAAGTCCCAGTTACTCCGGAAGGAATAGCAAACTTAATCAGTTCTCTGAAAACTTGATCATCGGTTGGTTGTGATAATATAAACAGTAAACTCCTGAAAAATACTAGTTCAGTCTCAAGCCTAATCCTGCATCTAATTTTTGCCCAATCATTGGATTCCGGAGAAGTCCCCAATGACTGGAAGATAGCTGAAATCATTTCAATATTCAAGGAAGGTGACCGCACAAAAACTGTCGTCCTATTTCGTTGACCAGCATTTCTTCAAAATTACTTGAACATGATATATCGTTTAACTTAATGACCCATCTAGATGCAATCAACTTCATTTATCCCCACCAACACGGTTATCGAAAACACTATTCCTGTGAAACCCATTTGGCCGATTTCACTCATGAGATCCTACACTTTATGGACAATAACCTTCAAATAGACGCCATTTTTTAGACTTTTTCAAAGCCTTCGACCGTGTTTCTTACTCGCACCTGCTCGCAAAACTCTCCTCCCTAGGCATTCCTCATAACCTAATAACCTAGATTGATCATTTCTTAATGGGCGTATGCAATTCACTTCATGCAATTGTTACCGCTCATCTCTTACCGATTGATCATCAGGTGTCCCCCGGGCGCTGGCTTATCAATACTGCTATTCCTCATTTACATCAACTATCTTGCAGTAAACACAAACGCGAAATTAAGACTGTTCGCGGACGACAGTGTAATATACAGCCCCATCTGTGATCCCACCGATAGTCACCTGCTACAAAAAGATTTTGACACAATAGCCCCATGGTGCGACACATGGTTCATGCCTTTAAACCTGGATAAATGCCAAGTGTTGTTCTCTCGCAAACGCGCAGTTATTCATCATTCATACAATATCATATAAGAATCTTGGGTTACTTCTGACATCTTCACTATTTCGGGTCAACCATGTCCAAAGAATATGTTCCGATGCCTCCCGTGTCTTATGTTATCTACGACGTAACCTCACGTCAGCATCTCCCGAAGTAAAAAAATCTTGCTTACCTAACAATTGTTCGTCCCAAACTTTAATTTGCATCATCCATCTGGCATCCCTCTCAAGCCTACCTCACCGCCGAAATTGAGACCATCCAAAACCGCGCGACCCGTTTTATCGCCTCTGAATACGCAAAAGAAATAAGCATCAATGCACTCAAAACGTTCCATCTCCCTTCCCCCACTTTAGTCACGCCGCATCATTTCACGCCTTTGCCTACTGCACAGATTTTTCTACCATCCGACTTCAAAGCACCCCCCGCTGAAACCACCGGTCCGAACTTCCAGTCGCCTCAGCCACATCCACCCAATAGCCAGCATCAAGAGCAGTACTTTAGAAATGAGCAGTTCCTTTTTTCTCCTGAACGACATAGTTTCATGCAACGATCGCGAATCATTTCGCGCGAAACTCGCCAGTCATTTTTAGAACACGTGAACTTTTTGTTGCCCTGCACTTTTCCCTCAATTTTTTTCCTGTATTTTTGTGCTTTTTTTGCTTGCCCATTTTGTAACCACTTGATCCTCTTTATTTTATTTTTTAGCGTTTAAATTTGCAATGTTGCGTTAGTTGTGCCTGAGTGCATTTACACAAAACCATTTGTAAGCCCCTCCTTATGTAATGCCCTGGCGCCTTTAAGGATGAAATAAATGAATAAATTTAATGAAAAGTTAGCGTGTGTGGTGAGAAAAGATCATGCAAGCTGGAATACTGATTATTATGTCTTTTAGGGGAGGAAATCGGTTGAGATAACCGAATTTAAGACGAGTATATTGAAAATTAGCCCTCGACTGAGGATTTGGAGGTTGTGAGTGCTATATGAGACCAGGCTACCGTTGGAAGATGAAAGTCACCGAACAAAAGCACCGGGGAGTTACGGAAGGAATGTGGCAGTGTGGAGAGCACTTCGTGAAAATGGTCGACAAAGCTGGCGTCAACGGATGGAGGACAGTAACAAGCGCCTATTATTAAAGGTAGGTGTGAAACATTAGTGCCAACGAACAGTATTTCCAGAGGGGAGGGTACATCGATTTTGGTGTAGGGGAGATCGTTGTTAGATGCTACTAACACGTCGTCGCCTCGTTTTTCAACTCGACCAAGATTAAAGATAGCAAAGTTAGTCAAGACAGCCTGCTGTTCGATGTTTTCAACAGAAGGATTCAGCCAAGTTTCTGATAAGATTAAAATGTTGCTTTCTGTGGTGGAAAGAAGGTTAGAAACTGATTCAAGCTTCGGCAGGATGCTTCTAATGTTCGTGTACAAGATAGTTAAAGCACATTCCCGTGACTTCTGTTTGGTCTCCGATTTAAGCTAGGAAGGGCGGAGGATGACTTTTTGCGTGTAGAATGATCGTAAATGTAAGTACACTCGTCCATGATTAACCTGTTATGTCGGAGTTTAAAACGCTTATCTAGAGATTTAGCACACTGAACAAGGTTGTTGCCAGCAAGCCGAGTGTTTGGCGAGTAGTCCGGTGATACTCGGCAGTCAGTGTCTTAGTTTACCAGCAATTGACAGGAAATGCTCTTTGACTTTAACATGAGCGAACTCTACGTTTACAGGTTTTATTTTGCTTTTGACATATCAACCAATCCGATGAGCGCGCTCAATATCGACAGGCTGTATATCAGTGCCAAGTATGGTTTTACAAATATCAATCAGATTGCTGTCGGCTTGCTCCCTGGTTTCATCAGAGCAGGCACTTATGCCGTAAAACACTAGGTTTCACACTCGGGCTCTATCCTCCTACGCATCCATTTTCGATTATAGAATGGCCAACTTTTCTGTGTTTTCATTTGTCACGGATTTGACGTTATCTAGCGGCACTTTCAGGGCCTGGAGAGATGAACAATCTTGATCGATTTTTGCGAGCCGGTTCCGAATTTGCGCCAGTTTGATGCAATCGCTTTCGTTTCATTCAGCAGCGGTAACTGGCGAGTTTTCAGTTCCTGAAGTGGAGACTTTAGGTCACCAGCGGTTTGAGTGGATGTGGAACGAAGGGTAGGCCCTAGATTAAGTTCAACATTACCTTATAAGACCAACAGTGACTGTACAACTTCAGTACAGTCATATGCAATGGTTAAACAAGAGCATAGGCTCGGCAACGCTAAGAGCACGGGGTAGCGAGTACGCGCTGCGTATGACGAGAAGCAGGTTTTTAACATCACGGCAAAGAGGCGACGAATGTACAGACTCATACATAAATATGAGGGTACAACTGAAGACCTAATCAAAGAGCTAGCAGAACGTTATCTAAACACGGATGATAGTACCACACAACCAGACTACCGGGGGACTCCTAATCCAAATTTAGACGCAGACATCACAGACGCAGAGGTCTGGTACGCAATTGGAAAACTGCGGACAACATCTGCGGCAGGACCAGACAAAGTAACAAATACGACTCTCAGGAACTTAGACGCAACGTCGATTGCGGCGGTTACAGACCTTATGAACAAATACTGGCATGCAGGCAACATACCACCAGAGTGGAAACACGCGACAATCACTTTTATTCCTAAAGCGGGTAAGAAACTCAGCACTGAGAATCTACGCCCAATTTCATTAACATCATGCCTAGGCAAACTCATGGAGCATGTCATCCTCAATAGGCTCCAAAACTATGCGGAGGACATGAACCTCCTACCTGAAACAATGTTAGGATTCAGTGCCCAACTCTCTACCCAGGACATTCTCTTGCAGCTTAACAAGGACATAATTGAAGCTGACGAGGGAACAGGAACGAAAGCAATATTGGGTTTAGACCTTGTTAAAGTTTTCGACAACGTCACCCACAAAGCCATCTTGACAAACTTGTCAGAAATCAACCCCGGAGAAAGGACGTACAACTACATCCGATCCTTCCTCACTAACAGAACAGCAGTGATAACGGTCGGAACAATAGAGTCTGCCCCAATCAAACTAGGAAGTAAAGGAACGCCACAGGGCTCCGTCCTGTCCCCTTTCCTTTTTAACCTCTCCCTCATCAAAATTCCCCCCAAACTGGCACAAATACCAGACCTACATCACACGTTCTATGCAGATGACATCACACTTTGGGTAACCAAAGGATGCGAAGGCTACATAGAAGACACACTCCAAGCAGCAGTGGACATCATCGAGGCATGCGCATGGGATTCCGGCCTCACTTGTTCTGAGCAAAAATCTGAACTCTTCGTGATCCGTCGTAAACAAAGAGGTAGGCGTACCACGACATCCCCCCCGCAAATAAACGTCTATGTTAATGGACGATCTGTCAAAGAGGTACAGACCATGAGAATACTGGGGTTGTATTTACAAACAAATGGAAAAAATACTGACACACTCACTAAGCTAAAACGCACGGTAGCAGCGACGGCGCGATTACTCCGCCGCATAGCTAACCGCAGACAAGGGGTGAGGGAAAGTGATTTATGCCGCCTAGTGCAGGCCTTTGCGCTGAGCAGGATACTCTATGCCACCCCTTATCTGAAATTTTCGAAAGCAGAAAAGGAAAAATTGGATAGCATGATACGGCAGGCCTATAAGGCTGCGTTAAGACTCCCACTAAATGCCTCAACCGAAAGGCTTATGAGGTTAGGAATACATAACACTTACAATGAACTGAAAGAAGCCCATTTAATGGCTCAAACAGCGCGATTAGCCAATTCCAGAACTGGCAGGAGTATTCTTACCAGGCTCGGAATTAACTTTCAACCTACGAATAACGATGCTAAAGTAGACTTACCCCGTGCCTATAGGACGGCCCTACTAATCAAACCACTCCCCAAAAACATGCACCCCTTACACCATGAGGGTAGAAGACAAGCACGAGCCAAAGCCTTACATAAGAAATACAGACAGTGCGCTGCAACACTTTATGTAGATGCGGCAGAATACAAAAATACCAATGCCTTTGCAGTTGTGGTTGTGAACGAGAATGGTGACCACATCGTCTCGGCGACAATCAAAACGAAATCCTCTGAAACGGCAGAAGAGGCGGCTATAGCCCTCGCCCTAGCACATACCCAAGGGAGCATCATCCTCAGCGATTCCAAAATGGGTATCAATAATTTCGCTAAAGGGCGAATTACAAACACCTCCCTTAGAATCCTTAACGCAACCAAATTCTCACCAAATTATTCCGAATTGATATGGGTCCCAGCCCATTCGGGGAATCCGGGGAACGAGGCAGCCCACAATAAAGCCCGAGGTTTCGTCGACCGGGCAGTGGATGAGTCTGGCTCCCTGAATTTCACGAAGGACTCAATGATCACATATCATGATCTCACCAATCATTTTAAACTAGAGAGGAGAATTTTCCCCCCTCCAGACAAAAGACTTACTAAAGAACAAGAGGTTACGTGGCGTCGTCTACAGACGAGATCGATACGCACCCCATCACTCCTCGCGCACATTTATCCAGATCTTTACAACCCAAACTGCAAACACTGTGGCCAACGTGCTACCTACGATCACATCCTGTGGGACTGCAAAATAGAGCCACCTCCGGGTGATCTAGTTACAGCTCCTTCTCTCGAGCGGTGGGAGACCGTGCTGGCTAGCTCTGACCCCAGAACGCAAGTTTTGGCGGTGGAGTGGGCTGACAAAGTCGTCGAGGGCTATGTACTCTCGACCACTTAACGCGACCTCTTGCCAAGCTCTTCCCGGCGAATAAAATGTTTTACAATCAATCAATGTAAGCAAAGCCCATCGCTGCTTCTTCGCCGAGGAGGAGGAATAAACATTTTATTGAAATAGCAGACTAAGGTTCTTGCGGGTGAAGCCCATATTCCAGGGCCCCACTGGCTCTAGCGGCACGTTCGGCTTTGTCCAAGGTTGCCTGCTGGCTTCCCAGGCTCTGCCGGGCGAGTCGCGCCTCCCACGACCTTTCAAGTTCGTTGCGCGTGACGAGGGGTGAGTTTCCTCTTCTGGTCTTTCTTTGCAATGCCAAGTGATGTGTTTCAGGGTTGGTGTGTCGCCGCACCAAGGATAGCAGTCATTCTATTGGGACGGGTGTATTTTGCTGTGTGTGTATGTTGAGATATGTGTTGGTTTGTAGCCGTCTCCAGTCCCTGGATTGCCAGCGTGTGAATTTAGGGTGGGGTGGCGTCATTGTCTGCCTGGCGCATATTTGGCTGTCGAGGGTATCTTGCGGCAGCGTAGGTGTGAGGTATTCCTCCCGGGTGGATGTGTCCGCGGTTCGGAAAATTAGTCCTCGAGCCAGGCAGTCCGCCCGTTCGTTTCCCTGTACAACTTTGTGAGCGGGGCACCATGTGATGATGTGATCTCCTCGAAGGTTGGTTCCTAGTATGCTTAGAACGCTCCGAGGGAGGACGCCCCTGAGAAACGGTCGGCTGCGCCGCCGATCGCACTGAAGGGGGACGCAAGTGTGCTGTGACTTTTATCATCTTGGGTTGGTGCTGTCGGCGATGTGGTAGCTTGTGAACCACAGAGCACAGCTTGTTTGCTACAACTTGTTTATGTAGGCAACTTATTAAATAAATAGTCACTAAAAGTGAATCCCGCCGCTTATAAAAGCGAATCATATTGCTTGAGTGATTGCACTAAACAGACAAATGAGTTATGCCAAAAGAAGTTCCATTGCTTCGAAAGCCGTGCTTTTTTAACTCACAATTACTTTCTTAGATGCGTCGCGACATCGAAATAAATGAAGTCGAACTATAGGAAGGTGATCAGCGCCCATTCAGCTGCCTTGAGGTCTTTAGACGTAGACCCTGATGACATTAAAACGATCTGAGCGTAGAGTCTGCAAACAAAACGTGGTCAGACTATAAAAGGGTCGCAATTAAGGACAAGCAGCGTATCCTCCATCGACGCAAAAAAAAAATTCGAACAGGATGACTGGAACGCAGAAATATTAGCTCCTAGATAGGAAGTTGAACCCAGTTTCAATACCACTTGAGAAGAGCTTTAATCGCGTCTTACTAGTGAAAATCAACTGCACTGCTTTTCAACTAAAAACTCGTCATTCTTTGCAAGATTTAATATTTTGCTCTACTTTCATTTGCCGCTGCGAGAAATCAATGCAGGCAAAAACGGGAATTGTTTGAGGGGCGCTGGGCACTTCTTCTTGTCCAAGAGAGAAAGCCTAAATGTCTACAAATTATACTCAGGTTAATGACATCCTATGCATATGCGTCTTGAATTGCATCACTGCTTGCAGCGTTAGTGACAGCGAACACAGAGGCATGGCGAACAGACGGCTAACAATAACTTCGTCTGTGGTAGGTCCTTTTAAAAACGACCACATCGCACACTACAAATTTTGAGCGCCTTCCGTGATTAATATATCCACGTGAAACTACCGTTGACATATCAGTTCTCCAGCAACAGAAGCCATAGAAAAGCTAACATGTCTGCATCGTTGCTGCTCTTTCATGCTCTCTGTGACGTCAGCGTCCTTTCCATTCAAAGTCTTGAACAATGTATTTGTTAGAAACTAACTTAGTTTCCGTTAGTCTCCGCTGCGATCCCGTTCCGCTACGAAAGGGATCGCAGCGCCCTTCGGGGTACCCCACGACGGACGGAAACTTTCCGCCTGTCAAATCTAGGGTGCCTCGATGCCAGCGCCGCCGTTCAGAGTGGTGCCATCCTTTGACGGCACCAACGCCGCCTTTTCTCGCTGCGACGTCATTTTGAATCACAGCGGGCGGGCGCAGCTTTGCTTGCGTTGTTCCAGGCACAGTGGCTGCGCATTACTCGCTGGTGGTTCTACTTGTTTGAGAGTGTTCGACCGCATGACTGACGAGCTTGTCAAGTCCACCAAGCCATCATGAGTACATGACGGGCTGTTGTGTGCCAATGTGCTCCTGGTTAACGCTTAAAGGCTTGCGTTGTTTTCACTTCCCCCGGGACTCGGAGCAGCAATGAAGCTGAAGCAGTAACGAAGCTAAAATTTTAGGTAGCAGTTATTTTTCCAAAAGCCTAACTGATCACCACCCAATTTTGCAGGCAAAATAGGGATTGCACGCATAGGTATCGTTAAAAATTGCAGTTTTTTTTAAACTAAACCGTTTCTTTCTGATTCTTTTTCACAAAGCGAGGTATTTTAAAGTCGATGACAGTCGTGCCTCATTAATATGAACACTTTGGTCTCCGATCAAAACTGTCCATAAACCGAGTCGCCCATGATCACGAATCACGAAGAAAAAAAGCCACCATATATGTTGTGATTAAGGCCTGCAACTGTGCATATTGGTTTCCAGCGAAGTTGAACTTAGACATGATTTTCGGAGCTGCAGACCCATTATCCTGGTCGCCATTTTCCTTGAAATAATGTGCAGCATTACGCGCCTATAGCGATGTACGATATACTTGAAGGAGTCTCGTGGCTAAACGACTCTACTACTACTACGACTGCTGGCATCTCATGGACCGCTACTATACGTATATCAGTACACATTCGGCCGACGACTGCTGAATGAGTTTTCTGGTGTGAGCTGGTGTGAGTTTTCATCGCAGTTGTTCGAGCAATATGGAAAATACTGAAGCGCGTCAATTGGGTAACTATGAAGTATGAAACCACCAAAGAAAAGGGCCATCACTCAGCCATTCGCACTTTTTCATAGCATTCCTTTTACATCATATCTCCAAATGCAGAAATCTAAGCACCTCGGCGGGGCAGTATAGAGATTTTGTACTCATCTCCGCCCATATTACCGAGACAGAAATACATGGGCCCTCTTGGGCACTGTGCATTTTCCCCCTGTCCATTGTTCGGACAGCGAGTTTCCATATTAACGATGGCGGAAATACATTGAAAAAGTTTGGTTCCCAGAAAAACTGTACATAACTCGAGTCATCCATATTAACGGGGATCGTATTAACGAGGCGCGACTGTACTTTTATTTCGAATTAAAAATTATAAGGAAAAATTACTGAAGTTATTTAAAGACCCCAAATTCACCCTTTTTGTGCAGGTTTTTAAGGAAGGTTTATAATGAGTACAAATGGGCTTGAATAAAATAAATGCAATGAAAAATATATGCAGAAATGGGTTTCACAAACTGAGACATCACAGCAGAGCAACCGGTGAGCATGTTCATGGCGCAAGCGAAGTCTGCATATGAGCGCATGCAACAGCACCAGCTCGGTGTTTGTGCGCCTGTCAGAAAAATGCAACGAGTGAAAAACTTGCAGTAATCCTTTGCCCTATCGCCAACGAGGGGCAATCAGTTTCCGTGGGCCTCAAGAAAGAAAATGCAGGCGGAGTGGCAACGCTGGTATAGGGTGGCATCATTTTTATATACCAGCGCTGGCCTGTAAACAAATGTAATTGCACCCCTCTCAGCAACAAACAGGCGAACTCGCAATTATACTTTGAAAAATTAAAAAGCAGACACGCAACAGTCTTTGCGAGCACAACAAACGGAAACAGCCCGCACGACGAAAGCGAAACCAACCGCAGCACGCGAGCGGCTGTTGACGCGCGGCTGTTATCAAAGCACAGGACTTGAGAAACCAAAAACCACGTAGAAAAAGAAAGAAAACAATTTCTTCCACTCGCACGAAGTGGGAGCACCTGCTCGGCAACGGATCTTTAAAATGATAGCCTGTGTTTCAAACCAACAGACGGTACACTAATTGTTTAACCTCAACCACTCGGGGCCCTAAAATTAATTCGCACAATTGCGTCTTCGACCATCGGAGGTTAAAATTGAGTAAAAAGATGCGCAGTGTGATACTGATGAGAAAGACTTCAATTCAAAGCACTCTGAAGCGCGCCGAGGGCATGAACGGCATCGTAACGAACGCTAGCCCAGCAGCGCAGCTGATCCTGTGGGATTCAATATGGCGGTGCCGTTGAAGTTGTCGCCACCCTGAACGGTGGCGTGCTTCGAGGTTCCCTAGTTAAATCAGTATCGCATCACCACCTGGTGGCGGGTTTATGCCTCTCTCTTTTTCCCTGATTATTGATGCCCGAATCACACCTTACTCATCGATACCTCACGCATACACACACGCACCAAACCGTTCAAGTGCACTAACCATCTCAGAAATGGAATTAATCTGGTTGAATTACCTAACTATGTAGAATAGGCATAATTAAGAATGCACGCTTCAGTACATGACCTTAAGGCACCACACCAAATCAAAGACCACAATGCATTCGACAGGTCATGCTCTTTCCCTCTCAAAACCAAGGAGCGTTCGTGGCCTACGGGTAGTGTCTCGAAATACATGGGTCCTGGTTTCGAATCGCTCCTAATTAACCCTTATTTACTCTTAACCGCAATTACTTTGCATATTGCCGCGAATATTTGCAGTGTTTGTTCGTTTTTCAAATCTGCCACCACACCACCTTATCGCTTTCTTTGCGGTGCAAGACGCGACTAGATTTATCTCGATTGATCGGAGCCAGGCAGAGCTGATTCTACGTTGTTCCGAAATGTTCTAGTAACTTTGCACGCCTTATCTCGAAAGTTCGCTATCAGCTTTAAATTGAGCACGGCCAACAGCGGCGGGCATTCTGTTCGACGACCGCCGAGCACGCTTGTCGCTTCGCCGCTGCCGAGTAATGGATACAGTGCTGGCAGGCCTGAAGTGGCAAATTTGTCTGGTATATTTAGATGACGTCGTTGGCTTCGCCTCGAACTTTGAAGAGCACCTCAAAAGACTTCGAACAGTACTAGACGCAATCAAGTCGTCTGGCCTAACCTTGAAAGCAGAGAAATGCCACTTTGCCTACGAAGGGCTGCTGTTTCTAGGCCACATCGTTAGCAAGGAATGAGTACGCCCAGACCCGCAGAAAACAGCTGCTATTGAACAGTTTCCACCGCCGGCCGATAAGAAAGTAGTGCGCAGATTTCTCGGACTGTGCGCATATTGTAACAGTTCTTACACTGAAAAGGAACTGCAGCGGCTGAACGAGGGCACCAGAGAAACGGACCTACACTTCAGCGTCGTCTACTTCTAAAGGCTGCGATCTCTTTCTTCTTCTACTTCCAATCCTCGTGTCACTGCCCCCTCTTCAGGAGCATCGCCCCGATGCGGTGTTACCGTCAGACCGAATAGCCGGGAGAAAAAGTGTTCAAGAGGTACACCACGAGTCTGACATCAGCCGGAAAGTCACTCGGGGGGTCGCTCGTAGTACGGCTTCATTCGCACCACATGCACAACGTTACAGCGCTTGCCGTTGTGCGATGAACGAGCTGGCGAGGCTGGTGCAACTTCGTACGTTACGTCGCTGAGGCGGCGGACAAGGTAAGGGCCGAAGTAGCGGCGCAGTAACTTTTCGGACAGCCCGCGACGACGAACGGGCGTCCAAACCCACACATAGTCGCCTGGGTGGTAGGTAACGTAGCGGCGTCCAAGGTTGTAGCGGTCAGCATCGATCTGCTGCTGACGGTGAATGCGGTGTCTGGCCAGTTGCCGTGCTTCTTCCGCGCGCTGAACATAGGTGGCGACGTCGACAACAAGTTCACTCTCACTGTCAGAGGGGTCCACGGGTAGCATAGCATCGAGGGGGGTGGTAACCTGTCGACCGAAGACTAATTCGAACGGAGTGAACTGCGTCGTCTCTTGCTGCGCGGTATTATACGCGAATGTTGCGTATGGGAGAATTTCGGCCCATGTTTTGTGCTCGATATCAATATACATGGAAAGCATGTCGGTCAAGGTCCTGTTGAGGCGTTCAACCAAGCCATTTGTCTGCGGGTGGTAGGCTGTTGTACGTCTATGGCTGGTGTGCGTGAGCTTGAGTACAGCCTGAGTGAAGCGGGCCGTAAATGCAGCTCCATGGTCAGTAATGATAGCTGCAGGAGCGCCATGACGCAGGACGATGTTGTGGACGAAGAAGTCGATGACTTCAGCAGCAGTACCGTTTGCAAGTGACGTGGTCTCAGCGTATTGGGTCAAATAATGTCGCGACCGCAATCCACTGGTTTCATCTGGTCGACTTCGGAAAATAGCCGAGGAGGTCTATGCCAATTTGCTGAAAAGGGGTCTTTGGTGGTGCTATGGGCTGCAGAAAGCCGGCTGGCTTCAGAGGAGGAGATTTGCGCGGTTGGCAATCCCGGCATGTTGTTACGTATCTACGCACGGATGGGAGTAAATGGGGCCAGTAATACTTAGGCCCAATCTTTGCCAGTGTGCGACTAACCCCCAAGTGGCCGGCGGATGGTTCATCATGATAAGCGCTTAAGATTTCGGAGCGTAACTGGGATAGCACAACAAGCAGAAACGTCTCTTTGTTGCTGTCAAAGTTGCGCTTGTAGAGGACTCCACGCCGCAGAATGAAGGCCTGTAGTCCACGGCGAAACACACGAGGTACATGAGAATTCAAACCCTCCAGATACTTAACGAGTGGCGCCAACTCAGAATCTGCTCGTTGAAGCTGCGCCATACGGGAGATGCTAATGGCACAAAGAACAGGGCAATCTTCGGGGATGTCTTGCGTAGCCGGTTCCACGGGCGCTCGTGATAAACAGTTCGCGTCCTGGTGCTGCCGACCCGATTTATAGACGACCGTAACGTCGTACTCCTGTAAACGGAGGCTCCATCTGGCCAACCGGCCAGAAGGGTCTTGAATGCTGGCCAGCCAGCGTAGCGAGTGATGATCGCTGACAACACGAAACGGTCGGCCGTAGATGTAAGGTCGAAACTTACTCAGAGCCCAGATGACGGCAAGGCACTCTTTTTCGGTCGTCGAATAGTTCCTTTCCGATCGAGAAAGTGTGCGGCTCGCGTAGGCGATTACTCGCTCTGCGCCGTCCTGCCACTGTACGAGGATCGCTCCGAGGCCGACATTGCTGGCGTCAGTGTGGACATCAGTCTCTGCATTCTCGTCAAAATGAGCTAGTATTGGTAGACTTTGAAGGCGGCAGCGGAGTTCCTCGAAGGCTGCGTCTTGGGCACTTCCCCATACGAAGGGTGTGTCATCTCGAGTCAAGGCAGTCAATGGCTCAGCTAGGCGAGAAAAATATTTAACAAAGTGGCGGTAATACGAGCAGAGGCCCAAAAAACGTCGGAGGGCCTTCTTGTCGGTTGGGCGTGGGAAACTGGAGACGGCGGAAGTCTTGTCGGGGTCTGGAAGAACACCTTGTGCGCTGACATGTCCTATGAAACGGAGCTCTTCGAAGGCGAAATGGCATTTCTCTGGCTTGATCGTTAGTTGTGCAGACTGAAGAGCTTGAAGGACAATGCGCAATCACTGCAAGTGTTGTTCGAAGCTAGACGAAAAGATGACTACGTCGTCCAGGTACACAAGGCACGTCTGCCACTTCAAACCAGCTAAAACAGTGTCCATCATGCGTTGAAATGTGGCCGGAGCGGAGCAGAGTCCAAACGGGAGCACCTTAAATTCGTACAGACCTTAGTAGAGTGGAGAGCTGGGCGAGTCGGTACATGATTGAAGAAGGAAACCAGCGCAAAAGACGAAGACACAGGAACAAGGAACACAGGACGACGCTGGACGGCGGTACGGCCAGGCCCTGTAAAGATGTCCCGCCTCACCACAGTGGTAGCAAAGGGGCCGCCGGTCCGGTGCAGGCCACATTTCACACTTCCGTGGCCGCTGATAAGCTGGTCGAGCAGGCACACGGGAAAGACCAGACTGCTGCGCTGCGTGAGTCGCGGTATTCACGTCGTAGCCTGGCGTTGGGGCCCGGCAGAGGACAGATGCATAGATTGGTCTGGCCTCAGTCTGTCTTGGGATCGCAGGCAGTTGTTGCTGCTGTGCTGCTAGGCGCACCTCGTCCCAGACGACTTCAGACAGCGATGTAACAGACGGCGCGCTGGGAGGCAGCTGGAGGGCTTGTAATTCCTCCCTGACGATCGACCTGATTAGGTCCCGTAAAACGGCCGCATCACTCCCTAGCGGCATCGAAGAAACAGCGGGCCCAAGCGTGCTTACATCCCGATTGTATTGCCGGGCTCGTTGCAGGAGCGTCGTCTGCATGGTAGTCGCTTCCGTGAGGAATTCGGCAACAGTACGTGGTGGACTGCGCACAAGACCGGCGAAAAGTTCCTGCTTGACCCCGCGCATGAGGTGGCGAAGCTTCGTCTCCTCCGCCATGGATAGGTCAGCACGCTTGAAGAGGCGCGTCATGTCCTCTACATACATGCGGACGCTTTCGTTAGTCCGCTGGTTACAGGAGCGAAGCGCAGCTTCAGCTTTCTCCCGGCGCTCTGCGTTGGGGAATGTAGCTATGAGATTTTGGCGAAATGTCTCCAAGGTGGACATGTTGCTCTCGTGGTTCTCGTACCATGTCCTAGCGGAGTCCTCGAGCGCAAAATACACATTATGGAGCTTACGGTCGTCGCTCCAACCGTTGTAGCGGGCGACCCGCTCGATGGTGTCCAGCCAGTCTTCCGCATCTTCGTACACGTCGCCGTGAAAAGATGGCGGTGTTCGCGGCGTGTTGTAGAGGATGGGCGCTGATGGACCGGTGTGAGTGCCGTCTTTATCTCGTAGGCGTACGCAGGTCGGGAAGCGTACCCAGCACTGCTCCACCAGATGTGTAACAGTTGTTACACTGAAAAGGAACTGCAGCGGCTGAACGAGGGCACCAGAGAAACGGACCTACACTTCAGCGTCGTCTACTTCTAGAGGCTGCGATCTCTTTCTTCTTCTACTTCCAATCCTCTGTCAATATTACCGACGATTTGTGAAAAACGTTTCGCGCATCGCCGAGCCCCTAACCCAACTGATGAAGGCAGACGTGCCGTTTAAATGGGAAGCGCCGCAAGCAGAAGCCTTCAAGGAACTTCAGCGTCGTTTACAGTCCCCACCGATCCTTGCGCATTTTGATGAAAACGCCGATACTTAAGTTCATACCGACGCAAGCAGCGTGGGACTAGGCGCCGTCCATGTTCAAAAAAGTGACAGGCTGGAGAAAGTCATCGCATACGCTAGCCGTTCCCTTTCCAAGGCCGAGGCTAACTATTCGACAACTGAGAAGGAGTGCCTTGCCATCATCTGGGCTACGTCGAAATTCCGCCCCTACCTTTACGGACGACCGTTCAAGGTGGTCAGCGACCACCACGCGCTCTGCTGGCTTGCCTATTTGAAGGACCCCTCTGGCCGGCTCGCTCGATGGAGTCTGCGTCTCCAGGAGTTTGACGTCACCGTCGTTTACAAGTCCGGACGCAAGCACTCTGACGCCGATTGCCTCTCATGAGCCCCTGTAGATGCACCGCCACCGGACGACGATGAGGACGCCGTCCTGGGACCCATCAGCCCCAGCTCTTTTGCTCAGCAGCAACGCTCGGACGCCGACCTAAAAGGCCTCATCGAGTACCTGGAAGGCAAGGTTTCTTCACCCCCTGCTTCATTCAAGCGAGAACTGTCTTCCTTCTGTGTGCAGAATGAGGTCCTCGTGAAGAACTTTACGGCGAGAAAAACAGCCTACCTCCTTGTTGTACCTACTTGTCTCCGCGAAGAAGTTCTACAGGCTTCACACGACGAGCCGACAGCTGGACATCTCGGGTTTACTCGCACGCTCCGCCGCATTCAAGACAAGTATTACTGGCCCCGACTGTCTGCCGATGTCGCACACTATGTGAAAACCTGCCGAGATTGTTAGCGACGAAAGACTCCTCCCACACGACCAGCAGGATTTCTGAACCCCATTGAACCTCCCTCAAGGCCCTTTCAGCAGGTCGGCATGGAGTTTCTTGGCCCTTTTCCAACGTCAACATCTGGAAATAAGTGGATCATCATAGCGACCGACTACCTGACCCGCTACGCCGAGGCGAAAGGCTTACCGAACGGAACAGCAGCAGAAATCGCCAAATTTTTCGTGGAGTGCATTCTTCTTCGACACGGCGCCCCCGATGTGCTCATCACGGACAGAGGAACAGCATTCACGGCGGAACTAACGCAAGCCATCCTGCGCTACAGCCAAACTAGCCACCGGAGGACAACTGCATACCATCCGCAGACCAACGGACTGACCGAGCGCCTGAACAAAATCATCGCCGATATGCTTGCCATGTATGTCGATGCCGAACACAAGACCTGTGATGTCATCCTGCCTTACGTCGTCTTCGCCTACAACACTGCAGTGCAGGAGACCACCCAGATGACAGCTTTAGGCTCGTCCATGGTAAGGAGGCCACGACCACGCTAGACGCCATGCTGCCCAACGTTACAGAAGAAGGGAACGTCGACGTTGCCGCCTACCTTCAACGCGCAGAAGATGCTCGAAGGCTTGCCCGATTACGGATCAAAGATCAGCAGCGGTCCGACGCCAGACGCTACAACCTACGAAGACGCAACGCGGAATACAAACCAGGAGACCAAGTCTGGGTAAGGACGCCCATTCGCCGCCGTGGATTGAGTGACAAGCTTTTGCGCTGCTATTTCGGCCCGTACAAGGTTCTTCGTCGGCTAGGTGAACTTGATTATGAAGTCATCCCTGACGCAATGACTGCATCCCAGCGACGCCGCGTACGACCAGAAGTTGGCCATGTAGTCCGTCTGAAGCCGTATTATGTGCGCTAAAGGCCGCTGCATTTCCATGCTCTATTTTCGCAAAATCCGTTTGTTTTCTCTTACTAGTCGCATTATTTGTTTTAATGCATCGGGTCGATGCTTCTTTGAGAGGGGAGTAATGCTGCGAATGTTTGCAGTGTTTGTTTTTCAAAACTGCTGCCACACCCCCTTATCGCTTTCTTTGCGGTGCAAGACGCGACTAGATTTATCTCGATTGATCGCAGCCAGGCAGAGCTGATTCTACGTTGTTCCGGAATGTTCTAGTAACTTTGCACGCCTTATCTCGAAAGTTCGCTATCAGCTTTAATTTGAGCACGGCCGACAGCGGCGGGCATTCTGTTCGACGACCGCCGAGCACGCTTGGCGCTTCGTATTCAGTCCATTTTGGGTGCACGTCAGCCCAATAAACAGTTTTCTTTTAGAAGACCATTTCGTCCGTCTTCATCGCTGCTTCGACTGCCGTCACCACTACGTGACAATATATAAAATCCCTAAAGACTTTTGCGACCAATCAGCGCACGCTAGCACTAATTTGTGTCTTCTTCACTGGGCCGTTTTCGCGCGTTGACGGAGCGCTCATTCTGTCCTCGCACCGTGCTCTGTAGTTACTGCGCTATGATTTCTTTGTGACGATGAACCAACACGCGCAGGCATTTTCCTACCTTAGCTGGGGCTGCTGCTAATGGCAGATTCGGTGTCATCTTGCCCCACACGGCACCTTTCATCCTAAAGATCTTTTTCTGCTACAAAAATTGCTTTTGGGTAGTTTCACTTTATTTTACAATGGGACCCTTCCCTCACCCATGATAGAGTAGTTGTACGGAAAAGGTCCTCCTCCTTAAGCCTGTTAGATTTCGAAGCACGTTCGCAGAAAAACCGCGGAGTGCGCACTTCCCGCGTGCGAAGCGTGTTTTTTGAACGAGAGCGACGCGATCGGGATTGCGTAAACAGCACTCCGTCGAAAAAGCAGAGTTCAGAAGATCGGTAGTCAGATAACTCCGTTGCGCGCAGTGTCACCAACAGACGAGAGAGCAAAATTTATTGCCTAAAATGGGGCGAATCCACGATAGCACGGAGGATAGGGCTATGAATGCGCGAGGTGTTTTGACGACGTCCTCGCCAAAAAAAAAATATGCGGTGGAGGTTTAAAAAGTTTAAAAATACGAAACGACGGACGAATTTAATTGCATACCTCGACTCGTATTTTATGCCGACTGACAAAGGAAACAACTAATGAAAACACTGCTTGTACAAATTTCAGATTGTCGGCATCGCTGGCTATTCGCAGATGTTTGAGCCATTTTTGTCAGAATAAAATATAAGACAGAAACATATGGGCGTGCTTTCTTTTGTTGCTCCTGTGTCTTTTGTGCACATTCAGTTTAGGGAGGCGTGCTCTAATTTCTTTCGATTTGTATCGTGCCCGGCTATTCTGGACAAAAGCATTTTTTAACGGGAGTTTATGAACGCAATTTTCTCGTATATTGCAAGATATCACTATAGATACAATAACATCCTTAGATCTCCCGTCTTCATGCTGCATTCGTATGCTACTAACGGTCTTGTTATCGTCACAACGTTCCCCATTGGTTTTCTATGGCAGTCTTAACTGCTCCATGCGAGCGATGGAAAAAGTTTAAACGAAGGATTTCGGCTCGCACCGGAAGAACGGACCATTACCTTTAACATTTTCCTAACAGTACTTTACAGTATTGTAATATTCAAAAATTTTCGCCAAGAATGCTGCATGAGTTCGCAGGGCTGCGCCACTTCTTTCTATACCGTAGCGGTTTTACAGAGAAAGATTTTTATGAGTTCACTATCCAGTCCTGCACGTCAAGTGGGTCGCTGCGGTCGCCCGGGCCACCTTCTGAGGCCTAACACGAGGGTGTCCCAAAATTCAGGGCCTTGTATAAGCCGGTCAGCCCCATGAATTGGCTTGGGATTTGTACATCGCTTGAAAGCGTCTGGTCGTCGGTAAGTGCAGGACGGAAACTCGCGATTCATTATCCTTCAGGCTTCAGGAAGACCTATCGGGCAATTGCGCGTGGTTCCTTGACCTAAATGTGTGGAGCAAAGATTTTTCAACGAAGCACTTTAAGCAGGTGCAACACCCGAGGCGTTGGGCGCCCTTTGGGTCTACTCTAACGACATTATGTACGCTGCAGCTCTGGGATCAGAAATATGGCTCAGAATAGAAACAGCCCCTCCGACTAGAAGCTCACTTCGCAGCGCTCCTTGCCCGGATCAGAGCACCTCTATTCAGCGCCTTAGGCACTCTACCTTCTACCCGGCGGCTGTACTATCAGTGCGACAACTGCCGCTTCGCGATAAACACTTCCCCATTACGCGATCCAAGTTATTCTGAGGCGACCCCTACGAAGGGATATTCCGTCGATGCCGTATTAGTCCAGCGATCCCTGCGCGCCTAGCTGGTCTCTGGGTGTCTCGTCTAATCACAGTTTTGCACATAAAGTCACGTATGAACCCAATAAGATCCGACTGGGCGGTGCCCAGGGAAACCTCGCGGAAGTTACTGATTTTTTTGTTCTCTCAGGGCCCGGAGGCATTACGGAGAGGAGGGCCATATAAAATCGGTGGCAAGTTTTTAGAAAATGTCGGCGTCGACGAAGGTAGAGATGTAGGCTAGGAGGTGGTAGCAATCATGAAAGGTGAGGGAATTGATGCAAATCATAGTTTGGCAGGGAGGGATCTCCACCTTGAGTTAATGGTCAGTTCATGGTGATACGATCTTTGACAATAGATTAGTTTATGAAATCCAGCGGCGGAAAAGGTATTTTTTTATTCAGATACCCTAAAGGCCCTTATGGGCATTACATAGGGGGGGGGGGGGGGGTTAACAACAGGATATTTCAAACACAATTAGGGGGGGGGGGCAAGGCAATATAGAACATCGCGGTAAGGATCACCGAATACAAGAAGAAAATATAAAAAGAAAAAAAGGAGAGAGAATTGCATACATGATGAAAAAAAAGAACAACAACAACACTCCGTACAAAGCATGTAGATACACTTACAATGCGTCAAAGGCATAAAATTCTGCTTTTACCCAACATGCGTAAAACTGCGTTTCAAATTACTTACAAATGAGTCATGATCACGTATAGAAGCAATTTCTTTTGGCAGCTTATTCCAGTGATGAATAGCTAGAAAGAGCGGTGATTGTCGGAGGAGATTCGTACGCGCAAACATGGGACGCACTTTGAAGGGATGGTCGAGGCGGGGGAAAATTTTTTGTGGGGGTTTGATATGGGATGCTGTAAAGGATGACGGGGCATGATACAATCTGTGGAAGTGGGAAAGTAGTGCTAACAGTCGTCGTGTTTCTAGAGACGGTAATTGGAGGGACTTTTTGATAGCCGTGATGCTGGATGTTCTAGAGTATGTTTTAGTGATGAAGCGTGCTGCTTTATTTTGTAAAGATTCCAGCTTGTTTATTAGGTAAGTCTGATTTGGATTCCATATTATGGAAACGTATTCAATCTTTGAGCGAACTAGAGCTGTGTAAGCTAATAATTTAGTTGACTGATTTGCTAAATATAAATTTCGCCTAATGAAACCAAGTGTTTTATTTGCTTTCGAAATTATTTCATCAATGTGATCATTCCATGTAAGGTTAGAAGTTAAATGGACTCCCAAATATTTTAATGTATACACATTCTCTATGCATATGCTGCTCATAAAATATGAACTTAGGTGAACGTTACTGGCTCTGGTAAATGTCATAGTTTTTGTTTTAGAAACATTAATTTCCATTTGCCAGTGCTCGCACCAAAGTGAAATTTTGTTTAGGTCGGCCTGTAAAATATTAGCGCCTTCAGAGGTGATAATTTGTCTGTAAAGCACGCAGTCATCTGCAAACACTCGAACCGTTGAGGTCAGATTGTTACTGATGTCATTAATGTAAATTAAGAATAAGATTGGGCCAAGTACGGATCCCTGGGGAACGCCATATTTAACTTGTGCTAAAGCGGAAAAGTGATCATTTACGGAAACAAATTGGTAGCGATCGGTTAAAAAACTTGAGATCCAATTAACAATTTTTTCATGTATGTTAAGCCGGCTAAGTTTCGTCATTAAGCGAGAATGGGGAACTTTATCGAATGCTTTCTTGAAGTCAATAAATATGGCATCGATCATTATGGAATCGTGAACAGCTTGATGAAGATCAGTTATAAGTTCAAAAAGCTGTGTTTCACAAGAGCGTCCTTTCTGAAATCCATGTTGATTGTTAGAAAAGAAGTTATGTTCAGATAAATATTTCATAACTGCGGAAGATATGATATGCTCAAGTAATTTACATGGAATACTAGTTAAGGATATAGGTCTATAGTTTGAGGGTACTGATCGGTCACCTGATTTGTAAATGGGAGTGATACGACCGACCTTCCAGTCATCTGGTACGATTCCTGTATCTATTGATTGCTGGAAGAGGGTGGCTAATACGGGAGATAATATAGGTTTAGTCATTTTAAGCATCTTTGTGCAGATGCCGTCTGGACCTGGCGCTGAGTTATTAGAAAGTCGATCGATGGCCGATTCTATTCCCTCTGGTGTAATTATGAGATCATTCATAGATGAGTTAATTGAAGGAAACGTAAGGTCAGGTGGAATTGGATTTTCGTTTGTGAATACAGAGCTGAAAAACAAGTTTAATTCAGTCGCAGCTTCAGATGGTGAGAGTAACAAACCGTTATTAACGATTGGTATAGTGGATTGAGAAGAGTGTTTAGGGTTAATTACTTTCCAAAACTTTTTCGGATTGTTCATTATCATGCTGACGATGTCACCGTTAAAAACTTGTCTTTAGATGCTTCAATTTCAGCTTTACATTTATTTGATTGTTCTTGGTATCGCTGCCAATCACCATCCGAGTGGGACAACTTAGCTTTAGAGTAAAGGCGTTTCTTTTTATTTATTGCTCTCTTCACTTGGGACGTGAACCATGTGCTCTGTGTTGATGACGTTATTCTAATTTTGGGAACGTGCTTTTGTTTCAGTTCAATAAGCTTCCTTCGGATAGCGAGCCAGTTATCATTTGTATTGCGATAAGCCATGGTTTCCAAGAACCACATAGAAAAATATGACAGCTCTGTAAGAATCGCGTCGATATTTGCACGGGAGTAATCGTAAATTGATTTCGTTGCCTTTTCCGGTTTACTACTTTGTAATTGGTATTCACAGTGTACTACGTTGTGGTCGCTAATACATTCGAGGACGTGAACAAGCATATTTTCCGGTTTGGTTGCGAGGACTAGATCTAGAATAGCTTTTCCACGTGTTGGTTTGCAAACTATTTGATGCAGATCAAATGAACAAAGAACATCGAGAAATTCCTTGCATTCGCTCTTCCTTGCGCAACCTAGGGGCGTACACCTCTGCCAATTTATTGTGGGGTAGTTAAAATCGCCTGCAAGTATTATAGGTGAAGTTGGATACTTGTCTTGGATTAAAGTTAGGGAATGATTAAGACTCTCGATGAATTCAGAAGTAGCATCAGGCGGACGGTAACAGACTCCGACTGCGCAAGTCACAGAGGGACAGACCTGAAGTGAAATCCACAAAATGTCAATATTTGACTGTGTGTCAACAACGCGAGCACATAGATTAGATTCCACGGCAACTACAACACCGCCTCCCCGTGCGCCCACCCTATCATTTCTAAATATAGTAAAATTTCTAGAGAGCGACAGCTCGTTGTCCCGAATATCGGGTGTAAGCCAAGTTTCTGTCCCAAGAAAAATATCTACAGAACAAGCCTCAAAAAATGCACATAGCTGGTCTTGTTTGTGAAACATGCTTCGAAAGTTGCACAACAGGAGTGACAAGGAATCACCTTGATTAGCATGACTGTGTCAATCATTCTGGTTTGTTTCATCCCCTCGTGCGCCAACAGTAGGTTGCGCACTCAGGCGACATACTTCGGCTTCATTGCGCGTTGAAAGACAGGTTACTTTGTTTTGTGATGAATCAAGGGTGTAACATTTGCTTCCAAGAAGGAGTTTATCGTAGACCACAGTATATTTTTCGTTTGGCTTACGTGCTTCGCGAGCGAAATCTCTGAGTTTTTTCCTGATGAGCTGCATACGGGCCGAGAAATCTTCTTCAATCCACACTCGTGGCTTCTGCAGGTCCTTCAATTTAGAAGCATTTCTTAAAATGATGCTCTTGTCTTTAAAATTCAGAAATTTCACGACAATTGGTCGGATGTGACCTGCTTTAGGTCGACCTATTCTGTGGGCTCGCTCTATTTCACCTGCATTGAAGCCTAGCTTAGTTAACACGAACTGGTTGATGATGCGTTCAGTGCCAACCCATGTTTCTTTTGGTTCTTCCGGGATTCCCTTAAATATTAGGTTATTTCTGCGCATACGGTTATTTAGGTCATCAACAACCAGATTGGCCTGCTCCAACTGTTTAGTTTCTATGGTCTTCAGCTGCTCTTGCGAGTCCTGAACGACTGAGTTAACGGTGGTGACGTCATGACACAGGTTATCAACTGCTTTTAGTCGCTCTTCGACACCACTGAGTCGCCTTTTGATGTCAGTGACGCTCGTTTGAATATCCTTTAGTTTGTTTGAAGCGTCTTTCTGAAATTTTTCATTTGACAACGTTAACTCTTTAAGAAGCGCGAGAACTTGGTCCACCTTATCCGGGCCTGGGTTGGTCTCTACGTCGCCAGCGCAGAGTATCAAATGAGCAATACAAAACAAAACCAAGGAACAGCGTCCACCCATGCGCCAGCAACTAGTAGCCAAGGCAGGCCTAAGCCATATTGGCGAACAACCACTGACAAAATGGCCATGCGCTACAAAGCGGCCTATCCGCGCACAGTAAGTACACAGATCAATGCCCATGGTGAATCAAACGACACTCGGGATTTGCAGCCTAAACAGTACCGAAGTTGAAGAAGTTTTTGTCACAACCCACTCACCTATGAACATGAAACAACAATGCGTGAGCTGCGAACAGTCGGCTGCAAATCCCGTTCGGTGCTTGTGGACGATCCCTTTTGTAGGCGACTGAGTGGAGGGCGCTGCGTGCGATGTCAGCCGCTTCTGCCTGGGTAGGGGCGCAGATCGCCTGCGCGATGGAAGGCGATCAGGCTGTAGCCACGAGGCAGCTCGGCAGGTGGTCCGATGACCAGCTATCAGCTTGGAGCGCCACAATCTTCGTGCCGTCGCTTGGTCGCTTGCTTCTCCAAATTATCAGAGCCTATGAACATGAAACAACAATGCGTGAGCTGCGAACAGTCGGCTGCAAATCCAACCAAAAATATTTGGTTGCTCTCATGGTACGCACACTTGCTGTTCAGGAGTGATTCGACAAAATACAGCGGGTGACCAAGTTGTCAACGATATCCAAGGAAGCTCGCTCAATTTATATGGTTAAGACCCAAACAGCGCTAGTATATTCTAGTTTCCACCTTCATGCTTTATGCAAATTAAGTCAGCGGGACTAGCTGCTGCTGAGAAGTGGCAGCGCAAGAATCCGCGCGTATGGGTGCTCTATTTAAGTACTTAGTCAACGTTTATTTTCCAAGATTGTCCTATGTGAGCGCGTAGATATTTAGTGTGATGAAACAGGACGATTACGGAATTGCCTCAAGACAATAGATACAACGTTAACATAAAGACGGCAAGAAATTCGCATACGTTTGCACTTGGTAATGTTATACTTCATCAGCCACTTGCTACGCCATGCAACAATTGTGTTGAGAAAATTTTCTAGGTTTCTTCGTCATTACGATTAATAATTGTGCGGCGTCAATGAGATAAATAACTTGTTTTTCAGAGTAAGCAGAAGACAAATCTCTGAATGGTTCCCTGGCCTAAAATCTGACATTCGCAACTTGACTGAGGTCCAAGGGCCATTGAAGACGATAGAGGTCAAAGTAGTTTTCAGCATCAAAGAGCAATAATTACACATTTATCAAATAATAATAAAACCTATCTGCACTGTATAAAAATATTTGCGTCCAACTGCACAAGGACAAATGGGAGACTTTCCGACGCCTCAGCTGAATTAGTTGACATGACGCGTCACTATAGCCAAGTAGGACTCTAGGAGAGACTCATTGCTTTGACCTCTGGAGCTGTACATGCGGCCGCTTCCAGCTTCTTCAGTTCTTGCATGTTCCGTCTTACGGGGCCACCGAAATAGTACTTGTGCCCGCGTATGTGCAGCAAGCACCAAGGCTAGTGGACGGGGCAGAGCAAGAATTGAGGATAGGAAAGGGCCTTTACTGGTGGAGTGAGGCGTATCTGGCTGGCATTGAAAATGATAGAGGAGGCACTGGTCGTGGTGAGGTCGAAAACTTTGCGCTCTGATTATAGTTCATTTGCTTTAAGCTTGGTTGACATATCCATCACTTCAGGGGCCAGGAATGTTTCAGCAGACAATGCAGCAACAGCAGCAAGCACATAATCATTTCAGTTAGTCGCGGCATGTCCGGGACCATGTGCTTTGAAGCGCTGTGTCCGTTATCTTTTAGAGCTGTTTTTACCAAGATTCTATGCAAACTACCCAAGCAGCACGCCAATAACGGGCCACCGATGGCATATCATTGGCGAAAATTGGCGCAAATACCGGCCCTTCGTTGGCATTTAGGCAAATCGAAACTCTTTCCAAGCATGACCCAACATTCCCGCCAAGATTGGGCTGATGTTCAGCCAATCTGAATGCCAAGAATGGCCCGAACATCACTGCCAATATAGGGCCAAATATGGCCCGAATATGGCCGTATAGTGACTCTAATATGGCCGAATAGTGGCTCCAATATAGCCGAATAGTGACCTTTTGGATACCGGCATATCTTGGCTGCCTCTAGGAATTTCCAGTATTTTCCGAGACCAGTGCAGAATTATGGCATGCATTTAGAGGTCCTGTCCGTGGTTTTCAATACCGTGGGACTTCTAGCTGTATATACAATTGGTTCGAACTCCCATTAAAATTTCAAAACTGCATGCAGTATTTTCATTACATACGTATTTTGATTTGCAAACAATATTTCATGCAGATTTTTTACTTAATGTCCAGCAGCCACCAAATGAAACAAGCAAACAGGAATTTCAGAAAAATATTTTGAGTTTCTTTTTATTTTTCATGTGCCCGTGGGGCAACCATCCATGAGGCAAGGGTGCTGCGTGGGGTGGCTGGGCGTGAGGAGGAGGCTGTGGGGGAGGGGGAGGGCAGGGGAAGGGGCAGAGCTTGGGTGGGCCACTGCGGGGGACGTGATGGCCATGCCTGGAGGGGTTGCTGGGCAGGAGGCTCAGGGCGCGCCTGGGCGGGGTATTGACCCAGCACAGGGGTTAGCAGGTGGCGCTGAGCCCGAAGGAGTTTGTGGCTCCTCAGAAGGAGTGTGCGACTTAGGAGGCTCGAAAGCTTGGGCATAGCGCCTCTTTCTGCCGCCCCTCGGTCGCACGCACCGGGCAGCCACCTGCCAATAAAACCCTGTGCTGCCAGTATGTCGACACCCTGCCTCTCGCAGATGGCATCTGTGCAAGGTGAGTGTGCATTAAGACCAAGAACTGCAACTTTTAAAACGATACACTTCCTGCAAGCATATGGAAATCCAAGTTCATGATTTGACACAAAAACCACACGTTACTGACACACAAGGTATCCCTACAAACAACACAAGGACTGTACAGTAGTGAAATGCAAAAAAATGAGCTATCATGAAGACACTGCAGTCAACGTCAAAGCGGCCATTGCAGGGCAGTTTATGACAACGCATTACAATGCGACAAATAGAAATGATTGGTTGGAGGGCATCTGCTGCTTCTTTATGGAGTTTTATATGACTAATACCCTCAAACTAATCGCATAAACACAGCAACAGAATATTCATCAGCTGTTATACAAAACTATAGTAAGATACAGCAAGAAAATAGCTTGGAAAATCTTGTACAGGTTTAAAAGCAGGAATCTCAATATTTCTAAATTAAAAGCTACAGCAATTCAAAATAAGATATACCTGTTGCCACCCTGCACAGCTTTATGCCAACGAATGGGCGTTTTCCTTTTCGCCCCCGCAGGCTGAATAGTCTCTGCACAGCCACCCCCATCACTGCACTCATCACATTGGCCGACACCTCCTTCAGATTGCTCCCGCCAAGGCGGAGAAGCTGCTTCCTTTGAAAGGAAAAATTTGCAGTTGCCCAACGGTTATTTCACATAAAAAAATCATATTCTATAACCACTTAACTTGTAGAACGCAATAGCAAAGTCAACGGTGTGACTTCCAAAGTAATCGTATTATACCTGCTATAACACAGCAGCAATTTTAGTGTTTTTTTTACACCACATGTGAAAAACACTTCTTACATTTTGACCACCGTAACAGCATCAAGAAGTTCAATATTAAATTGTTTAGCACTCGTAAGGGAATACTCCACGGTGATTCATGTCTTTTGCATCACTACAGGGAAAATATGCAACTAAAATTAGCATCTATAGTTTTTGAAACTGTCGTGGTTGGAGTGGAGTACTGCACTTCAATTAATGAAAGGAATAAAAAGCAATAGCCAGTCAAAAGGCTGATCAAAGCTGTCTCCTTAATTGGGAAACAACGAATAATGTAAAAAAATTAGCTCCGAAACAGCACTGCCAGTCAATCGTCTCAAACGGGATAAAATAATTAAAATAATTTGTGTACTACCTTAACTCAGCAGAGCTTTGTGTCAAAATATAGACCTTTGAATAGACTTAACATTACACTATACTAGCTTCACATGAGGCTCAATACTTTGACGGAATGTGCCACAAATTGCAGTAGAGGATAGCATTGTCATGTGATTAGATAAATCAAGACAGCCTTAAAATATCTCTTGAAAGCATTGTTAGCAGCACAGATACGGTACTCTGTAATTCAAACTTAAAGGTAACAGAGATTTTCGTCTGAATCATCAGAGTTGCGCCCTCATATATCCAAGCAGGTAAACCTTGCCTTAGTACCCCATCAGTATCAGTGATGAAGAAAGAACTTGCTCATGTGGCCAAGCATGTGCTATATGTCAATGACAGCATATAATTACTAACCAAAATTTTAATTACTTTGTTGATTCTCGCCCTGTTTCTTTTGCACCTTTTCCATCAGCTGAAATTGTGCTATATACCCCGAGATGCAGCTGTGCTGTCCGCGTTAATTTCTTTTTTTTGTACCATCTTGTGCGCTTTGTTGCAGAGGTAATGAACCCTAGTTGATACTTTTAAACGAATATGCCATGTGAACTAGAAGCACTGAACTAGTAGGAAGCTAATGACAGGAGGCCTGATTACCACTAGCTGCCGTGAAAGCGGCAATGCGGATTAATAGCGTAGTGCCTGCAGTCAGCTTATCGCCAAGGATCTTGATAAGGAGCACACGACAGCGCTTGGGAGCTTAGAAAGTGCATTAAAGAGGGCCTATTTTGAAGAAACGTACAATCCGATTTTAGAAGGAGCAGGAACAATGCATTGATTTCGAATGTAAAAGAAGCAAAAACAATTAGGGCACTCATTTCGAATCAAAAAGAAACAGAAATGTCAATTGTGTAAGGGAGTTAGGATTTTTCACTGTAATACAGGAATTAGACTTACTATAAAGTAATCTATGCAACTGTCATGTTCGGTATAAGTGGGCGCAACTGTTTCCGGAATTTTCAGTTGTAATAAAACAGATCATTAACAATGTCACAGTAACCCTACTATGTGCGGACTTTTCAAAATTCATCCATTCCCACTATATTAGCTGAAAACTTATACAAGAACAGCATGATTATGGCTTAGGCATGGCAAGCATCTACTTCTGGTGCTCAAAATTTTCAATAGATATCTCAACTAAATTAAGCATCCAACAGACTACTGTAATAAAACATTGAATGAAAAATTAAATTACCAGGGCAGCTGCTACTCTGTCATCTCTGAGAGCAGCTTCTGCCGCCTCAAAGTCTTCAATTGTGAAGGCTGGCAGCTGAGGGCAATGTGGCGGGAGGGAGCTCACGGGAGATGGTGACCGAGTCCTGGGCTCTTGCCGAGCTTGCTCCAGCCGGCTCTGCCTCTGCAGTATTTCCCGCTGCTGCTGCCGTATCTCTAGCAGCAGCCGCAGCACCTTGAGCATTGTCGCTGAAACGAGCAAGGTTTCCAGTGAGGGCAGGCTTTCACAACAGATGTATATATTTACACCTCAAGGACGCAATATGAGCAATATACTGCATTTACACGCTTGCAAGTCGACCTATTGTTTTCAAATTTGAAAATCCGAAGTGCGGGTGTTGGCTTGCAATCGAAAATCAGAGAATGGCACCATACATAAAGGGGAGACAAACTAGTATCAGGGATGATGCGGTAATTGAAAGTTTATGTTTGCTCTACAGCTCTGCCCAGAATTTTCTGCATGGTTCTTGAGAAGGATTTTTCGTTTTCATTTTTACTTTTAACTGTATGCTCAGCGCTCTTGGGAGTGTTGATAGTTGATGAAAGGGGCACTCTTCCAATTGCAGTGGAACTGCCACTCAGAGCAGCAACGCTTGCAGGGAGTGCCGGTACCTGATGAAAACCTAAAAACAGCGCCATAACGACAGACGAGAAGATGGGCGAGCGCTGTTTTTGGTTCTTCAATGATGCACCAGCTCACTCTGTTGTTGGTTCTCCTGCAGCTGACAAAAGAGCCGATGCCACGCACACAGTTTCTCTGTGGCTCTGTTTGATGCATGTAACGTCTCCTGGCCACATATTTTACCAGTTTGTAATGCGGCGTTTCATCAATTGTGCTCAGGCCCAAGTAACGGCGCGTTCACACTTGGACATGCGGCGGCGAGAACGAGCGGAATCCGCTGCCGCGGCAGAGATTCCGCCGAAATACCCAGCGGTAAGCCTGATCGGTCCAGGATCGAATTCTGCCGCCGGAAAAAAATCCACCGAATCCCGTCAGCCAATAGAAAGGAGAGTACGAAGTTCGGCAACAAACATGGCGACGCCCTTCGGTGCGGGACGCCTCGTTTGGGACAGAATTCGTCGCTGTTACTGCCTTTTTGAGCGCGTTCAATGCCCATAAAAGCGCCAGCGCTCTTTCGCTTCATCTACTCTCACCCATAAAAAAGTGTGAGTGATAAATGTGTTTTTTTATTTTAGGTGACGTTTCTTTCCTTTTTTAAAAAAGGCTTGAGATAAACCACCAGATGGCGTCACTAGGCTAATCTTATGTATTTAAAAGCGACAATGCTAGAAATGGCGTAACGTCTGGCAAAATAGCTGCATTTAGCGTACGTAAGCATGCATACGGTTATCGTACGTAGACAGCATGGATTAACCTCTTGCCATATCTGTGTACGCCTTGAGCAGACGACACACAGACGATGAGCGCAGACGCGGTGGCCGGGAAGTGTGAACGATGCAGCTTTTCGGCGGCAGAGGATTTCGCTTGCTCTCTCCGCCGAGTGTCCAAGCGTGAATGCCCCATAAGCATTCGGTGCTTCTTCACGAATATGTTCAAGATGGCTGTCATCCTTCGCAGAACAACTGCGCACCTGGCCGCAAGTTTGACATATGAGAACGGGTAATGCAAATGTGGTGGCTGCCTCGAGGAAACATATTTGTGGCTGTTCTACACGATGTCATGGTGAGGTTGTTTGTGAAGTGCGAGATTTTGCAGAACGATGAACTGCTGTGGAGGATTTCACTGGACGTCAGAACAATTAACACCCTGTAGGACTGCAGCATCGATGATGGTAATGTAAGCCAACACTGGGCGTCAACATGCTCTGCATTAAGCGACTAAATTGCCGTTGTTTCCACCACAAGGCACAGCTAAACACAAAGGTATTTGTTCTGTACAACTGCTCTATCCCTTGCAGATTTAAATATCACAAATGCACCATGCACTGATAATGCCTTAGATAAAAATAGCTGCTCTGAATACTGTTCCTTCCATGTACCACCAATTTTCCATTCAGCTTGGTTGCCATTTCGATTGCTGTCACATCACGGCAAGGATGGAAACAGCCATAGGTGTATTCTTCCATTGTGACAACAGCTGCCAGTGGGAGTGAGAAAGCACAGCAGGCTTGGCACATAAAAATATATGCACAAAAACTAGAGAAACTGTATAGAGTACAGTGACCACTTTGCAGCCCTGAGCCACAATCCGTAATGTTTTGTTTTATTTCTTTTGGTCTTTCCTCTTTAAAAGTTTGTGGCTTTCTAGTGACATAGGCCAAGGGAAACAACAATAATAGGACCAAAACCACAATCGAAAACCAAAAGAAAGAAATTAAAGGAAACAAACTGCTGCTCGCCGGGAAGACACACTGCAACTAGTTAGTAGGAATGAGATAGAGCAAAAGTGTCAAGTTGCAAATTTTATCACCGCTTAGCTTCAGTACGACTTCTATTGAGAATTACTTGCAGCAGGCATATTTATACAAGCAGTGGTAATTTTCAAAGCGCACGTTTTGAAATATCCACCAGCTAGGTCTCCTTTAAGGCAAAACAGAACTTCTACCAAGGCCTGTTCAGGTTCATACTTCAAGAAAAATACATTCTCATCCTATCCTCTCACTGCACTCTCGTCTTTTCAGGCTCTTCATATACAAGTAAAGAAAGCGAAAAGCCTTACGATTGCTAGTCCCTTCCTCCACATCCTCAAGGTCGCCTGCAGTAGATGCCGAACTAGCCGGGTAGCCCGCAGTGAAATCTGCACCAGCTGGTGTTGTGGCCGCCTCCATTGAGTGGCTAAGCAGGGCTGAAGTTGGACACGAACATGAAGCATTAGTGTTGATGCAGGAATAACGGAAAAATTACTCAGTACAACACAGGTAATGCTACACCGTACCTGCCTCGTACAGAATTAGCATTAAGCATTTATGAGCTCCCATTCGTTAAGACCATGCTTGTTCAGGGTGTCATCTCATTCTACCAGATTTAATAATTTAAACTGCTCCTTTATTCTGGCAGACCCTCAAAAACACAAAGAGCCTTAACGAAGCGGTATGCTGCACCAGCTGATATCATGCTGGAAATTTGAAAGCACAAGAACAACTTGAATGAGAGAACCGGAGAGTTGAGTTGTATGCTACAGGTGGAATTAGCCTTGCTTATTCTTCTGGCAATTGATCCACCGTACCGTCACTTATATGGTAATAACGACATAAAACCTGTCGGATCTTCCCCGCTATGCAAACAGTCACTTATAATGGTACATATTCCACTCCCGCAGCCACCATCTATGTACGCACTCACTCACAGTATAAAATAGTCAACTCCAGAAGGCACCATCTACGCACACATTCAATCACTGTAGACTATAGTCCGGAACCGGATTATTGTCTACTATAGTCATAGAACTATTATAGTACAACCGGAGAGGACAAGCGCTACTCATAGCAGTTTATTCAGACATTTATGACAGCAGCCCACTAGCGCAGCTGTAGCCAGCATCGACTTGCATAAGGTAATCGCCAAAGACCGAACAAGAACACTATAACTCACCAGCATACAATCAAAGGATAGTGCCACGTGTGTACAATGTATGATGACACCAAAACACGTACTATATAGTTACCATATTTTACTTGCACATGGACAATAATTTCTGAAGCACGGTCACAGAGCTTTCGCTCACGCACTTATCACCCAAGCCATAAAAAGAGATGCTTCCAGTACCTCCTTCTCGAGTTCATTTTTTTGCCTCGTCCCACGATTACAATCCTGTGCAGTTCAGGAAAGCGTTCAAGGCTGTTACCACAATGAAGTTTTGATCCGCTGTCTGTTCCAAACTAGTCTTCTGGAAATCTTCGTTTTTGTTTTTACTTTGGCCCTTGGATGGATTTCCTTTAAAATGTCCTTGCAGTCGACACAACACATCTGTAAGTTAAGCCCAAAGAAATAAAAGTACCCTAGGAGTCATTGCTTCTGTGAGACTGCTGCGAACGGGTGATGCACCAATCCGCCTGCTCTGCCGGAAGCACACACTTCACTTCTTTCCTTGTGGTGCGTCGGTGATCACGGCATGCGCCTTTCTCTAAGGCTTCACCTCCTCTCTGTGCTCAGTTCGGAAAAAAAGTAATGCTAGAAGTGCCTTTCAGCCGGTTGTGTGGAAGCTTGCTGGTCTGTTATCGGGGGAGTAATACGTAGTCGTACGTGCAGTGATGTTCAGAAACGCGTCCAAACCAAACACTTGCATCAATGCATGACAGCAACGCATAGATAACACAAAAAAGTGTATATATATGGTTTTTCAGGACTGCAAAACTGGGGAGTGGGGCAGACATGGGACATTTGAGCAAAGGGAACCGTGATTACTGATGTATCACAAGGAAAGAAGCGAAATATGCACTTGCACCCGAAGAGCCTGAATGATAACAATTGTAGGAGTAGCGATTATATTGCCATTTTTTCATGCCTCACGTGACCTGGAACCACATGTTGACGCCGCTGTCATTGTTTAGCTGCTTAAACTGAAGCCAAAACAGCACAAGAAAATGGATTGTAAATTATATAGCAGCCAAAGGAAAATACCAAACGGTAATCCATGTGCAACAATGCCTTAGACAATATTTTAAAGATGAAGACACTGCCCAAAAGGAAGGTATCTATATTCTTAATACACCGGCCAGTTTTGCTGTTGCACACTTTGCCATAGTTCAGTTGTGTCCTATAGGCTACACCAGCGCAGCAAGAACGTACATGTTTTGGTGCTTCTTCTGGCAGCTAGTACGATAATATGGCCTTTCCTCTATAAGTCTTCATAACTGTAACAGCTTACGTGACACAGAAAACACCAGCCGTATGCCATGCTGAGAAGCAATTATCCTCAGCTTATGAGACTCTGCAGTTAGGGCATTACCTCATACTTTTCGAGATCAAAATATATGAGTTTCCAAGAACAAAAGGTATTAGGTTACGCCCTACAGCACAAAGCTTTCATAACCTGAAGAAAATTGCCTCTAAGTATGGCATACAGCTGGGATTTTTCTACGCCATGTAAGCTGTCGCAGCTATGCAAGACTTGTAGACTAAAGGCCGGATCGCCATACTGACTACCAGAAGAAGCACAAAAACGTGCATGTTCCTTGCTGCACTGGTGTCATCTATCGAATACCACACAGCTGTGGCAGTGTACATCAGCCAAATTGGCTGGTGTATTAACGACCGCCTCAGAGAGCGCCCACGCCCTTTGGAACAGGCGGTGGATTGAATCTGCCACTTCATTGTGGGGAATGCCACGGACGCTTCCCTGAAGTGCACAGGACTGCAATCGTGGGATATGGCAAAAAAACAAACTGAAAGGGAGATACCGAAAGTCTCTCTTAGTCATGGCTTACGAGGATTAATGTCCCAAAGCACCTTAGCTGGAGCAACTCAGTAGAGAGCTCCGATAGTTCCAGCCACCTGGTGCTCTTTAACGTGCACAGACATTGCACAGTACACGGGGAGCATCTAGCATTCCACCTCCACTGAAGTGAGACCACTGCAGTCGGGATTGAGCCGGAACATTTCGCGTCAGCAGCCAAGCACCTTAACCACAAAGCCATTGCGGCAATTTGTGTGCCAAGTGTGTGAGCGAAAGCTCTGTGACCATGCTTTAAAAAGAGCTGCTCTTCATGGGCAAGTCGCATATGGTTATTATAGCACATGCTTTGGTGTCAGCAAGCATTGTACACACGTAGCACCATCCGTTGATTACATTCTGATGAATTACAATTTTTAAATTCTCTCGTGCCTTTGGCAGTTACATTGTGCAAGTAAATGCTGACTATGACTTCACAGATGGGCTGTTAATGAAAAATGTTTCGGAATAAACTCAGTTGTGAGCAGCGTTTGTCCCATCCAGTCCTCTTGTCCCTGTCTTCTGCGCAGTTTTACATTTTCAGTACAAAAACTACATTCTACCTTCCATCCTTTGCTTGAAAACAGTGAAATGCTAAACTTCATGACTCAATTTTTACAGTACCTCACTACATTTGCTTTTATCGGCAAACCTATCGTTGCAATGTTCTTTTAGTTGCCTTTTAAAATTGCCAGTCTCGCCAATGTAGACACTGTCACATTCGGAACACGGGACGCTGTAAACAACGCCAGGGTATATTTTTCTCAGAAAGAACGTCTGACATCAACCAGCGCATGCTTCAGTCTTCGGAGGGTACAGCGCATGCCTACACAGGTGTGATTGGTGATTTTAAAGGCACCCAAAAGAACATTGTAACAACGATAAAAACCAAGAAGTGATCTCTAAAGCTACCGCCTAACACTCTGTATCAACTGGCCATGACATCGTCTAAGGATAGGGCACACGTGTTGACAACTGAAATAATCTGTTCCGTTGCCTTCACCTCAAATTGTTCTTCAGCCCTTGAAAATAACTTCTCCCTCTTGAAAGGTTTTCATGGACTCGCATGGACTCTGTGGTAAAGGGGTTTTTGGTATGCAGGAAATCAGACTTAATGCAGTTTTGCAACAGGGTCTTAATTGAGCTCAAATTCATGAGTCACCCATATGCATTTTTTGCGATGAATAAGAAGCAGGCACGGCTAGAGGGTGGGTGTCCCCCCTTTCTCCCATGTGATATTACCATAGATTCACTAAGCCATAACTGAAACAATGCAAATCTAAAGACTAAACACAGATAAAGGCTTACAGGATGGTGATATCAGCCGGGGTGGCGATGGCAGCTGGAGTGGTGGCGATGGCAGCCTCAGCAGCGATGGCAGCCGGACTTCAGGCCCATCCGGACCTTCATTGCCTAAAACAGAAAAATGGGTGCATATTTTGAATATGCAATAATTTTACTAATGTTTAAAAATTTAGGATTTTCCAATTAGCAGAAATTGCAGAGCTTTCTACTGCAGAGCTGATCTCGTATTTTCTTGCTTTTTTCTCTGCATTCTTGTATGATCCTGCAAAAGATTAGAGATCAAACACCCAACTCAAGTGCAGTCCACACTAAAATTGCTGCTTCACATGAAAATAAGACAAACTTTTAATGCAACAATTCCTGGATATTACTTTTAATGCAATAATTTCTGGCAAAATTACAAACACAGAAACACTTTACAGTAGGCATCTGGGGTTGAACATCTTGAAGCAGCCTGTGGTCTATGAAAGGAAATTAATATGGGGGAGAAACAAGGAATTATAAAGCATAAGTTTAATTTTCACTGGAAGCATGTGCCGGAACCGAGAAAGCAAACCCGTAGCTTTCGCTTGCTTTCCTGCCACATGGTCCGCGTGCGTATTCCAACTTAAGTTTTGATTAAAGATTACCCCTAAGCTTTTAACTTCACTTGCTAGTTTCATTTCCTCTGATCCAAGCTGCATGTTGAGATCCCTAGTAATATTTTTTGCACAGGCGCAAATAACAGAGCTTTTGTTTTGCTAGTATTGATTTCTAAAGCGTTTGCTTTAGTCCACTGAAGCAATTTCATTAGTGTTGTATTTGCGGAAACCTTTAAATCGTTTAAGTCATTCGACTGGAAGAAAAGGCTAGTGTCATCTGCATATATAATGAAATATGCATGTCTGCTAATATTTATTATATCATTTATTTAGATGTTAAATAGTATCGGTCCCAATACGCTGCCCTGTGGTACCCCTGCAGTAATATTTAGTACACTAGAACGCCATTCATTAATTACAACACACTGCTTGCGATGATTAAAATATGATTTAAGAAGTGTACCAGGAATACCGCGGAAACCATAATGGTCTAATGTGGTAGACAGGATTGTATGGTCGATTCTATCAAGCGCTTTTGAGAAATCGATAAAAACACCCAAAGTAAGTATATTTTCCTCAAAACCTTTAAGCAATAATTCTTTCTGCGTTAAGAGGGCCAACTCTGTAGATCGACCTTTACGAAATCCAAATTGCTGCTCCGAGAGAATCATATGCTTGTCACAGAAAGACATTATTCTCTTGCATATAACCTTTTCTAATCCTTTGGAAAAAATGGGTAGCTAAGAGATTGGCCGATAGTTTGATAAATTGTTTTTGTCACCAGATTTATGTATAACACTTACTGTGGAACACTGCATGCTTTCTGGGAAAGTACCTGCTTGTAAGCAAGCATTAAAGATAAAACAAAGTTGGGGTACTAGAAGGTCGAGGACATATTTTACAGGTTTGATTTCTAAGTCATCAATCTCAATGGCCTTGCTGTTCTTTAGAGACATGAAAACAGAATATATTTCTTCATTAGTGCATTGCTCAAAGAATGCAGTTTTAGAATTTTGTGAACTTAAGAATGCTTTAGCGGCATTCCTGTCATCCGCGTGCGAGCATGAGGAGAGAGTTGCAAAGTGTTCATTAAACTTTTCTGCAAGTTCTTCGCCCTCAAGTATTTCATCATTTAGTGTTAAACGAGATTCACAATTGTGGCGAGTGCCAGAGTTCAAGAGTTTGCTGAGTTCGCGCCATAAGACATCACTTCTTGTACAGGAAAACGATTTACAAAGCAAGTGTTTTTAACTTTACGTAAAAAGTTTGTTACATATTTCCTGTATTTTTTGAAAGCTGCAAGGTCATCCAGGTTCTTTGTTTTTGTGAACTTCTCGCACAATTTCTCCTTCCTTTTTATCATCACAAGACATTCATCTGTCATCCACGGCTTACGCAGTTTTTTACACTTCTTTACCACTTTAAGTTTAAGACAGGAATAGTAACATATTTTGAAAAATTGTCATATATGTTTCGTAGGCTCTTTCAGCACATGCGCATTCAAACACTGGGTCCCAACCTATGAGTGAAATTTCGTTCCGGAATATTTCTAGAGTCTCCGGATTTATTTTTCGCAGAGTGTATGTCTCCGAACAGAGTTTACTGCTTTTAAGAAAGTCGCCTGCTTTGCAGAACATGTAGATAGGGAAATGATCGCTTAAGCTTGTCACAATTCTCCCCGAAATTGCACAGTCATGAATGTTATTTGTCACAAGTAAGTCTAAAAGGCTTTCGGAGTGAAGACTGATTCGTGTAGGTACAGATATAACACTGTGACAAAAATATGAATCAAGAAGTATCTTAAATTCACGTGCCGGCACTGTGTTTTCTAATAAATTAATGTTGCAGTCACCACCTAGAATCAAATGCATCTTATTAACAGTTGCAAAATTGAGCAACTTTTCTAAATAGCCGAAAAAATTGTTTATATTTCCTTGAGGGGGGCGGTAAAGGACTACAAAGAGTTTGCTTTTACACTGTAGGGTTAGAACTTCATAGTCGTCATTAACTTCTGAAAATGCTGGTTGCAAAGAACATGAAATTTTTTTCCGATACTACCTGCAGCACACCACCGCCACATCGGTTTTTCCTATTTAAATGAAAACTTCTGTATCCAGGCAGACTCAACACATCATCCTCACATGTGTACCATGTTTCAGCGATCATAATAAAATGAAAACTGAAAACGAATTCACTAAGGAACAGAGTGAGTTCATCTGCTTTGTTTCGCGCGCTTTGGGCATTACAGTGCAGGATGGTGAGATAGCTACTGTCGAGAGGGCAAGCGATATCTTTAGGTGCAGCCATAAAAAACAAGAAAAGATAGAAGAGATAAGTTTTTGTGTGCTTAAGGGGTGGAGAAAACATTGCGAATCTTGTGCAGATAAGCTTCACAGTCAATTCTTATCACACGAGAGGTTTCCGATTCACGTGCGTACACTCTGCTGTTCTTAACCTATGCAAAACGCCATTTCATGTCACGTTTCCTTCCGATCGTCATGTCTAGCAATTTTTTCAGCTTCGGGCACAGATGCTCGTTTAGAAAGACAGGTTCTTTCTCAGAGAAGCCTAGTTCATCTGATTCAAACTTCATCTTTTTTGCTTTTCCAAGAACGGCATCACACTTCGCACGATTATTGAATACCACCACAATGTTTGAGCCAAGTCCAGTTTTCTCCTGCTGCCTTTCACTGTCACTTTCATTGGATTTATTTCTGTCGGTGGTGGTATTCCGTGTAGGAACCCGATGGCACACTTGAACATCTTGTTCTGTTATTGGCTCTCTGACTACATCGCCAACCTTGGCGAGGATATCAAATAGGTTTTCATTTTCTTTTTGGGGAATCCCTTTAATTTCAATGTTATTCCGCCTAGAGTACTGCTCCTGTGCAGTGATTCGCAACGAGTTTTCATTTGCAATTTTTTTCAGTTGTTGAAGCTCATCTGTCATTTCAGCATTAATTGCTCTGAGAGCAGCGTTTTCTTTCTTTAAGTTAGCACACTCCTTTCGGAAGTCCTCAACATCTGGGTTCATGTGTTCTAGACTGGCTTTTAGCTCACGGATTTCTTTGCGCATCTAGCGTTTGAAGTCAGCCATTTCAGTTCCCATGGCAAATTTCACTGCGCTTGCAAGGCTCAGTACACAAAAATGTTTTACAACAGATGGCAGCAAAGGCAACGGAAAAACTACCGGCAGGAAACAGCCAAAACTCAAGAGTTCCAACCTGTGAACAAGTCGAAAAAATGAGCGTCCGCTCTGTCCGTCGCCTCCGCTGCCAAGTGAGGGCTGAGCCGTTGGCGTCGTCCTTTTCAAGCTGCGATACCGAGGGGGAAATTAAAGAGAGCTGGTACATTATGCGACTTGTCACCAGGGCATCGTGAAGTTGGAACGCCTTGAGGTTTTGCACAGAATGGGACTAAGGAGGGCTCTCGGCGTTCCGCAGGCTGCTCCAAACAATGCAGTACTGTATGAGTCTCAATCGAAACCTTTTCGGCTAGCCGCTTCACAAAGACTTTTGCTGCAAATTGGCCGCTTCAGAGAGACTGTTGCCGGGAGAGCGCTTCTACAGCGCCTTCGAAAGAGATCTGAGTCCCGGGCGTACTTGGCTTTAAATACTCTTCGTTCTCTGGGTCTCGACCTTCGAGATCGACCTAAGACGTTGAAGCCACCTTGGTCCTTTCCGAGCCTCGATTGTTCCTTGACAATTCCCCACGTTCGCGCTATGCGGAATTCTCCTTTAGCGGCAATGCGTTCGCTCGTACTGGAACATCTTGAGACCGAATATGCCAGTCATCTTCAAATTTTTACAGACGGCTCTGTGGACAAGGTCAGAGGATCTAGTGCAGCGTCTTTTCATATTCCGTCTTTGAAGTATGATTGGTCTGTTCGTTTTACTAAAGTCGTGTCCTCCACAATGGCCGAAAGCGTTGCCATTGAGGCAGCTCTAAAGAAGCTACGGTGTTGTACGCCTCAACCTACTGTCATAATTACGGATTCAAAATCTGCGCTTCAAAGGTTAGAGTACGGGTTCCCCACTGATGCCTTGAGTCTTAGATCCCTACGTTTGGTGCAGAATCTACATAGCAAACGCTTCTCTATACGTTTTCAATGGGTGCCCTCGCACATAGGTGTCTTAGGCAACGAGATAGCAGACAACCTCGCCCATACAGCTCTCTCCGGGATTCCAGTACATGGAGTCCCTCATGAAGTCAAGCAAATGTTCAGAGATGTGGTGTTGTGCCACTTCAGTTCTTTGTGGAGCTCTCCTCATCAGCCATGTGTGACCAAGGGTCTCAAAAGGTACGAAGCCACTTTTCTGCACCGCGTTCGCACGGATTCTGCTCGTACGCCGGCGTGGATGTATAAGACTGGCCTAGCGTTGTCACCATTGTGTTCAACGTGTGGTGTGTGTGGTGACATAGAACATTACCTCTTGTGCTGTACTTTGTACAACGCGGAACGGGCTGTGTTATTCGGATCCCTCAAGAAGGCAGGAGTTCCTCACAGTTCTCTTCAGGACATTGTTTTCCCGCCCGGGAGCCAGTCGAGTAGAAGGGATGCTTCTCGCCTTCTTCTACTTTACCTGCAGGACACGGATTTGGCCTCCACATGGTGACCTCAGGAGTGTCTATTTGGGTTTTTGCGGACAGCGTTTCTGTGATTTCTATTTAAGTGTCGCTACGGTGGAGCAATTGCCGGCAGCAACTGCAAGGCTAATCCCACCGGTAGTTTACAACCACTCAACTCAACTCGTCCTTTTCAAGGCAGGTGAAGCGGACCACGTGGTTCCACGCTGGGCTTGCTGACGCCAGTCTGCGCTGCTGCCTCCGTTAATCAGCTTGATCGGCACTCGATAAAGGTGAAGGCTGGCCGGGTGCGCCTGTGAAAAAGTCGAAAAAATGAGCGTCCGCTCTGTCCGTCGCCTCCGCTGCCAAGTGAAAATTAAACTTATGCTTTATAATTCCTTGTTTCTCCCCCATATGAATTATGGTAGCCTTATCTGGGCTGACACAAGCCAACGCAACATAAACAAATTGCGTCTACTGCAGAAGAAAGCCATTCGTCACGTAGCAAATGCTCCCTATGATGCCCATACACAAGTACTATTTTCCTCCTTTAATGTGCTTCCTTTACAGCATGTCCACCAATTGAACCTCATTATGAAATACAAAAAAGCCATAAAAGATGACAGCGTCACTTTTATAAAGCTTTGTAATCTCAGGAAAAATCCAGAAGCTCCCTATCCCATTAGAAAAAGAGAATTCTGGCCTACACAGACTATAGTACCACATACCGAAGTACCTTAATCTATTGGAAGCAAATAATATTGACATATGTAACATCTCAAATAAAACATGGAAAGAATACCTTATATCGCAAAGCACGTAACTCTGCTATTTTTTTTTATGATTCCGGAGTGGCAAAGACTGTATTTGACACAAATGTGCATTTGAATGTTCTATCCTTTTTATGTTTTCTGTCTCTTTCACTCCCTCCTTTACCCTTCCCTTACAGCGCGGTTCAGGTGTCCAATGATATATGAGACAGATACTGCGCCATTTCCTTTCCCCCCAAAACCAATTATTATTATTATTATTGTTGTTGTTAATCTGACCTGTAAATGACTTATGCGATGTTGTGTTTGAGCGCGTGTATGATTATGGCGTTATTTAAGTTTTGTACATAAGTGCCAGTTGTCTGCTACCCCTGCCAAGACAGGGGCAGGAACCCCGTCAAGCTACTAGGATAGTAGCTTTTTGTTCCTGTCCCAGTGTTTTTTCCTGGCTTATTATGGAAAAAAATGCTGAATGAAAGGATTTGATTTGATTTGATTTGATTTGATGTAGAGAAGGAATGTAGATTATCATGTGACCTTGGTGGCCAAGCACACAACCTCTGTGGTAGCATCAGTGGCCTTTGCTGCATATGTGGTTTATTTCCTGCTAGGCTAGAAGTTGGTGGACGATGATGCACGACAGTTTTCCACTAGAATTTGTACGGACCAGGTGCCACAGCTGGAACAGGGCAGGGTCAACTGGAGAGACATGGGAAAGGCCTATGTTCTGCAGTCAATGCAATTAGACTGAATGAAAACTACATATGTAAAGAAATTTTCTGCATAGATACCGATCAGTGGCACAAATATTCCTGTTTTTATATCTGGGCAGTGTGCCGATAACATGGGTATGTGAACAAAAAGTTGAAGTGCGGCAGAGTTTTGATCGTAGTATATAAAGTGTCATGAACGCTAAATAACGATGCCTTTTGCGTGATCAGCACGATTACTGCAAGGTTTCTCTGATTAACAATGATATGCTATTTTGCAATTAGTTTATGCTCAGTATGCATCCTTCTGTGATGCCTCTATCACTGGCCTGTTATTTACATGCAGCAGTAGAGGTCCGGGTTGCTACAAGGTAAAATGCACATGCTAAAGAAGTCTGAAGAAACACGCTATTAATAGCACCATTCCCCGTGCATGTGCCACAGAGGCAAGAGACAGCTGAAGTAGGTGGAGGATATAAATTTCAGTGCACACATACGCCCCACTGCTAGCTCTATCTTTGTTGCACCAGAGCCTGTAGGCCTTCAAAGTGTACCTTCAAAGTCGTAGTACATGTCAGCATAGTCATGCCCATTTCTTCAATTGCATTGTCACATGTGTCCGAAGCTGAAGGGAGCAAGCATGATATATGATTAAGCTGACAGAATGAAAGCAGGTGCCAAGGGCCAAGACAATGCTAAAGTGGTGCTGTTCCTGGAATAGGCCTCCGCCATATTTCCAAAATAACGAGGTAGTGCTGCAGTCGCTAGCAGCCTCACAGCAGGCAAAAGGCCAGGAAGCTAAACAGTGGTGAGGTTTTGATTACGTATTTTGGAACCTTAGGGTGCAATTTAAGTTTATTTGCATCACAAGAGCGGTAGGTGCTTCGAGCTTAGTAATTTCACATGAAGTACAGGTTCGCCCACCTCCAGTTTGAACACTGCTCCGGGCAACCGGTGCTCTTCGCAGTGCCTCTCGAGTGCCTGGGTAACTAGCGTGCAGGTGCAGTGAAAACCATAGGCGTGGCTTTCGCCACGTCCTCTGCTGCAGCACGCCAACACCGCTAGATTGAGCTCGCTTTGCAGTGAAGACCACTTTCGCATTCAGCGCAGAGCGCCCAGGGGATTACTGTTTTGAACACATCAACTTAGAAGCCCAGCACTTGAGCGTGTTTGAGATCTGCAACCCCGGTAGCAAAGGCTTTTCGTTATCGTTTTTTTTCTTGCAATCAACACATAATAAAAGGCAGATACAGAGAAAAACTTTGTCCAAGTGTGAGTTCAAGCGGTTTACTTGGAGGCTAGCGCCACCACTTAGCTGAAATATTTTATAATTTCAAGCACTTCTTGCCCAGCAGCCAGAATAAGCCGGTTACTCACGAGCGCATTCATCCGTTCTAAGCGCCACTCGGCAATGTTAGTGCTTAATTTATGGTGCGCTGCCATGGAGGGAGATTAATACAAAGCTAGTATGAACACCAACACTACACCGTAAAAATGGTAAAAAAAGAGTGAATGAAAAATATGGGCATGTTTTGCTCATCTGCGGCAAAACAGTGGCCGCATATGAGCAGCAACCAAGGCCGGCTTTGAGACCACTGAAAATCATTTCCAGAAGAATGCTCCGGTGTGTGAATTCATCAGGCATTATTTTATCAAAATTGTGAAGCTCCCTAGCAGCCTAGTCCATTGTGCGTCAAGCTAAAAAAGCAAATAAAGAAATTTCGCCTAACCTGCACCTGTATTGCCAGCCAATAAATTTAGCACTGGCATTGTACTGGGGTGCGGCACTTTGAGCAGATGAAAGCACCCATGAATCGACCTATTCTGGCCACTCGGCACGAAGTGCTTCAAATTATAAAATATTGCAGCTAAGTGGCGGATGGCTCCAAGTAAACTGCTTTAAATCACACTTGGATGAAGTTTTTCTTCGTATAAGCTTTTCATTATGTGTTGATCGCAAGAAGAAATCATAAGCAAAAGCTTTCTCCACCGTGGATGCAGCTCTCAACCACGCGCAGGTGCTGGGTTTCTAAGCTGCTGCATCAGAAACAGTAATTCCCCGAGCGCTCTGCACTCAATGCGAAAGTGATCTTCGCTTCAAGGCGAGATTAATCCAGCAGTGCTGGCATGCTGTAGCAGACGACGTGGCGAAAGCCATGCCTATGTTTTTCACTGCACCTGCGCGCTAGTTACCCAGGCACGTGAGAGGCGCTGCGCAGAGCGCCGGCTGCCCGAAGCAGTGTTCAAACTTCAATTGGACATCCCTTTACACGCATGGGCTTGCAATGACCACGTACAAATATTGTGCGAAACACTATGACACCATGTATATATATTGTTTATGTGGTTGATGGCAAGCAGAAAGCATGTTGCTGCAACTTAATTCTATGCTGGCCATTGTAATGAAATTTCACGTCCGTGGTGCTCCGAATAGCTGGCGTAATCTTAACTCTAGCACATTACTTTGATGAAGCGCCAGAACCATTTCAACCGAGGAGGACTGCACTTACTGTCTGCTGACATCTGTCATGCAATGGGTTGCCAGTTAGCACTACACTCCATGCATGCAATCCTCATTGTCTTGCAAAGTGTTTCACTCATCAGTTCATTAGCTTAACCCCTTAACAAATCGGTTGCCAAGCACGGCAGATGTTGGACAGATACAGTGACTCAGATCGAAAAGTACCACTAAATTACAAACTACAGCTTGTGCACTCAATTATAGTAGGATACAACATAAAAAACGGCAGTTTTTCACGCTGGGCCATAATGCGCAGAATCCTGTATTTCTCCCCAGGCCAGTCAGAAGAGTAAGCGAAATCAGCTTCCTAATGTGCAACTATACTGAATTATGAAACCAGCCAGGCACCAAAATTCTAGAATACAGACCTTATAAATTTTTCCTGCGATTAGCTTCTAGCTTGCGTTAAAAGAACTTTTAACAACGGACTACTTTGTCGTGGAAGCATTCTCTGCAGTGGCCCTGAATGTGGGCAGTGTTTCACTGCGGTACTGTCGATGCCAAGAGGCACTGCTTATACAGGGTGGCCAGTTTTTGTAGCACAATAGCCCCACCATCCTTCAACAAATCGGTAGTTACCGCGACCTCCGCAGCTGCTTTCCCCTTTTTCATAGCTTCTAAAGCTTTCTTAACCTCAGTCTTCGTTACTGGCAGAACGTTTGATTGCTCTTCTCTACTGCCAATCTCATTGTCCTTACTACTCTGAATAATGTATAGGTCAGTATAGAACTCCTCTGCTACTTTGACTAACTTGTCCATACTAGTAATGACATTGCACCCTTAATTGTCCCTAAGCGCCTATATATCTGATCTTTGCCTATGCCTAATCTTCTTGTCACTGCTTCCAGGCTGCCACAGTTCTTTAGAGAATGCTCGATTTTCTCCATACTATACTTCGTTATGTCGTATACTTTACGTCTGTTGATCAGCTTTGATAGCTCTGCCAGTTCTATCTTGTCTGTTGGGTTGGAGGCTTTCACACTTTCTCATGTCTTAATCAAATATTTCATCTGCTTGGATAGTTTACTGGCAAAGAACTGCTTCCCTGCACTCCTTCCCTAAACTACTTCTTCACTGCACTCGGTAATATCTCTGAAATTATTGTTCACTGCGTCTACACTGAGGTTGTCTTCCTCGGTTAACGTTGAATATGTGTTCTGTAGCGAGATCCTGAATTCTTCTACCTCCCCTCTCACCGCTAATTTGTTGATGGGCTTCTTTACTAGTCTTTTCTGTTCCCTCTTCAAGTCCAGACTAATTTGAGACCTTACCAATCTGTGGTCACTGCATCACACCTTTCGGACTACTTCTACATGCTGCACAATGCCAGGGTAAGAACACAGTTTGAAGTTAATTTCATTTTTAGTCTCCCCGTTAGGGCTTTTCCATGTCCACTTTCGGTTCTTCCGTTTTCTGAAGAAAGTATTCACGATCCTCAAGTTATTGCGTTCAGCGAACTCAATACCTACCTTCTGTTATTCCTAGTGCCAATGCCATATTCATCTACTGCCCTGTCTCCAGCCTGCTTTTTGCCAACATTGACACTGAAGTCTCCCATTAGTACAGAATACTGCGTTTTTACTTTCCCCATTGCCAATTCTACATTTCGCAGAAGCTTTCCACTGCCTGGTCATTATGACTATATGCAGGCGATAAGGCCTGTGGGAAGACAGCTAGCTGTTCCCATGTGGGCTCTGCAAGAAACAGGCAAGGTTGGCAAGGCTGACATATTCACTTGGTCTACTTATATTAGGGCATGAGGCAGGCACTTGTGTGTGCTGAAAGATCCCGCAACGCACACTGGTGACACACTAAGCTAGCTCTACGCTTCCCTCGGTACTGTCATTCCCACTTATAACAAATATGACAGTCACTGCGATCCCATTAGTTTTATCCATGGTTCGTATTCCCTGTACATTTTCTACTATAGTTGAAAATAAAAGACAAAATCGGTGTTAAAATTTTGTAAGACTTTTAATGATTGATCACCAACCACGTGCAGTAATTTTGGGTTCAAAGCTGCCCCTGTCTTGTGCGCCCAATGCTTTTGCTTACTTAAGATCAACAGGTACATGCACATGCATCGACTGACACCACGTCTTGTTGGTGCACACTTGGTCTACGGCTTTAAAGGAGTATAGACATCCAATTTTTGGTTGAGTGTTTTCTTTCAAATGATGCGGTAGACATCAGTGTATACACAGATCACTGCGTATTATTCGCCTACAACCGCTAAATAATTTATACAGTTGACTCCTGATATTTTGAAGCCGCTTAATTAGAATTTCCAGTTAATCAGAAGTGAAGCATATTTTGGTCCCGTCAGTTTAGCATATAACCCTACAGAAATCACTCGATAATTGAACATTATATAGACTGGGTTCCTGATAACTGCACTGTCATGGTGCAGCAAATGTTGCGATGCAAAGAGACATCCTCCTGTTTGTATGATTTCTCTGTGCTGCTGGCAGCAGAAAAATTTCATAATGATATCAACTGCTCTTCTATCTCATTACTTTCAAGCAATTCGTGGAACAGCGTTACAAATATATATTTTCACAGCAAAAGTGATGTAAGAAAGTGCCAGTGGAGCCTTGAAGTGAAAAAGCAAACCATCTGATTCTGCACACCTATCTTTCTTCGGCTAGTTCACAGTGCCGCTGCAATGTGGAGTCAATTTCATGCAGATTAGCGAAACGTTGTAGTAGATAAGCTTGTTAGCATGGAATCCATTTGAAACCAAGGCCTATGACTGCCATAAAAAAGGAATGGCTGAAACAAAGACATTTTGGGGTTCCCTTCGTTACAGCAAGGTTCAACTGTATATTTTAAACATCAGCAATTATTCGCCACTTATAAGGCTCTGATTTCCACCTTCAAGAGTGCACACTGCCGCTCTTGAAGGCCTTCGAAATCACCACCCAGTTCCGTGCTGCTTCACTGTCTCAATACATTATACATGGCCCGCATGTCGCATTCAGTGCCCTTCGGTTGCCATGCGGCCATGCTGTGCTGAACCACTGCCAGATTGCCTCTAGCTTACCGCTGTCTCTGTTTGCTCACACAGAGTTGATTCGCGTCCATTCGCAGCTTCACTGTGGTATTGTGCATTATCCTCAGTGGCTCCAATCATAGCGACAGGTACAGGCACAAGAAGAAGCAGACTAACATGAACTTAGCGCAAGAACTCCAAGATCCCAGAGCACAAACAGCTGCAGGTTGTGGCTGGCTCGGACTAAGCAAGACAATTTGGACCCCAAGAGCTTCAGTTTACATGAGTGCAGAGTGCATTTTGTGACAGATAAGAGGTTTGGGTCGTGAACTTAATGTCCGCAAAACTATGGTGAGTAAGGACTACACCCTGAAGAAGTGAATGTTTTTTTTCGAGTGAGGCCATCTGACTTGTTTGACAACCCACACCCAGACTTGGCCTTGCGTCACTGCATATACCTTGGCTACAGCACTAGGCAAAGTGGTTCAGATCACCACGGCCACAGCCAGCAACAACGGCAGAGAGGACAGTTTGCTGAGGCCGAGCTTTAGGTATCGTAGACTCGTTGCAGACAGGATCCTCGACCAGCAGCTCGTGAAATAGTTGTGTACCTCCAATAATTTGAGGTTTGAATTCTTTCTAATGTCACAAAGCTGGAAAAGTAAACTAGATAGTTCACGATCCCTGTGGGTCACTTCAGACCACATCAACATCTATCATTGCATCGTATCCCGGCCACACTGTGTATGCATCCATATTGTCGCACATTTCCACCTTTTTTGTGCAGCGCACATGCGCCGATCCAGCAAGTTCAAAGTAATAGCCTGCATTGAATAGCCGATTCCCCTGTGGAGGCAGCATCACGCCTGAAAGGATAAGGAAATAATCCAAAGCATCTAAGGAGCAGTCAGGCCACGCAAGGCGGATGGTCTGGGATCGAGTCGTTTGGCGGCATGGCCGCCAGCGCTTGATAGGGGCAGAAGTCACGTCACGAGCAAGCCATGTATTGACTCAATTGCTGCTGCAGCTAACTGTGCAGCAACTAGTGTTCATCTCCTGAGTCGTAGACAATTGGTTTGAAAGTCATTGAAATGCCCATGTGATAGAGATATCTTTTCAATCACGAGCGATAAACTTGGACAAGAAAAAAGCACAGTCAGTCCTAAATGTTTTCAAACCTCTAGAGTCCAGTGACCTCGAAACTGGATATCACCATAAAACAAGGTACTGCACTGTTTGAGATCACATGCGAATTTGAACTGGCAATCGCTTTTGATGCAGATGAAGCAAGGACGTCAGCTCACAGATGCATGTGTGCATCATTCATTAGCCTCCCCATTTTGATAAGTTCAGTCACTTGACAGGCTAGCAAAAGGCGCGCGTGTGCTTTGAAATGTTGGCGCACGTTAAAGACGGTTAAACAAATCCGGGGTCCTCCAATACAGCCCCCGTCAAAGCCCATGCGTCGCTTCGGGATGCTAGACACCACAATTCACAATTGCACACATAGCGTTATCCCGGCAATAAAACCACTTACTGCATGTTGTGACGACCGCGACTGGGCAGCGGAACCACTCGCACCCTGGGGCGGATGGGTCCGCCTCCTCTTGAGCGAGGCGGATTTCGGCCGTGGCAATGCTACCAATCATGTGACAGCCACCCGACAGGGATGACAGCCAAGCTGTCGTCCTAAATCGGGAACTTCACTACCGCAAAAGGTTTTGGTGGCATGCTGCAAGGAGTAAAGTGATGCAAACAAAGATTAGTGCGTAAACATTGATTTTTCACAAGCTCGCTCGCCCTATTCTCATGTTCCTTTCGCACGAAGGTCTCGCGAAACATCTCAGAAGCAATCCAACGCAGCGTTAAGAAAATAAGTGCATGAAAAAGCCATACAATTGAAGGTGCACATGTCGTCGGTCCGAACCCATGTGGCAAGCTAGCCTCCCACATGACTATAAGATAGTACAATTACAGAACAGGGCAACAAATCACGCCTCTCCCCTTATTGCTACTCATGACAGTAGGCTCAAGAGGAAAGAAAAAAGCTACTAACAAAAAAGCATAAATACTTACGGAAGTGGCGGGCTTGACGACCACGGTGAAAATGCAGCGCCGACCGAACAAAGAAAGAGATGGCATCCGTCGAAGCGGTCGGACGAGTAGCAAGGGTTGCCAGATAGCTCCAAGCACAGGTAGCCAAGCTGACCTCCGTAGTAGCCCAAATGTAGCCAAAAAGCTTTGTTTTTGCAAGATAACTCCTTATCCATATTAAACTATTTTTCGCAAGTATATCTACATAATAGTATTAGAAGTAGCGCAATGCTTCTCTGCAAGCGAATTCATGATTAAGCAAATGAGGTGTTCATCATAAGCGTCGTGTTTTATATTTTTCTCAAAGCATAGCAGTATCGGGAAAATAACAACACGCAAAAACATCGCACAATAAACTCACTGAGTAATGGTATGCAGAATTCAGCAATGCAGTATAGGTACAGCTCACGACAATTTCACTAAGCACAATAAAATAAATACACTAGAATAAATTCCAAGACAAACTCTAGTACAGGTTGCGGCTAGCACAAGATATAGCACAATAGACGGAAGTAGTCTAGAGAGGGATCTCAGGCATCGTGAGGTGATTCGAAGGGGAACAGTTTGACCCATTCATGGTCAGTGAGCTTCAAATTCATCAGTATCATGCCTGACCATGGAGACGAACTTTCGTCGAGCCCTAGAATATATGTGTTCCCATTGATGTCTGAGCTGGCATTCTCTTTGTTGTCCCTACCGTCATCAAACGCAGCCGCCGAACAAATCTTCAGCCAGGTCTCGTTCACTATAAAACCTACCTGCGAAATAGAATGTAGATCTATAACAAGACTTTGCAAGCGCTCCTCCATGTACGTGAAGTTTGGTATGGCCGGGAATGGAGGCTGCTAGAAGGATTTTAAACCGGCCAAGAATTTTTGTCCCGTCTCAGCCCAAAGACTTAGCTGAACATTTGTTCGACGGCTGCGTTTGATGACGGCAGTGACAACAAAGAGTGTACCAGCTCAGACATCAATGAGACCATATCCGTCTGTTCAGACATGAATGGGAAAGTCCGTCTGGTCAGGCATGATATACTGATGAATTTGAAAGTGACTGACCATGTCCAGGTTACGATAGACGTTTCTGAACCCATACGTACGGCTCATCACCTCGACATATGCGCGGTCATGTGACCTTCAACTTCATCAGCGGGAACGTCGATCGGCTTTCCAACATTTTTTGCATTTATCACGCAGAACCTGGTATTGTCTGACAGATCTTCGAGTTTCGTTAGAGCACGCGATTGTGAGATTCGATTGCATAAATTGACTTTGTTGCAACGAAATCACCAAATGGACGATGGACAAAACCGATGGAGTTCGGGACGGCGCCGGTCACTTAGAAGCTTTAGGTTCAATAGTAATGCCTCTTCAGCTCACATTTAATGCAGGAAAAAAAAAACGCTGCGGCACCAATCCAGCAGGAAACGTTTGTCAGAGATGCTGATCAGGCGAAGATATTTCGGGGCTGTCGAGAAAAAACCCTACCGCATGCCCTGAAATGTAACATATGTGCTGCTCCCATTCGGTGTTGTCGTTCTGCGTAGCTGCACGCAACTCAGCGTTTTCGCAAAAGAATTGGCGTAGTTACCGTACGGTAGAGCTAAAGCTCTCCGGACAGGGGCCGGTGTCTTCCACCGAAGCCCTTGTTCATTCGCTCAAATTAATTTCATCGATTACAAATCCAACAAAAAGCAAATTTTGATAATCGGTGTATATTTCCATAATATGTATTCTTTCCGCGTAGCAGCGTTCTCTACTTTTCAATGCACCGATCAAAGCGGCCTTCTAGTATAGCCCACTTATTCACAATTAATCGCAAGGCAGGTGTTATGCTGAGCCAACTTGACGCACAGAATTAAGCCGTTAGGCATATGCGGGAAGATAAGATGTCCATCACGGCTGCCATCACTTCGGACTATATTACGAATAATCAGCGGCGTCACATGAGGCCGGCGTACGTTTCTCCGTACTCATGCTGCCGTTTTGGAGTACCTGTGCTTCATTTGAAAGCCTGACGTAAAGAATTCTAGTACATTATATGAAAAGCAGTCAATGTGGGAGTAGCCCACGCACTTTAGAACCACGCTAAAACCACGCATTTTGTGCCTTTATTTTTGTGTAAAGGCTGTTGGGCTGATGCCCCGTCTGTCCCGAGGCCCACACAATATTTCACGACAAGTTTTCTACCAGCTTTCAGCGCTTAGGGAAAATAGCCTCTCCGCATCGATCACTGGCACAAAGCCGAGAAAGGCTGTAAACAAATCACAAAAAAATATAAATTACAGGCAGTGACTACATTTGCTCCGACAACCCTACAGTAGAGTGTAGCTATCACTGGAGTGGATGGATGAGCGAGTCAAGGAGGCTATGACCTGAACAGTTATGAGCGAGTGGTTGTAAATATGGAGGTACGGCACGCGTATTTTAGACGCATTCTTTGAGACTTCATACTAAGACGCGCCGCTGCGGCCACTTATTTTCTCCATGAATTAAAAATAAAAACAACTCAACTCATGATTATTTTTTTTATTTACTAAAGATAGTGACCTAATATAATACCAAATAATTCGCAACCGGAGGTCTTTTTGTGCACAGTGTTAACACCTTTTTGTGATGTTTGTGCTTTTGTGCGCTGCGAGTATCTTCATCGTTAGGCCTCTTTTCGCTTTTAAAGGTAGCTCTGAGCGGTTAGGTTTGTTGATTGTCCGTCACTCCGATCTTTTGCGCTCCGAACTGAGCATGGAGACGGAGGTCATGAGCAAGTGGCGGAGGTACCGTATCATCGAAAAAGAGTACAGGGAACTTTTGGAAGAGCTCGGCATCCGACGGCCACCGTCTACGCATCTGAAATCCTCCGGAAGCAAGAGAACGAGCGGCGAAGCGGCCTTGGACGTTGTCAGCGCCCCTCCACTCCCGCTACCGTCCGGAGCAAGCAAACGGCCGAAAAGCGAAGCCTGCGCCTGCGGCGCTTGCGCTAGTGGCAGCGGACGAGCTATTTCGTCGCTACCTGCAGACCCGCCGGTACCATCTGTTGAGAGCGAGCTCAACGAGTAGGCTTATGTGTCCGAGAGTTGCGCTGAAAGCCTTTCTATTGAGGATACCGCTACCTCGTGCGACTCAAGCGATGAGACCTCGTCCATGAACAACCTTAAAGCTGAGAACGTGGAAATGGGCCAGCCTCATGAGGGGTCTCCTGTGCTTTGTTATCGCCATCTCTCGACATCGCAAGAGTTAGCTAGCATAGCTAGCAAGCACAATTTGACGCACGCCTGCATCAACGATTTGCTGGACTTCTGCCGTTGGCGTGGGATTGTAGAGCTCCCGAAAGATGCAAGGACCATCATGCAGACGGAGCGGAAAGCTAATTTAGAACACGGCGACTCGTTTGTGCATTTTGGCCTTGTTGAGGGCATTCGGCATGCTGTTGGCCAAGGACCTGCGCCTGAGAATGTCGAGCTGCACGCAAATATTGATGGGCTGCCTCTGCATAGGAGCAGCCAGACTGCACTCTGGCCAATTCTGTGCAGAGTAATTAACATCAAGAAATCTGAACCATTTATGGTCAGTGCGTACTGCGGTGCAGGGAAACCTCCGTGCCTCCAGGAATTCCTCAGGCCTTTCATTGATGAAGTGCGCAACCTTAGTTGCAACGGACTGATGGTGAAAGGGGTGCACGTCAATGTGTGCTTAAAAGCCGTGATCTGTGACGCTCCAGCAAGGAGTTTCGTGAAGGCAATCACTGGCCACACAGGCTATCATGCCTGTGAACGTTGGAGCCAAAAAGGGCACTATCTGGAAAGCAGGATGACTTTCCCTGACCTGCATGCACCACAGCGAACAGACTCCTTTTTTCGTTCGCAAGAGGATAGGCGCCATCACACTGGTGTTTCACCATTTACATCTTTGAACGTAGATATGGTGAAATGCTTTCCTACAGAGTATATGTATTTAGTCTGTTTGGGGGTTATGCGGCGGCTTCTTAGGAATTGGATATGCAAGGGGCACGCTGCCAGGCTGCGCCGGGCTGACAGGAGTGCACTCAACGACAAGCTGCGAGAAGCAGCAACTGCATTTCCAAAGTACTTTCAGAGGAAACCGATAGGCACCGAAGAACTCGACAGATGGAAGGCCACAGGGTTCAGGACTTTTTTACTATACCTGGGGCCTGTTCTCCTGTAATCCATCCTGTCTGATGAGCTTTATAAACATTTTTTTATATTTGCATGTATCTGTTAGGGTACTTGCCTCTCCTCAGCATCACAGAGCCATCAACCAGTTTGCTCACGACCTGCTGCGGTACTTTGTGCAAGAATTTGGCAGGCTGTACGAACAAAAACAACTTGTGTACAATGTGCACACCCTTGCACACTTGGCAGAGCAATGCCTGGAGCATGGCACTGTCGATGAGTTCAGTGCATTTCCATTTAAAAGTTACCTAGGAAAGGTAAAGAGGCTTCGGATGACAAACAAGCCTCTGGCGCAACTCAGCCGACGAATGTCGGAGGTAAGGGCGTGCACACCGCACTCTACAGGACAAGTGGGTGGTGACGTGAAAGTCGGTGACGGCTTTCTGCTGGATAACTGCGCTGTAGTTATTGTTGATCTCCTGGGGGCAATACCAAAGCTGGCATCTTGCCAAATGGCAGAGAGTTTTTTAGAGTCCCAATTGACTCTTCAAGGTCGGACGTGCGTTGCTACGGTGCTCTTGGTCAAGAAACCAAAATCTGGCCCCTTTCGTACATCAAGAATAAAGTTCGATGTATAAAGCTTCACTACAAGAGGGGGCATGTCGTTTTCCCTTTGCTTCACCTTCAGTGAGGCTTTACATTTCTGTGGTGCCTGAAGGACTATGTGTCTGTATTAAGATAGCTGCAGATTGCAGCATCTTGCTTGGAATGTTGGTGATGAAGACAGCAACTTCTACATCACCATCCTTTGCATGGTTTGGGTTTGTTTGTATGGGGCTTAACATCCCAAAGCGACTCAGGCTATGACAGACGCCATAGTGGAGGGCTCCAGAAATTTCGACCGCCTGCAGTTATTTAACATGCACTGACATCGCACTGTACAAAGGCCTCTAGTATTTAATGCTCATCAAAATGTGACTGCTGCAGCCCGGATGGAATCTTCATCTTTCAAGTCGGCAGACAAGCACAATAACCACTGAGCCACCGTTGCATAGTCTGCATTGAAGCATTTGGAATTTCATGTTTTGGGGAACTTCAACTTTGAAGCTATAATGGCCCTCTTCAGGGTCACCCAAATTTACTGGCAGGGTCGTTGCTGTGCCTCCAGAAACTCCAGAACCCTCTTGTTCCCCTGAAAGTATACTCTCAACTTGTTAGTATATAACAGACTGCAGAGTAGTGGGCAAAGAAAGATGTTGAGAATGCAAGGCTGAATTAACACGCATTTATGTTAAATGTTAGATAAGACTAGTGCATGCAGCTTAACTGCTTGTAAGTGATGCATTAATGACATGACTACAAAAAAGGTAATATAGAAATTTAACTTGACAAACCTAGAGTTCAAACATCATAGGAGAGAAGGGATGCTCACCTCTGGAAGTCACTTCATGGCACGAAAAGTTGTTGCATCGAATAATAAGTTTGAAATGACCTGCTTCTAAGCAATGCACCGCTTCTTAGTGTCCACAAGCAAAAACGGATTTCTGTCACTAGTGCAGTGGCATCTGCTGTGGTGGGTGCCCTTAATTGTTTGTGTCCCCTGCAGCTCTTTTCTCATGCCACCTAATTTCGGGCTCTTAAGATGAGCCTATAAAACTGCACACTTAACTTTCGTAAATGCAGTTTCACCCATGTTGTAAATATGCTGAGGATGAAAGTGCATCAACACTTGGCACGCGCCACACCAGAAAGTAGATCTGTTTCTAGGAAAGAGCACCCTTCAAACACTTGTTTCAATGCAGAGTCTTTGAATTCCGTCACTTGGCACGAGACACATCATATTTTCAGCACTTTAATTTAACATGACTATATATTGCTTTCAAAAGAAATTGAATAATCTAGCTGTGTAACCACATATATGTATGCTCATGACATGAGGCTTGGGCTATTTATACTGAATAAAAGTACCATAGAGCTTCAAGTTTGTAGCAAGAAATTCGAAGCTGCTGCTACTTTAAGGGATGCCAAGGACAAATATGATGCATTACTGCTGTCTGAAAACAAAAAAGCTACTTACACATCATAACGCTTTAAAAGAGAAGTTGCAAAAATTTCGATACATTAGTTGTCATCATTAGATATTTTTACAAGGAAAGTGTAGTTCAAAAAGACGGGTTCTTTTAGTGGATCTGTGGTGATGCGCCATTCAATTATAAATGGTAGTTAGCAGTTTTTTAGCTATTGTTATGAATTGAGAGATGACAAAAATTAAAAATTCTGATTTTCTCTGCAAGAACTAACAACACAGAAAGCAAGAGCCATGGAATCGATTATCAGAAAGCAATAGGTTGAAGTCATATCCTCTGTGCCCCTTTAAAGCTGCTGCTTGTGCCGTACGTGTTGTTTTCATTTTGCCAAAAGGAGGCACACAGAGGTGCCATATTCTTCTTTGTCCTTAATGACTGAATTGGATCCACCGTTTGTGGGCATAAAAGGGGCCATGTGTGTTTCCAGTCCAGCCCTTTACATGCATTTTATGCAGTGGTAAACTGGCTGCATGGTGGCTGGTCAACAATTATTGGTTTGTTAGTTGTCAAACTCCTGGCAATAGTCTTATAAGCCTGAGAATAATTTCCATTTACACTTATAGGTTGATTAAAGTCGCAGTCTAGGCAAGTTGGTAGACAATCACACTTCTTTGAAACATGAAAAAAAACTTGCACATAAAGCCTACTCACAACTGGTTATTGCAACAAGAAACTTGGTGAAGAAGGAACCGAGTATGTGAAACACTTGGCTTTGCAGCCAAGCGTTACAAAAAAGATATATACATAAGAATAAAAGAAAAGTTACTTTGATCTCACTCGCTTAAAGCATGAGCAGTCAAGGAATTTCTGATTCTGAGAGTGCAGTGGGAATTAAGGGGCTTTTAAGCTTGTGCTGCCTCCTTTCGAGACATGAAATGCCTTAACTGTTTCATGAACTTTGTTTGGGCTTAAAGATGAGTTGTTCCTGAGAGCACTCGAATAGCAATTTTTCATTTATCAAGTTTTTTCTGGGCTCATTAATTCTAGGGTTGAAAGATCAGCCTTTTAGGTTTCTTCTTTGATAGCATTTTTTCTGCAGTAAAAACTGAGAGTGCACTTCCTTCTGCATATAGGTATGCCTACCGTCGTTTTTTCACACTGAAAAATGTTAGAGAGCTCTTTGTGTATTTTCGACAATTCATCTTGAGAACGCAGGAAATGGTTATGTGTTGTCGGAGTTAATGTGGTAGTGTAAGCTGCTCTTACACCACAATTTCTTGGTCGTGAGATGATCGATGGCCCTATGGACACCCGTTCAGGTCATTGAGATTACTTGAACTATTTGCAACAGGAAACGATAGGTTATGGTACTAGCTCATGTCATTAATAATACATATTGTTCTGATTTCTCCTTCATCTTTTTATCCCCTCACCCCTTCCACCCCGTGATTAAGCTGTCTTCTTTTCCTCCCTCTCGTCCTCCTCGATTTGCTTTGCATATTTGTTGTAGTTCTTTTCCAGAAAATTGAAAACTTCAGGGGTCGTACGTTTCTTTATTTAAACATGTGCAGCTTTCATACCTGTCTAACACGCACCATCCCGATCTAATTTAGGCGCTGGTTATTGAAAAAAAACACTACGAGCATCCCACTACAACAACAATCCATTTATTATTTGATTATGTTTCGATGACTGCAACATTCCATGAACGAGAATTTAGTAAAGAGAGGAGGGGCACAAAAGACAAGCCAAAATATTACTGAAGAAAAGTTTGTGGACATGCATTCTAGCCTGCCAAGAGCAAGTGCAAATAGTAGCTGGCTTTTGCCATGATGTATATCTATAGGGTCACCTCGCTCTGTAAAGTTTAGCACGTTCTGAAGTAGGCTTGGGTAGACTATTTAATTAATAATGTTTGAATGAAGGATTTTTTATGCGTACTGAAAGTGAAAATAAAAGAGAATATCCTGGTGAAGGCATTGTCGTACTATAATTTTGCATCTACAAAGAGTGTGACTTCACTCTTGCATTTAAAGTTGAGGCTTAGTGCAACAGTGAATATTAGGCACAGCACTAAAGTTAAATACAGCTTTGAAGTAGGGTGCATGGCCTAAGTGAAGAATTGCACAGCTCAAGAAAAATTTATTGTTATTGCCATACATATTATGCCCAATGGAAGAAAAAGGGTCGTACCATATCAGTCGCGTGCAACTATAGCCTGGTCTTATGCTAGTCTGAATTGCTGCCCTCTATATTTGCAGTTCTCAAAAGCTTGTTTCCGTAGCTGTCTGTCACCTTCAGCCGCTTCAGGAAATCAATATCTGTTCTGTGTATAAGATAGTGTATATCCTAATTTAATTATTGTGCTGTCCTATTTGGACTATGCGGGTATTACAAGCATATTTGTTCCTGACCATTGAAGAAGCAGTAAATTCTACAGAAATAGAGAAAGGTAATTAAAGTACTTTATATCTAATCTCGTAGATGTTAGTACTTTGGAGTATGTAGACTCCTTCAACCCTATAGCACAAAGGCTGAGGTCTGTGAGGCAAGCCATGTGATAAGATATCCAAACTGTACAAGTAATTAGATTGCAGGATAATTTTATTTATGACAGCAGTGTTATGTGAATGTCAGTGACAATGCAATCAACATCATGCTGTATTCCATGAACTGGTACTATACCTAACTGACTATACTTTACTAATGCGTGAAGTAACAATTTTGTATTGCACAGGCCGATAAGAGATATGAAAAATACGAAATGCTCTCAACTCTACGCTCCTAAATTTTCTCCCATACTGCTGACGTATACTTCATTGCAATAGCAACAGTTCATTTGGTGTGAACAGTCACATGCAAGCCTTTGCATGTGTGTCGACACTGGCAATAGTATGCAGAGTGGCTAAATTTTGTTCTTGGCATACACATATTTGATATAGTCGTGCACCTCCATGGATTTATGCTGTGTAACCCACAACATAAGGTATTGCATTTGCTTTGCTGAACAAATATGAGTGAAAGGCTCAGCAATAACCACTGATATGTTTACTTAAGATAATGAAATATAATAGCATTGCTTTACTTTGCTATACTTTTTAAGTAGCTATAGCAGTTCCTACATAAGTGACTAATTTATGGGCACAATGTAATTAAATTGTCAATTTGTACTGCAGATGAAAGCATCTTTTCCAATTAGTTCTGATTAGTTGGTGTGGTGGTGGCAAAAAAATTTGAGACACAAGGGGCAAAAATTGCCATAGACAGACGGGCAAGTCCAAGACTCCATGGCTGAAAGCCGATTAGTATCTGAACTGGTAGGTTAAAGATTGAGAAGAAACCGTTGCATCACATAATTTTTGAAACAGGCAGGGACTGCAGATCCAAACTTATGGTTTTTATGCAGCATTTAAGCCACGACGTCAATGAGGCACCAACTACAACTACATGTGAGAAATGCGAATACTGATCTGGTCTATCCTTCAGAAGCATGCATTCTTGGACACATTTTTATGATACACAAATAGTACTAATGCGTAATCCAAAATGTGGACTGTGGCTAAAAAGGTTTCACAAAAAGACCCCAGGGGGATCTGAACTGTTTGCAGCTATACAAGCAATCTGGACAAATACATCTGTATAGGTGACAAACTTTGGAGAGGAACTTAACAGTTAAATTGTCTGCTATATGGTATTACACTCACCACCTATTAATTCGTTAATGTGGTGGTGTATGTTTGCAGAAGGTGACACTATGTATGCTACCTTGAGCTTGTACCTCTGCTGAATGCCATCTGAAATGTGTTCTTGACACTTTACACTCTCGTGAGAATAAAGCGCTGGCCAAAAGGCTGTTATACATGCTTCTTTAATATTCCCACTTTAATAGAAACAAGCATCATGCGCATGTCGCACTGAAAGAAGATACATTTGACCCCTTTTCTGTGCTATATATCTGCTTGAAACCCTAAAGATGAGTGGTACAATGAGCTAATTACAATATCAGTTTCATTACTGAGTTAATGTTTTGCCCGCTCAATACACATATGGACGACTGAATAAGTACCTGAACATGCTTTACACAATGACCTTCTTCATTAGAGGTGAGAAAAAAGCAGCTAAAGATGGCTGACTGCATGTGCATTAATGGTGCACTTTATTGATTACCAGAGAGCAACATCACACATAATTGTGGTTGTTATGACTAAAAGTGGAGACAAAAAAAAAGCTTCCTTGTATGTTACACATCAGAATTTGGCACAGTATGCGCGCGCATGCCTTGGTCTAAGAGAACATGTGATTAAATTGGATAATGGTGTGAATTTTGGCAGCACCCGCCCTAAATGAATTTTAATATGACAACAGTACGAAGTGTTCTGTGGTGGCGCATGTATCGAATGTCAATGATTGAGCGAAGCGAACCGCGTGTCTATCTATCGGGCGCGTGAGCAATGTATTCAAGGCCTACGTCAAAATTGTATAAGCACCATATTTTATCGCCAGACTAGCTGTTATTTTCTGCGCTATCGCCGTTCAATGCGCCCACCTATACATTTTCTCACAGATGGCGACGGTTTCCGTGTAACAGTCCAGGAGAAAAAGAAACCGACCACGTACGTTTCCGTAGTAAATTCTCCTGACGCATTACCTAGCAAAAGATAAAGGATGATTTATGCGCATATTTGATGCAAAATTTGCTCTTGTGCTCGAATATGTAAAGGCCTAAACATTTCTATTCACGCTAAGCAACATGCTAGAAGAGTTATTAGAATTATATGTCCAAGCGCGCAGTATATTCTGCCTGGACTGTATGCAAGTCGTGGAAGTCGTCGATATTTGCACTTTCGGTCAACTGTATATAGGTTGTGGTAATCAGCGGGCGCTAGATGATGCACTGCTAGCTGTTACAACAGAATTGTGAATGATAACAGCTATTCTATATTCACATAGCAAATTTGGAATGTTTCAATGAGTGAAAGGTGAAAGATGAATATGCATATATATATATATATATATATATATATATATATATATATATATATATATATATTTAAGAGAAGTGGGCACTTCTACAAAAGACACCATTTATTTATCAACGTTTCGACCGCGGTGCGGTCTTCTTCAGGAATATATATATATATATATATATATATATATATATATATATATATATATATATATATATATATATATATATATATATATATATATATATATATATATATATATATATATATATGCATATTCATCTTTCACCTTTCACTCATTGAAACATTCCAAATTTGCTATGTGATTATAGAATAGCTGTTATCATTCACAATTCTGTTGTAACAGCTAGCAGTGCATCATCTAGCGCCCGCTGATTACCACAGCCTATATACAGTTGACCGAAAGTGCAAATATATATATATATATATATATATATATATATATATATATATATATATATATATATATATATATATATATTGTTGCGCACAGCGATGAACGGCACGACATCGGTTTTAAGAAGCCGTCTCGTCCTTTTCCTTTTCCAATTTCATGGTGTCTCATCTCAGGTCGATAGTGTAAATTTCCCGTGTGCGCTGGTACAGTGCGAGCTGCTTCAATGCGTGAACTATAGTGTTTTTAAGAGAGATCTGTTTTAAGGAGACAGCCTTTAATGGGTCATCATTGTCCGTCCTTCCGCGAAATCTGTCCCACTATAGCAGTCAATCAAATGACAACTCGCTAAAAAAAACCCTTCATGTTTTTGTGCACGGCGAGATTTGAACCACCATCCTTAAACTCCGCAGCCGAGCATACTACCCACTATGGTACTTACTGCCAACGCGGAAGCTGATCTACTTCTCAAACATATACTTTCTTGACTTTTCTGTGCCTACACTAATATATGACGCCGGAGAGTGCGGAAAGGCGCCGAATCAGACGGATATGCCCCCAAACACCCTCCAATGTCTCCAGATTGTGTACTTAACATCTTAGCCACACGTCAGGGACACAAACAGCAACACCGCGCTCAAGGCTTTCGCCTACCACACTTAGGTCAACAAAGTGCGCCCTCCTGAATTTTTTGCTTATCTTGCTAACGCCGGCTGCGTACACTGCAGTCGTGATTTTTTTCCCCAAAATTCTCGAAGTTCATATGGAAAACGCGACGGCTGAGGCCATATAGCTTGCGGCGATGCTAATCAGAATAAGCTGAAAATTGCTTATAAACCCTTCGCTTGGAAACGATCGAGTGAACTAGACCATCTGCACCACGCATATCATTCCCTTAAGAGACATTTGTCATTGAAGATACGTGTTCCTGCCAAGCAGTTTATTCATTCCACTTAAAATGAGTGCGCTGCAGGCTGTCCCATAATGCGCGTGTGCTGTGCACGGAGCCTCACGGACAAAGAATGAATTTTCTTGATTACCAATAAGCGTACACACGCGTACGTATAATCGACCCATTTCCTATGGTTCGCGCCAGCCCGCATTGGTAACATATCGGGATTTGTGAGAGATTTTTAAAGAACTAACGCGCATATATTATAGTTCGATCTTTCGATCGATTTGCCTAAGATTTTTTGTGTAAATCCAATAACTGCGCCAAGCAAATCCTCATGGATTATCACCCACAAATTTCGTTTCTCAGCGCCATATGTCGAAACTGTTCATATATCACGCATGCATGCACGTAACTGCACTGGAATAGTGGAGGATTAGTGGCAAACAATGACCGATATTGTTCTGCCTATTGAAGTGGCGTTGCCAATCCTGGAGAAATACTACACAACGAGGGGCCATTAATGGAAATGTAACGAAGTGGCACTGCCTATATAGGGAAAATAGTGACCATCCGGGGCCATTATTTGGAATGTAACTGAGTGGCACTGCCCATATAGGGAACATAGTGACCATCCGGGGCCATTATTGGGAATGTAACTGAGTGGTAATGACAATATGGGGAAGATAATGGCCAACTGGGGCCACTATTGGGAATGTAACTGAGTGACAATGCATTAGGGGGGACATAGTGGCCAACTGGGGCCATTATTGGAAATGTAAGTGAGTGGCAATGCCCATATCGGGAAAATACTGCCCAGCTTGGGCCATTACTGGCGATGTAACTAAGCGGCACTGCCAATATCGGGGACACATAGAACATGTAGGGCCATCATTGTAACTGTCGGAAAGAGGCATTGCCTATATTGGGGTAATAGTGGTGATGGTGGTCCTATGTAGGACCACCATTTGCAATCACAATCCCAATATTGGGCCCGTGGCTTGTGCTGCCTGGGTAAATCAAATATCGGTATTCACTGCGAACCGCTAACATCAACAGCTTTACGACGTGAAAGCATTCCCATTTTGTTGCAACAGAAACCAGTGGGCACAGAAAGAGCAAGCAGTGTACACACGTTACTATTCCGTCTATCATATACGGACGGGCAATTACCAACCTGTTTATGTGCAGCACAACGGAATGGAGGATTCAGCACTGTAGGTGAACTTTCGTGCTCACTGAGTAAGTCGTTTGTTGAGCTGGCTTATGAGCACATGTACTCGGCTGCCGCTGATGCCATTCCCTTGACATATGGTGACGTCAATTGACAACGGCATCAAGGAAATGAATTCGTTTCGGAAGACCCCAGCAATGTGCATCTAAACGCTATGCAATAAAAAAAAACGTTCTTCACTTCATTTTAATTCTCGCAAAGCATCAGCTATCTTGCGTTCTGCTTTCAGTCTACGAATCTTCAAGGAGTGCAGCGCTCCGGACATGGCAAATACTTTGCACCGCTGGGGATGCCTCAGAATATGTTCTGAGGCATCCCCAGCTTTGTACAAGTGCTACTCAAGCGAAAGAAATGACACAAAATGCGTGGTGCTCAGTGGCTGCAGTTTAGGTATCAGGTTTGGCGGAACCAAGACACACTGGGAAGATTCGACTATTTAAAGCACCTCTTTCCAAACAACTCTAGCCTAGCTCACCACGCTCCATGCAGCACGAGGGCGGGAGGAGGCTGAGGGAGAGGGGAGTGTCCCTGTGGGTTCGGTATGGGCTCTGCAATACAGACAAGCACCTGCCCATTGTGGGCTCCCCACCGATCACCACGTAGGGCTCAGTTTGGACCGAAAGTAAGCAGCTCATGTGGGGCGGCGTTGGTTGTGGAGCTCCTGCACCCATATGGCCAATGGGGAGCCCACCAAGCTGCCCCTCCTCCCAATAGTTTCCATCAGATTGACGTGGGCAGCCCGTGTTGCATGTCGGTTAGCCCTTCCAATACCAACATAATGCCGATGCGGTTTCTATGCGGGCACAGCGAATTAGAGCTGGCCCACACGTTCCCCGGATGGGTCTGATGTTGTAGGTACTGTTGGGGTTCCACCAGCCCCACTCTTGCACGCGGAAACCCACTGGGGCTCAGCACCATGTGCTACTTATTCCTTGTGTGCCAGGAAAGATGCACCTGAGGGCATAGCAATGTGCACCGCATTGCGGTAATAAATGATGCCTGTGTCGTTTTTTTTGACGACTTTTAAACACGGGGAACTTGAATTGGACTTAATTAAAGCTACTGCAGAAGAACTACCGAAGCAGGGGAAGAGATTTCTTCTATAAAACATACGCACACACGTTGTGATCCCTGAGAGCCTAGCCGGGGCTATGGCTGTGCAAAAAATAAAACAATGCTCAGTAGTGGATCAAATTTTCCTATAATGGACCGAATATCATTTATTCATTGTAGCCACGCCGGTTGTTTTGTAATTCATTGTGAGCCGTGCCATTCAAAAACCGCGAAAATTCATCCTTGCCGCAAAATATGAAAAGGTTGACTTTACAGTGGCAGGCAGACCTGAAAGTTGTAGTTGAGATTTTCCATTTACAATGTTTTGGTTTGGTTTATGGGGGTTTAAGGTCCCAAGGCGACTCAGGCTATGTGGGACGCCGTAGTTAAGGGCTCCAGAAATTTCGACCACCTGGGCTTCTTTTAAAGTGCATTGGCATCGCACAGTACACGGGCCTCTAGAATTTCGACAAGTGTGTGTGTGTGAAAAACTTTATTTCAGGGAGGAAGCTTGAGGTAGCCGGAGCAACCTCTCGCAATCTCTAGGTGGGCTCCTCATTACAGGAGCCCATTGGCGACCGCCGCGACTCGGGCTCGGTGGACCAGGGCCTTCTGGCTTGCTAGGTCCGAGCAGCCGAGCAGGGCTGCCTCCCAGTCCTCTCGGGTGGGGTTGGGTTTGGGGGCGAGGTTCGGGGTTGACTGGCATGCCCACACCATGTGAAAGATGTCCGAAGACTTCTCCGCACAGTGTGGGCATTCTCCTGTACAGGCAGGATCAAAGTGTTTTAAAACTGCCGGGCACAGCAGCGTTTTGGTGTAAAGGAGGAGGAGTGTGCGTTCCTCCACCTTTTTGAGGCCCTTACAAGGCTTGTGATAAATTGCATGGCCGAATTGGAATAATTTAGTAATTTCTCGAAAAGTGAGGGCCGGATTGAGTTCGGGATCTGTATCCAAAGGGTCTGAAGGCGTTGCCCGGAGAGTGAGCGCGCGGGCGGCGGCGTCTGCCGTTTCATTGCCTTCGAGGCTCATATGAGCTGGAGCCCATACAATCGTTCGAGACGCGGGGGCCCCGAGGTAGTTACTGTTTTGAAGGATGCGATGCGGAAAGAGAGGAATGTACCCCTGTTTAATATTTCTGCAGGCCCCTCTCGAGTCGGTGACGATCCCTCGCGACTCCTGGTCTGCGGCGGCTAACGCTATGGCAACTTCTTCCGCATGTGTTATGTCTTGAGCTCGGAACGTTAGGCCATTCACCACGATTTTTTGGTGGACGACTGCGGCCGTGTACCACCCCCCATGGTGAGGGCCTGAGGCGTCCACGTAGAAGATGCCATGTTTGTTCCCATAGTGACGGGCCAGTGCCTCCGCCCGCGCAAGGCGCCTGCCACTGTGGTCGTCACGTGTCATGTTGGCCGGAAGAGGGCGTACGTGCAAGGCGTATCTCCAGATTTCAGGAATGCGTACGCGCTCTTCCGTAAGTGTTGAGTGGTGTATGTGTAGTCGGGCTAATAGGCGGCGACCCGACGGCGTTTTTGAAAGCCTTGTGTATTGATTTGTCAAGTGCGCCTCCCGGAGCTCCGCGAATGTGTTAACCATCCCCAGGCCCATGAGACGCTGGTTGGATGTGGTGATCGGGAGATCGAGGGCACGCTTGTACATCTTTCTGAGAATCACTTCGAGGGCGTTCTCATCAAACTTCCGCAGGTGGAGGTAAGGAGTCGAGTAGAGGACTCGACTGGTCGCGAATGCATGCGCCAGCCGCAAAGCGTCTCTGCACCGTAACCCCCCGCGTTTGTTGGAAACCCGGCGGACCATCCGGCCCACCTGGTCCCCCACCTTGCGCAGTTTTGCTAGTGTGGTATGAGCCCGTCGATGTTTGTGGATAAGGAGACCAAGTACTCTAATCTCATCGTGTTCGGGTATCGTGCCGCTGGCCAGAGATAGTTCCATTTTGGTGGCGCACTGAAGCAACGGGCGAATGTGCACAAATACGGATTTGGACGATGAGCACTCAAGGCCGCAGCGGCGGGCGTAAGCGTCCACGATCTCCGCCGCTTGCTGCAGGTTGGCCTCAATGTCTCCAACCGATCCGGGTTTGGCCCAGATGGTTATGTCGTCGGCGTACAGCGCGTGCTGGATGCCTTCGACCTTCGCCAGCTGAGCCGGGAGTTTCATCATGGCCAGATTGAAAAGTAATGGCGAGAGGACCGCACCCTGTGGGGTTCCTCTCGTTCCCAGTTTATATGGGCCGTGTTCTTCGTCTTGTATTCGGATGAAACTTCGTCGATCCGAGAGAGATTGCTTGATGTACTGAAACGTGTTATGTCCACAGTTCGTTTGGGAGAGATGTTGCAGGATGATTTCGTGTGTGACATTGTCGAAAGCCCCCTTCAAGTCAAGGGCGAGTACTGCCTTATCGTTGAAGGGATATTCGACAGGGTTGAGAATTTCTCGGTCGAGTTGAAGCAGAACATCTTGAGCGGACCTCTGCGGGCGGAAACCGAACATGGTGTCTGCGAATGTATGTTCATTTTCCAGAAACCCAGACAGCCTATCCCGCACCATGGTCTCCATCAGCTTTCCCGCGCAAGACGTGAGGGAGATGGGGCGGAGGTTGTCTGTGTTTATGGCTTTGACGGCTTTCGGAATGAAAGTTACCAGGGCGGTCTTCTATTCAATTGGTAGAGGTGCCTCCCCAAGCCAGATCGAGTTGATGAAAGCGAGGAGGGTTTCGTAGGCGGGATCGGGAAGATTAGCAAGCATTTTCACAGTAATCTTGTCCCTGCCCGGTGCCATTCCTCGTTTAATTTTAGCTGGGGCCGCCTTGAGGTCATGCAACTGGAACGGTTGATCCAGATTCGCGTTCTCTGAACCTGCATACGAGAACGCGGGTCCTCCGGGGTCCTGCTTAGTGCAAAGATACTGGTCGCGCAGTTTGCATGCTAATTTTGATGTATTTCCATCGAAGCTATGAATAGCTCGTTGGAGATGTTTTTGTGTCTCGGCGCGGGTTTGAGTCGGGTCAATTAGGGCGCGGAAAAGGCGCCACGTGCTCCGGCTCGACATTTGTCTGGCCGCCGTGTTGCAGCGGTCTACCCAGTTCGAGTCGGCGAGTTGGGCCGCGTACTCTTCCGCTCGCTGGGTGAGCTCGGCGATACGAATTTTGAGCTTTCTGTTACGTTTTTGGCGGCGCCATCTGCGGACGAGGCTGTGCCGCGCCTCTCAGAGGTGCAGAAGGTGGTTGTCCACCTCCGGAATGGCCTCCGAGAGCTAAATTTGTGTTTCCACCGAACGAAGGTGTGTAACCAATCCTTGTGCCCACGCGTGGTAGCCTTGTTCGTGGATAGACGCCGAATTGATGTAGTTTTGCCGGAACTTATTCCAGTCTGGAAGCCGAGCTTGTGCGTGAGGTCTTGCCAATGGTTTAGTCCTTACGGTGGTATTGATAAGGCAGTGGTCACTACCGAGGGTTTCCTCGGTGTTGATCCATTCTGCGTGTACAATGTTTTTGGTAAAGGTGAGATCCGGACATGTATCCCGGGTCACGGAATTACCCAGCCGCGTTGGATCACAAGCACATCGCTTCTGAAGACCTGACGACTTTCACGAACAATCTTCTTAAAAAGGAACTGCTGGGTTCCCACGAAAGCAACAAAAAACAGTTTTTTTCCTTCAAAATAGAAGCTATGGCAGGAAAATTGAATTCATGCTTCTCGCAAGGACAATTTCCTGTATCCTTTTCTTTTATTTCCCAGCGCTTGGTTCTTCTCGCCGAGTGCAATCGCACGAGAGGCGTGGAGAAGCCCGGGAAGCTCCGTCGTGATTTCAGGGATTCCCTCATCATTTCAGGCTCAGGAGAACGTCACATTTCGATACGTCTCCAATGTTGGTCTTCAACCGTTTTCTTTTCGCTGAAAGAAGACAATATACTCATTCTTGCGCGCCGAAGCACATGCAACGATTCTGGCTCGGCGCTTTTCTGCCGCGTTCGAAAAGGATTGCGTCGGTGCCGTTGCAAATCCCCCTCTCCAGGTGCGCGTCCACAGCGCCACGCAGAAAAGCACTCGCGGGTCAAAATACAGCAGACTCGGGGGAACGGATGATACATGTTTGCGCGCACTCCGCTGAAATTGAGACAAATTGAAGCAGTCACGGGCCCGCTGCATTTCTTTTACAGTAGGGGATTACTCTCGCATCGAAGCGAATCGTTTGGGTGCAGTACTCGGCTTGCTTGAAATTCACATTTCAAATTCTAAACTTTGTGTATTTCGCTAAGAGAGAAAAATACCCCTGGGCATAATGCTACTTAAAAAGTATCTTGACTTGGTGCGCATCCCTTTACATGGCAGCACACAGCACTCATGAATAATAAAACGCAGGCTTAAACTGCATACGGGACATAACTTCAAGTCGTTAAAATACGAACATGCAAAGCAGTTTCACCAACGAAACCAAACTGAAATGGCGTCATCTTAAAACAAAATAAATATACAAATCACAACAAAAAGTGAAGGGCATAATACGACACTGCATTTGTAAATAGATGAAGAGAGGATACAGAATAAGTTACGAAATAAAATAACATTATCTGTAAGATAACACAGATAAGATTGTGGAATTTGCTGTTCAGATTGTGACACATTGAGAATGATACTAAATATAGAACACTGAATATATTTCATAAATTTCATTTGCGGCTTTCCTGTGCATCATATATGGTGGGCTTCAGGGTGTATGCTTTGATATTCGATAAGCACTATGGTTGGAGAATGCCTTACAAAAAGTTCCCTATTGCCACTGTCTTCCATCCCGTCCGGCCACGATATTGCTGGTCAGTGCTTTATTTAATTGTGACAATTTTCTCGTTTATGATCTGTATGATTTCATCAATTAATTTCAGGGCTTTTTCATGTTTTACTATTTCAGGTTTACGTTTTTCAGCATCACCTGATATTAGTTTTTTAAGAGTATGGACTTGTTCTTTTGTATAACTTCAGTCATTTAGGTAGTGATCAAAGATTGGTGCTACTTTTTACAAATAAATTGGTCCCTTTCGAGGATGCCGAATCTTTGCAAATAAAAAGGAAATCGCCCGTGTCCGTTTATCGCTAGAGAAGAAAGATGATAAGTTGGAAAAATTTTGGTGTATTTAAAACTGTTGGGATTCATTGGTAGCTATATGTCTCTGAGCCTTCGTCTTGCTAAATACGGTTCCATTTCTCTCTTGCTTCTTTATATAATTCTGTCTTAATGAATTGCTTAGTTATTGGATATTCTTCATATATGCCTTGGAGCCGTGCTTTATTTGCTAATTCTTCAGGAATTTCATTTCGCATAATTCTCTGATGTGCTTTGACATAGGATAAAGAATCTTATATGCTACACTTTCGTTTATTAGCTCATTTCTGATATTTTGAATAAAATAATTACCGTGATGAGGATTCTGTAAACCTTGTATGGTTGTCAGGCTATCGGTTATTATCCGATAAATTTTGGCCTCATTATGGTGTTTGACAAAATTAATGGTTAATTTGCGATTGTTTCAGCAATAAAATTATTACTGTAGGGTGGAAATGCAAATTGCGCTGAATGTATAACGTGTACACTTTTGTTGAAGACTACAAATGCGGCCCCTACTGTATTTGCTTATTCTGATCCATCAGTGAAATTTTGGAAATCCGAAGAAATAATTGTCTTGTTGAAGATGATTTTAGTTTTCTTAGCCGGATGTACAGTTCATTTATCCACATTCGTGACTATATCATTTGCTGTAAAATCTCTGCCTTCCCACCTAAATACACCCTTGTTATGTAAAATTTCCAATAGGCTATTTTCTTTTTCGATATTTAAATGAAGGGGTGGGATGTTACACAAAACTCCAAGAGTCAGGTTAGATGTGGTTCGGTATGCTTTGCATATTCTTAGGAAGGGAATGCGTTGAATTGCTCTTAATTTGCGTAGAATGTGTGAGTGGGATGTGTACCAAATTGGAGAACTATATATGATTATAATTTCATGTCCTCTAATATATAATTGTCTTAAATGTTCTGGTGACACCCCAATTGTTGGTAGAAAATTTTGCTAGTTTTAATATAATGCTAGTGGAACGAAGAAGGTGGTCCAGCACCGACGCCAACGACGACGACTAAGCGCTTGCGCCCTCGTTTACTGAGGGAAAGAAGAAGTAGAAGCCCGTCGGAACGCTGCCGCTTGTGTCCCAGTCTTTCGCCTCGCTGGCTCGTAGATTACGTGTGCTAAGGTCTCCGTCGCTGGCGCTTCCAACGTGCCAGTTAACAGCTCTACACTAGTCATTTTTCTTCGATGTATTTTAAATTTGGGATGAAAGACAATTGTTCATCAAAAACAACACCCAATATTTTTAGTTCTTTACATCGGTGGAGATTCTTACCTTTCATTTTGACCTTTGGGGGTCTTTTCTGATAAGCTTTTCCAACGAGTAGAAATTGACATTTCTCAGAAGTAAAAGTCAATCTGTATTCGTCGGCCCAGTGTGAAACATGGCTGAATGCTTATTCACAGTGTTGTTCTAGTTCAGTTGTTGATTTAGCATTTACTAATATAGTGATGTCGTCAGCAAAACCTTGAAGTTCAAAGTGGGCTGGTGTGTCCAATTTAAGGAGCTCGGCCATCATTAACTTCCAAAGAAGTGGGCTCAGAGGTGACTGTTGGGGCGACCCTTTTCTAAGTTTATATTCAAATGAACAATTTAATGACTAATATTTAATTACTCGATTGCTTATGACTTTGAGAGTTAATGTATATAACTTGAAGGTAATTTTTTCTCTTTCAAATAATATAGCTACATCTTCTTTATTAATGTAATTCAAAACACTATTTATGTATAAGGAAATGATAACCATTTTGTGGCCTTTTACAGCTTGATTTTCAACATTTTTCATTAAGTAGTTTAATGCCATAGTTGCCGAGGTTCTTGCTTTGAACGCAAACTCGGTTTCTGGCTGTATGTCGTTCTTGACTAAGAAAAAATATCATCGTTTGTCTAGGAACTACTCGAGTGTTTTACCAAGGATTGAGTTTATCGCTATTGGTCTAAAATTGTTCTAGTAATCTTGTCCTTTTCCCTTGGGAATTGAAAATCACTTTTGAGACTTTCCAACTGTCCATGAGAAAAGGAGCGCGACAACAAGACGACGGACGAAGACAGAACACACAGCACGAGCGCTAACTTTCGACTAAAGGAAAAATACCAAACCGGGTTGACCGGTACCTGAGCCTAACGACCGAGCGCATGCGCCAAGGCTGGGAAGCGGAAAAAACGGTTTTGTGTTTTTCCTTTAGTCGGAAGTTAGCGCTCGTGCTGTGTGTTCTGCCTTCGTCCGTCGTCTTGTTTTCGCGCTCCTTTTCTCATGGATCAATACCGACTCGTACAACTTTCCACCCTTGTCAATTATATTTCCAACTGTTAGCAAAACAGCCCACTCTTAGGCTTGAGTAAAAAATGTTGAAGAAGAACTTCTTATTACTCATATACATTGACCTAATGAAGGGTTTCCGTAGAACATGTGGTCCGGATGCTACGAATTTCTATAGTGATGATACTATATAGTCTACTTCTCGCTTTATGAAAGGATGTCATTTTCTTCCAACCTGTTTTTGTCTTCATTACTTTCAGTTCTTTCCTCGTCTTCTGAAGATAGTGCTGTATCATAAAGATCCTTTAAGATGTCCGTGAAAAGCTCGCCCTCATCGCCCCCGATGGCTTCTAGCTGTTCAATGTTATGCCATTTGGACTTTGCTCTGACCGATCAGCGTTGCAGCGTGCAAAGGACACAGTAATAGCAGGCTCAAGTAGAAAATTTGTCTAGTATACTTACATTATGTCGTTTCCTCCCCAACATTTAACAATCATAAAGCAGTTTCGAACCATGCTAGAGGCCAGCAGTTCATCAGGGCTCACTCTGAAGCCAGAGAAGTGCCATTTAGCAGTTGCTGTTTTACGACACATCGTAAACAACTATGGACCCGCGGAAAAAAGTCCCTATTTCACTGTTTACACAACCGACAGTCAAAAAATCTGCGCGGATTCCTGGACTGTGCCCGCATTATCGACGATTCGTAAATAACCTTTAAAACGTCACAGGACCTTGACGCAGCTAAGGCGGATGCTTCATTCGAGTGGGAAGTTCCACGACACGAAGCATTCAGGAACTTATGAGTAGCTTTTAGTCGCCGCCCGTGCTTGAATTTCTGGACGAATGCACCGAAACTGATTTGATACAGACGCAAGCAGCGTGGGTCTAAGCGCCATTCTCGTCCAGGAGCAGCAAGGTCGCAAAATGATAATAGCGTACGCCAGCTGCTCTTTGTCAAAAGCACAGGCCCACTATTCCACGATAGAGAAAGAGCGTGTGGGACACATCTAAATTCCTCTCGTACTTGTACGGCAGTCGTTTCAAAGTTCTGACTGACCATCACGCGCTATGCTGGCTCATGAACTCGAAGAACCCGTCTGACCGCCTTGCTCGATGGCTCTTACTCCAAGAGCTTGACGCCACCATTGATTGGGCACGGCAGCAACAGCGGCATGCGGATGCATAATCCTTTCGTCTATCTTGTGCAGCTGATTGCCTCTACGCTGGTGATATCGACGCCACACCACAGCCCTGGCCTCGTGACGCAGACCGTACTGCTGCAGCAGACGAACCACTCCTGCTGCTTCCAGCCTGTGACAGCGGTGGTCAACGACACCTTCGGCTACCTACGAGAGACGTCGACGACGCTGTGCATCGACGGGCCCTCCAGCTCTCCCCAGATGGCGTACTGGAGCCCATTCTGCTTAAAGCGAGGACAGACCAGCGCGAACATCATTGGGCACGGCAGCAACAGCGGCATGCGGATGCATAATCCTTTCGTCTATCTTGTGCAGCTGATTGCCTCTACGCTGGTGATATCGACGCCACACCACAGCCCTGGCCTCGTGACGCAGACCGTACTGCTGCAGCAGACGAACCACTCCTGCTGCTTCCAGCCTGTGACAGCGGTGGTCAACGACACCTTCGGCTACCTACGAGAGACGTCAACGACGCTGTGCATCGACGGGCCCTCCAGCTCTCCCCAGATGGTGTACTGGAGCCCATTCTGCATGAAGCGAGGACAGACCAGCGCGAACATCATTGGGCACGGCAGCAACAGCGGCAGCGGATGCATAATCCTTTCGTCTATCTTGTGCAGCTGATTGCCTCTACGCTGGTGATATCGACGCCACACCACAGCCCTGGCCTCGTGACGCAGACCGTACTGCTGCAGCAGACGAACCACTCCTGCTGCTTCCAGCCTGTGACAGCGGTGGTCAACGACACCTTCGGCTACCTACGAGAGACGTCAACGACGCTGTGCATCAACGGGCCCTCCAACTCTCCCCAGATGGCGTACTGGAGCCCATTCTGCATAAAGCGAGGACAGACCAGCGCGAACATCATTGGGCACGGCAGCAACAGCGGCATGCGGATGCATAATCCTTTCGTCTATCTTGTGCAGGTAAGAAGACGTTACGGCAAATGTCTTCGCTCAAATGATCCGTTTCTTCTTGTGCTGCCGTGCCCAACGCAGCTATGTCCTTTACTGTGTGATCTGGCAATGCATGTGGCGGATTTGCTGTTGTTGGCCGGGGACATCGAGACGAACCCCGGCCCAGATCTCGCTCAGATTTCCAAGCAGCTAGAGGCAATTGCCGGAGACATAAAAAGCATCAAAGAGGAACGACTAGCATCAATTGAAGCTAAATTGGAAAACATGGCTGCCCTTGACAAAAAAATATTGGACTGCATAGACCAGGTCGCCAACATGCAAAAAGTCGTTGCCTCACTTGAACTAAAGCTTGATGACTTGGAAAACCGATCGAGGCGGAGTAACCTTTTAGTATACGGCATTACAGAAGATCCTGATGAAAACAGTGAGTCCTTAGAACAGATTTTTAATGAAGACATTGCAAAAAATATCCTTAAAATTCAACCTGTCGCCATTGAACGCATACATAGGTTTGGAAAGCCTTCAGCTGAAAAAACCAGGCCTGTAATACTAAAACTTCTTGACTATCGCGAAAAGACTCTTATGCTAAAAAACTGTAGTAAACTTAAAGGTAGTGAATATGCGATCAGTGAAGATTTTTCAGCCCGAGTACGCGACGTAAGGAAAAAGTTGTGGATTAGTGCGAAAGCATTGAAAGATTCCGGGGCAAAGGTTGCACTAGTGTTCGACAAAATACGCATAAACGGTGAAATGTTCCAATGGGATGAAGAAAACAACTGCCGAGTACCCGCAAAGACACAGACAAACGCGACAACTAACTCGTGTCCCGAGACAAATGCGAGTACAAGCCAAAAAAACGAACATGGCAAAGCACCAAACCTACGCCCCCGTCATCCCACAAAACGAAACAGATAGCTTTTGCAAATGTAAATGCGCGAAGTATACTTAATAAACTTGAGTCACTAGAATCTCTTCTTATCGGCCTCGAACCTGACTTCATAGCGATTACAGAAACTTGGCTCACTGGCGATATCAGTGACAAAGAAATTGCCCCACCAAACTATGCTATCGTGCGCAAAGACAGGATAACACGTGGAGGAGGAGTGGCTATACTAATAAACAAAAAAAATTCCCTTCGAAATCTTACCAGAAGTTGAGGGTGCCGAGGCACTCTTTTGTAAGTTGTTATTTGGAATGAACACTGTCACTGTAGGTTGTGTTTACCACAGTCCTTCGGCAGATCAGCCTGCATTGGTCTCGCTCTATGAATATATGCAACAATATGTTCAAAAATCTAGACTGATCCTTCTTGGGGACTTCAACCTACCAGATATAGATTGGCAAAGCATGTCGTACCGTTCACCGTGTTCTGAAACTCTTTTTGATATGATGTTTAGTTTTGACTTGTTCCAAGTTATCAACGAGCCTACACGTGTTCAAGGTAGTGCATCTAACATTCTTGACCTCATCTTCCTCAGCAACCACTTTGCGATCGATCAAACCAACTTAGCAGTCCTCGATGGCATATCAGATCATAAGCTAACATTGTGCACCACACCCATTCAAGCAACAGCAGCTCGTACTATCTCGAAAACTACTTACCCAGACTTCACAAACGCTGATGATTCAAGCATACTTAATTACCTAATTTCGGAGTACGAATCGTTTGAAGAACTCGCTAATTACCAAGGTACAAATATAGATACGCTGTGGGGAAGCTTCAAGGCCATTGTATCGCACTGCATCAAAAACTTTGTACCATTGAAGACCAAACGAACAAATACGCGTAACCCTTGGATAACACCCGATATCATTCATAGGAAACGCAAAGTAAAACGACTAAGGAAATCACTAAAATCAAAAAATGACTCTCAGGTAAAACATAAGCTCGCGAACGCCATCCGTGAAATGAAAGCAAAAATTATGGCAGCGAAAACAAACTACTTCTCAGTTACGCTTCCTAATTTTTTAAAACACTCCCCTGGAAAATTTTGGAAATACCTCAGCCCCAAAACACAAGAAGACACCTTCAATTGGCAAGGACAAAATCAAAATTTTGCAAATTCCTTAAATACATACTTCCAATCTGTGTTCACAGTTGACGATGGCTGCACACCGGAGAGTATTCAGCGCATTCAAACACCGCTAGACATGCCAACAATAACTGAGACAGGCGTGCTCAACCTACTATTATCAATAGACACAAAAAAAGCAAGTGGTCCTGATAATATTCCAAAAACGTTTTTGCAAAGATATGCTGAAATCAACGCGAAATATTTACATTTATTGTTCAATAAATCTTTATCAACCTGTAGTCTAGCCAATGAATGGAAAATAGCGAAAGTTATTCCTATACACAAAACAGGAAGCAAAGATGACGTTTCAAATTATAGACCAATATCACTAACGTGCACGGTAGGAAAATTATTGGAACACATCATACTAAAGCATATCACCAGTTATGTTAAGCAAGAAAACATTTTATCGCCTGTTCAACATGGATTTCGAAGGGGACTTTCAACTATCACCCAATTACTCGAACTAACACATGATTTGTTCCAGAGCATTGATAACCAAAAGCAAGTTGACTTGATTGCACTTGATTTCTCTAAGGCGTTTGACAGAGTAAGCCATAAAAAACTAATTAGCAAACTTAGATCAACTTTAGGTAACGGCCCTATTATCAACTGGATCGAGGACTACTTAACTAACCGATCTCAGTATGTTGTAGTTAACAATGAAATTTCTTCTACTGCGCTCGTTACGTCGGGAGTACCCCAAGGGTTCGTCCTTGCTCCACTTTTATTTCTTATCTTCATTAATGATCTGCCCTCTAACATACAAGTTAAAATTAAACTTTTTGCCGATGACTGCATACTTTACAACGAAATTAACGCTGTAAATGACCACGATGATTTAAACAGCGCCCTTCATGAAGTGGTAATATGGTGTCACAAATGGCAAATGGAATTGAACATTAAAAAAACAGCCTTCTTATGTGTAACCCGTAAAAAACAAAGGTCCGAATATGTGTACAGCATCAATAACATACCGCTCACCCGAGTTCACGAACACAAATACCTTGGATTAATCATTTCACATGATCTAAGATGGGAATCACATATTAACAGTATAGTATCATCTGCTTTAAAACGATTGTTCTTCCTTAGAAGACGGCTTCGAGAAGCGCCACCGGAGACCAAACTGTTAGCATATAACACATTTATACGATCAGTTCTCGAATATGGAAACACGATTTGGTTTCCCTACACACAACAGCTCATTAACAAACTAGAAGGAGTACAGAGAAAGGCAATTAGATTTATCTTTAACAAATACAGGACCAGTGATTCACCATCCCAACTACTAAACCAAGCATGTATTCTTACTTTACAGAAACGCGCCAGACTAGCACGACTAAAATTATTGTTCCAATTAGTTCATAACTCGTTAAACATAGATACTTCGTTATATATATCTGTAGATGAATCGAGACCATCCCGGCATAAGCACCCATTAACCCTTAGAGAGTACGCATTCCGAACCGACTATTTCAGATATTCATTTTTTCCGCTTGCCATAAAAGATTGGAATAGTTTGAACCCCTCTATCACTACTAATACATCTTTGCAGAAATTTGTAACTCTGGTAGAAGAACAGTTGCGCGATAATTAAAATAGATAAATAAATAATAATTATACAAGTACAACAGACCGCTCGTATCACTGCATATAACAGCATCTGTATGAACATACTACTTACAATGCATAAAATCGCACCCTTTTCTGTGAAATATACTCTTTCGTTATGTGTTTTATTTTCTGCTATCTGTGTTTTTTTTCCCATACTCATGTAATTACTTGCAAGCAACAGTGTTCTTAATATATACCATTCCATTTGTATTCGCTTTGTACCTTCTTACTATGTGCCCATCCTGTAAAAATCCCAATGGGATTGACAGTATCTGAAATAAATAAATAAATAAATAAATAAATAAATAAATAAATAAATAAATAAATAAATAAATAAATAAATAAATAAATAAATAAATAAATAAATAAATAAATAAATTTGCGAGTCCGGACGCAAGCATTCTGACGCCGATTGCCTGTCACGAGCCCATGTATATGCACCGCCGCAGGACGACGATAACGACTCCTTCCTGGGGCCTATCAGCTCCGAAACTTTTGCACAGCAGCAACGCTCGGACCTCGACGTCCAATGGCTCATTGATTACTTGATGGCAGGGTTTCTTCACACCCAGCCTCGTTCAAGCGGGTACTGTTTTCGTTATGCGTAGAGAATGATGTCCTCTTGAAGAACATCGCACCGAATAAAACAACTTACTTCGCGGTTGTACCTGCAGCTCTTCTCGAAGAAATTCTACAGGTTTCACACCAGGAGCGACAGCTGGGCATCTCGGGTTTCTTTGCAGGCTCCACTGCCTGAAAGACAAATATTATTGGTCCCCAATGTCTACCAATGTCACGCATTATGCGAAAACCTGCCGCAGTTGTCAGCGACTAAAGACACCTCCCACCCAACCAGCAGGATTCCTGAACACTATTGAACTCCCGTCAACGCCTTTCCAGCAGATCGGCAATGACCTGCTTTACCCTTTCCAGGAGTCAGCATCTGGAAACAAGTGGGTAATCATATCGACCGAATATCAGATGGGCTACACCAAGGCAAAAACACTGCCGAAGAGAACAGCAGCAGAAGTCGCAAAGTTTTTTGCGGAATGCATCCTTCTGAGACAAGGCGCTCCCGGTGTGCTCATCATAGACACAGGAACAGCGTTCATGGCGGAGCTGACACAGGCCATCCTGCGCTACAGTCAAGCCACGGGAGGAGAACTGCGTACCATCCCGAGACTAACGGCCTTACGGAGCGCTTGAACAACACCATAGCAGACACGGTTTACATGTAGGTCGACGGCGACCACAAGGCTAGGGACGGCATCCTTTCCTATGTTGTCTTCGCCTACAACACCGTAGCGGAAGCGACCAGCCAGATGACGCCATTTAGGCTCTTCCTTGTCAGGAAGGCCATGACCACGTTCGACGCCATACGGCTCAACGTTACTGGATATCCTAACCGCGGCGTCGCCGCCTACCTACAGTGCGCGCAAGAAGTACAACGCCTGGTCTGGCACCGCATTAAAGATCACTAGCGCTCAAGACGTGTGATGCCGCAACCTACGCCGACGCCACGCGGAATGCAAGCCGCGTGACCATTAAGGAGTGCAGACACCCATCCGAAACTGTAACTGAGGAAAAAGCTAGGAACTGCGCCGTTGCTTCTGCCCGTACAATATAATTCGTCGACTTGGAGAGCTTGATAAGAAAGTGGCCCCTGGCGGAACGACGGCATCACAGTGACGCCATTCACGTCCAGATGTACATGTGCGCCTAGATCCTTATTGTGCGCGCAAAAGGACTCTGGGTTTGCACTCTCAGTAATTGTTTTTGCATTCTCAGTGTTCATTTGCAGGCGTTTATTTTCGTCATGAAACACCGGGTGGATGCTTCTCTGAGGCGAGATATTGTCGCACAGCTGTGTAATGTTTATTTGTTTGCCTTCAATTCCCCCGGCACGCGGCTTTAGCACGTCGTTTGTGGCGCATTATGCGACAAGATGTGTCTCGAATAGTCGCAGGCAGGCGGAGGCCACGCAGCCGATTTTAGGTTGTTCGAGACGGTTGTGGTTGCCTTGTACACCATTAATCTCAAACGTTAGTTGTCGGCTTGAATTGAGTACGGTCGAGAGCAGCGGCCATTCTCTCCTACGACAACCGCCGAACACACCTTTTTGTATCGCCTTCAGTTCTTTCAGTTCTTTGTAGGGCCAGGACAGCCCAATAAAAGTTTTGTTGAGAACCTTTTGCTTTCTTCCTACTTGCTTGTTTTCCGTCACTGCACAGAATCCGTTTGAAAATACTTAGGTCAGCTTTCCCGCATTCCATATTGATCAAATAATCGGGTGAATGGCGACGGTGATTCGAGGTAGAGGTCCCGAAGAAGCTATTTACCAGCGCTGGGTAACTGCGCTTGATGCCGTCACGGGAACCATGTCAACACCTTCTACGTCACGGAACACATGAGCTTCAACTTTATTTGGAGCAATAGAAATCGGCTCTTAACCGAAAACTGGGCATGGTGATTTTCTGTGTAGGAAGGTTGGCATTCTTGATAAATGTCCCTACCTCAATGAATGCCAACTCAATGAGCGCGAACTGGTTAAGCGCCCGCGGTTGCAATGCTAGTAGTCTTTGTACGGTGCTGGCCATACTGCCTCGTCGATCACCACGTGCTGGGTAAAAAACAGGTGAACTTGCAGTGCGGGCTCTTCCCGGTACTTTTGGCCTTATAACAGGCCATACCTGCACCAGAGACTGGAGTGAAAAAACGGCGTTCTGTTCCCGCTTGCTGCGTTCCCCGCCGGCAGGCGATTTTTCACCACAGGGCAAATTACCTGGTGCCGCAGTTGCGGCAGCTGCTTCCTGGGTGGAAAGCGGAAGTTCCCTTAATCTGGACATCTACGCGCTCTCTCGCGCATTGCTGTCTTCCTGTTCGTGCCGGTCGCGGGCTCACTGCCAAAATACAGGAAATTTGAGATGTCACCGGCGTGACTCGTAGCTTCCCCGACAGAAAACATGAGATTGGCTCACGCTCTTTCTTTTCTACTCATACATGTGCAAGACGCGACTCCAATTTAGCAATGCCGTGTAGGGCAGCGACAGGATCTACCCTCTTCTCTTTTTGAATGGTTTACTCTCGTCTGATACCATTGGGAACACTTCTCGTGACACTGCTTCCATTCGTCGTTCCAAGGCTGGCAGAAAATGACAGATTTTTCACATAAGTTCTTTAAACGTGCGAAATCAGAACTGCATGAACGATCTGGATGACGATGGATACAGAGAATTCTTTGTCTGTGTCTTCGCGCCGCAGATCGAAGTTGATGAACACGACGATATGCCATGCACAGCGCGAGAGTGTGTTGCAGTTTTACACGAGGCGAGCTGGGCTGCGCCGACTGCCTGCAATCTGTAATGTAAGTTCTCATTGGCCGTCATCAAACATACGCTTTGAGAGGCCGCTCAATCCAAAGTAATGTGCACATTGCGCGTACAATTCTCGAAACTTGTTTCTGCTGTCATATTAGCTTCCTTTGCTTTAAGTAGGTCCTGCGAAGTCGTTTGTGCGTGTTCACCATTCATTCCTCTTTTCCCTTCTAGAGCGAGCAAATGATGGGTCTACTCTACTTAAAGGAGTGCAACTTTGCTACACCAAATGTTCAACGCGCTTAATTGTTAATTGTCACATGCAAATACTGTGCCAATGAGCTTTTCCATGAGGCAAGGCTGCCCGATGTCCCGGCTGCTTTTTGCCCTTTATCTGGAGCCGCTTTGCTTGAGTGTTCTGCATAACAGTAGTAATCACGGCTTCGCTCTGCAGTGTACCTGAAACGTTTGAACACTGTTTTATTAATTGCATGCATACGATTTGGTTTTGGAATGTGTTGCAGAGGGTGCTAAAGAAACACTGCTTTAAATTCCTACAGTGCTCGTTCCTTTAAGGCTACTCAACCTGATTACGAATCATTTGACATGTTTTTCCTCACTGGACCTCATTGCCTGTGGAAAACGCGCATGGTATACCGCAACGCTGAACCTCTTGTTTCAGCTAGAAGCCATTTAAGTCGAATGATGCTTTAACTCAGGGACAGTTTTGATGACAAAGACTTTCTAGCGGACTGGTTTCCGCTGTGGGTAGGGTGCCTATCATTGCCAGCCTTTTAGCTCTGTTTTTGTTCTGTCAAGCTAGGGCAGTGCAGTCGCTAGCTGCATGCTCTGTAAATAAGCTGTGTATATCCGCTTGCTGTACAAACATAACCTCGCGTAGTAAATACACAGTTCAAAATAAAGTGCAGCGACTGCCTAGTGCTCTCGAGCACTACCCAGATAAGTTGATCGGTTCACGTCGCCGAGCGTTCGGCTCCAAGTCGCGGTAGTAGTTTGTTTTATTTATTTTTTATTTATTTCTCTTGGCACAAACCCACAAGCATCGCAAGATCTTGCTCGGGGTTTTTGCACAAATCGATGATGCACAGATGAGAAAATCCAAAACCCAAGAAAGGGAATGGAGTGTTCAAGAAATATAGCAGATAGAAATAGCGGTTTTGGGGAACTTCTCTGCTCTAAGCCGCGGCGCCAATGATCGTTGCAGCTCCTGATTGGGTAGCAACACATCACCACGCTAAACGTTGTTGTTGCCGGTGGAGGCGCTGCAGTGCCAGGCGGTACTATAAGGGATCGGTCAGTCCTTTCGCTGTGGACCAACTTTATGCCTGTTTAGCAGACTCCACCACGCGGCACCCTTTGGGATTGGCGCCACGGTGGGCCCGTGGTGAGCTTCTGCCTTCGTCGCGGTTGCGCTGGAAACACCTGCTTTTCAGATCGCTAAAACACCTCGGAATACTCAACGGCCTCCTTCGGGGGATGAAGAACTTAGAAGAGTTGCCGCCCAATCTGCACGGCCCAGTGGTACCGACTCCACGTATACGGCCAGTATGAAAACAAAAAAATGCACCGGTAATCTTACAATAGGATGCTCCAAATCTGCGCTATCTCTATTGGTTGTAAATTTCTCTTTTACACTGATCGTCTTCCCATTGCGGCTTTGAAATTGCTGTAGCCGTGAGGTTCTTGGGGGGGGAGGCTTCGAGAGGCTGGAGTGTGCTGGTGGACGTCTTCTGGAGGGTACCCCGGAGGATCTGCCTTCCGCGCCCGGAGGATGCTCGAAAGCTGGAGGCTTCGCACAGATAGACGGGGGGTTTTTGCCGAAACAAGACTTTCTGCTAACGCACCAAAAGTCACAGCAGCAAAAGTCCCGTCAGAGCGGACGTTTTTTCTCAAAGCGGCGCAGCCCGCCACAGCCGCCAACCGCTGTTTTTACCACTAAGGATCGCGATATGGAATTCTACAATCGCTCTCGGAGCAACATAAATTATTGCCGATGTTTCTCTACTGCACACGTGCGAACGCGTTTGAGTTGGCCAAGCTGTTCTTAGGTTGAGACTTTTCGCGCCGGGTAGCAGTACATCGAATTACATGCTCGACAAGAGTGATCGTCCCGCGTCTGCAATGTAGCGTCTGCAATGTAACACCACGGCACAGTCCGCGCCGTCCCGGCATGTTGGCCTTCACGGGTTGTTGCATCGAGCAGCAAGCGCCAAATTGAGATGAAGGGAAGCATCGCGCGCTTCCCCAGCCTCAAGCAGGGCAAAGCAAGTCGACCTGTGAACACGGCGTGTCCCTCGGGACAGGCCGCACGGATGCACGAGCCGCTACTCGCCGCCAACGCGGGCCGCGGCGCCTGCAGTGCGACGTTCAGGATGATTTCTAGCACTTTCTCCCAGTGATGATGTCGCGGCGCAGCGAGTGCGTAGCGAGTGCGCCGCCAGCTCGGGGCTCTGCAATATGTGCGTGCACGGCTTCAGATAACGAACACCGTCTTGCGCGCGCCGCCGTGTTTCGCCACCGCATCCAATATTAAAGCTTTCGACACCCGCTGGGCCGCTTTATGGTTACGTCCCAACCCAAAGGAATGTCCTTCCCCGTGGCCACGGTTTCCACGGGTGTACGCTTTGTTTTGCTTGTCTCTATGGGCTCGAGCAATAGCATTAGCCGGACGGATATATGGGGACGTGTAATACGAAGAGGAGGTCGAGAGAGGAATGGATTCCTGTCACATTTCTCTCAATCTCAGGGACGTCGTAGTGGACGGCTGCGAATAATTTCGGCTATCTGTTGTTCTTTAACGTGCACTGACATCGCACTGTACACGAGTCCCTAGCATACCGCCTCCATCGAAATGCGACCGCCGGAGTCGGGATCGAACCCGCGTCTTTCGCGTCAGCAGCCGAGAACCATACCACTGAGCCACCGTGGGGCCGACTGAAACTGGGCTATAAACCAAGCTTTGACGCTGAGTGATTGAGGGCAGAGTTGTGCGCTTTTAATATTTGCAACCATTTAGTGCCACTTTCTCTTTGGCTTCGGAAACGCGGCAGGCCTGCTCAGGAGACCGGCGAAATTTTGCTCTTCATAGATATTCACAGTTTTGATTTTCAGCGCCAAAGGTTGCAGAATGCTCAGTTAGGAACGGGGCTTGATCGCCCACTTCGCTACTTTCACACACAAGAAAGTAGGATGAAGATTTCACTCGTGTCAGGTTAGCCTAAGGTACTGAGAACTATATATAGTACTGAGTTGCAGAATTTTCATAACCACTGCCCATCGCAAACTTTTTTTTGTTATATTTTTCACTACTAGAAAGTACATTTTCGAGCTTTATTTTGTACATCGCATCTGATAAACAAGGCGTTTTAACACTGACCAGTTCGTCGAACTTAGCCATAAACTGCATATTTCGCTTTCAACACCTTTAGAGAGCCGGCATAAGCCATCAACGCTTGCACGTGCCTTTCCTTTCCCTGGTCCTGCGGTTTAGTGGCGCCGTTTCGGTCTTCCAAGATAAATCAACCGCTGGATACAAACCCTGGGTTTAAATTGTTTAAGAGGTCTACAGGACTCTCCTTTTTGTCTGTGGTTTATTCGTGCCGAATAAGCTTGTTTGTACCACCACACTCCGAAAGGCTTTAAATATAATTTGATACGGCTGCGAAAGAAGGGCATTGGAGCTGGCTCTGCTGCCGCTGCCATAAGCCAATGCTTGCATGGTAGTGCACTGAAGCCCTCATGGTGGTTGTGCCGCCCTGCGTCGCAGTCATTACGAGAAATTCATGACGGCACCCAGCGACTGCCTCCAAGTGTAGCGGCCTATCACGTTCCGTTTTGCAGCACCTTGATTGCTCTCTTTTGTTCTTAAATACGTAGCGGATGATGTGACCGAGTTATTTCTGTGTGTTAAAAGCTGACGAGAGAACTATAAGCGCTTGTTTCGAAGTCTTGGTAATGTGGAAGTTAGGGTGATGCGGCTTGGTTCCTTCCGCTTTAGGATGCTGCAATTTCTGGTTTCTCGCCGGCTTTGAGGAAACTACCTCACCAGTTCACCTGCTCCACCGAAAATGCCTTTTCACACCAGTCGAGGCGTTTTTTTCGTTTACATATTAGGCCTGCACGTCTGCCCATCAAAAGTTTCCTGCATTTTTCGTGGACACGACTTCAGGAGAGCAAACTCTGGACACAGAGCGCAATCCAGCTCTTAACCATTTTCGAGTGCGCTGATTCATAATATAGCCGATCTTTCAGTACTTTGGGGTGACATCGCTAGAAAATCTCTCGGTCAATAAAATCACGCGGATGACTACAAACTCCAGTGTGTCCCCACAAGGCATTACAAGCGTAAAAATAGGACCTTTTCAAGTTTTCTCCAAAACTGATATAAAACGTCATTCGCGATGTGTACTTTATAGCATGGTGGCTGTTCGAGAGAACTGAATAATCATACACGCATCTAAGATCTTTTGAAACCTAACTTCCATTAACGGCAATCGTCAGTGAACGGTAAATCTCTGATAAAAGGATGATACGAAATACAGGTGCTACACGTGTCACATAATGATTTTTGTAAATCACATAAAGCTACTACTATGATAAACCAAGAATTTCATAAACGCATCTACGGAAATTCCTACAGAGTTCTGGAATGAAACATCTTCCTGCGCTTTAGTAAGTCTGCATGCAGGTTGGAGTAGAAAAGGTTTTCCACATCCACCGAAAATTGAACCTTCTTAACAGGCTCTGTTCCAGGTAACCTATCACATCTCTTGAACATTTTGCCAGGAAAAGATCCTTTGCATCCAGTTTGCTGAAACGCGTAAACAAAAACTAACCTGTATCTGCCATTGGTAGTAGCAAAATTCAGCGACAGGGGATACTGCTGTCCCTCACTTTCCAACGTTACTTAAGATGCCGTAAACGTCAGCTGCTATCCAGGAACAGAATGAGTGCTAATTTGCGGGTGTTTTCAGGCACCACCTTTGCGGGCAGTGTCCCAAACTGCATGCTCCCTAAGACTAACCTGCCTTGTGTTATCGTGCCCTCACCTGAGATACACGTGTAGATTACTAACGGAATTTGGAAGGCGGCGTCTTTCAAAGCAAGCGAAGTGCCATTCGATGCATACCGAGGTATCGAGAAGCGGTGAGCTCGGAGGGATCCCAGGTGAGCGCGCGTTTCACCTGAATACAACGAAGGCAGCTCGCGCAGGTACAGAAGGTGATCACGGGATGGCTAATCGTTGCCTTACGTGTGCAGTCGGGAACGTGCAGATAAAAATTTTGACTGCAAAAGTGACTGATCAAGAAATGCCTTCGCGCCTATTATATATAGGTTTCGAAGCGCTGAATCATCGCACACCTCACTCGCATAAAGAATAGATTTTCAAGCACTTTGGATTTCACTTAACAGGTGGTTAAAAAACCATTACAAAACCGAAATATGTTGGAGGTAGTTACATGCTTGCCGTTAGATAGGAGGCGGTGCTGTTGTTTATTTTGACAGCAGAGGAAATGAAACCAACCGGCCGCACCGTAACTGCTGAGCTGGTACCCGAAGACAACCGGAGAAGTGCGCAGCTGTTGAATGGTGTTACCTTTCGCATTATTCTTGTGGGAAAACAGGCGTGGTTACAGCGGACGCTCCCATGGGCTGCCGACGAGTCACTGAAGGCGACGCGGGGTTAACTCCCGGCGTAACCACGGCAGAGGCGACAGTAATCCTCCCCTGAAACCATCTAGCGCAGCTCTGCTAGTGCACCCTCATCGGCATGACGAAGATAGCTGCCAAGGCCAGCAGTAATTAACCTTCCCGAGAGGATCCGGGGGTCAGCTGGGTAAAGTCATCAAGTTTGACAGCGGCATCCGTCTAAAAAGGAGAATTTGACGGCGAGCTGTTTCCCTCTCCCGCGTGGCCTTGCGCGTAGCCTTGACTTTGCCCTGTTGAGGAACACGTGCGTGCACCTGCAAACCGCGAGAACGCCACTAGCGGACATTCCAGTGTCTGCGTGACGTAGATGGCATCCTCCTCTCAAGCTCAACACGTGACGGGGGCCTGTTCCCGGGGAGAGAGTGCGTAATGAGTGCCATAGTGAGCATTTCAGGACACGCCTTCCTCGGCAGGCCGGGCCTCCATCTAGCCATTTCAGGGAAGAAAAACCCTATAAAACTCGGCACCGAATACGCCCGAGTAACTCACTGTCGTCGAGACTCATAATGAGATACATTCTCAGTTGTTCTGTACGTGTAAATACGTGCAATGCAAATACTTGCATAAAGTTTTCAGTGTCTTCCTCACAACCCCATCCACGATCTTCCTCCTCCCTTCTCCGGCTCGACCATGCTACCTGACTCGCAACAATGGGGAGCAAGAGGTGACGGGAAATAAATAGAGGAAGAGGAATGAGCAGGGAAGAAGCTATTTACAATGTTGCATACAATCTCTTCCCCAACTTCAGATAACAAGCAGAAACAGTTTTCACTTCTCAGACAATGAAAGTTCTTTGAGACGAGTTGCATTTCTCTACGTAGAATTTAATTGTTCCAAGATGGAACACGCGAAAAACACGCATATTCATTGTAGGTGCGCCTAACTGTTTTCTCATCGTTCATTTAGAAACATTCAATGTCCTAAAATGAAGCACGCGACAAAACGTACCTAGTAATTTCCGGTGCGACGCAACTTTTTCTCACCGTTAATTTAGAAACGTAAGTGAAGTGTGAATGGGAATTTTTCTATTTCGAAAATTCCTTCATAATGCGGTGTGTAAGATATCAGTTGACCAGAATATCGCTGAAGCGTGATAGAGGTGTTCTTTGACTGTTTTTACGTTTACTTCCTCCCATTGCCGAGGCTGCGAAATAAAAGCCCCTCGGGCCGCATGTATGCTTAAGCACGACTCGCCTTCGATAGATTCCGCCAGAATACTTATTTATTGATACTGCAGGCCAAAACTGGCCCAGGCAGGAGGAGCCATACAGTACAAGGCATGACAATGCAAAACAACGATAAAAACTAAACAACAGGATGCAGGCTGTAGTGGTGCTACTCAAAACAAGTAATGTCTTGCAGTATCACAATAACTGCAAAAAAGACGAAGCGCACATATGAAATAACAAACAGGTGGGCAAATTGCTGTGCCAAGCAAGAGAAAACGGAAAATTATCACAAAATGATGGAGTTTGAAATACGTACAAAAAAGTGGGTTGCGAGCACTGCTTATGTTTGACCTAGTTAATGAGAGAAAAAATTTTTCTAACTATTCTGCAAAGTTCTTTGGTGGAATACACCTCTACAGGGATAGAATTTCATTCTTTAACACTACGCAGAAAGAAACTATTCATATCGGATTTCGTTTTAGAAAATATTGGCGTAAGGGAAAGGTTAAACAAGAAAATTGGGCAAGTTGGTGCTGCGATACTGGCTGTGACATGTTAACTAGCGCGAATAAAAGAGCGGACAGAGACAGAGAAACAGACGGGAAAACGCTAGACGTCAACTAAAGTTTAATACTGGGCGTGATTTGGCGAACTGAGAATCTTTACGTGAATGTGTATTAAACTTCAGTTGATGTCTACCGTGTGTCCAGTCTGTTTCTCTGCCTCTGTGTGCTCTTTTATTCACGCTAGCTAACATGTCGCACCAAAAGACAGGTTATATCTGTGTCTTGATCTCCGTGTACTTAAAGGCTTTACGTAATGAGGCAGCTGAAGTCCGATTTTTTTCATTTACAATGGCACCTTTAAACTGGAGACGACTAACCTTAAGCTTCTGCTCTAGCGTACTGATTTTATTCGTAAGCATTAGTCAACACAGCGAACCGCCTCATTTATATTCTCTAAAGAAAAATCTGATGGCCTTCGTTTGGAGACACTCTAATTTCACTTCATCCTTTTAGTATGAGGAGCTCCCAAAACTTCCGCATATTCCAATTTTGATCCGACAAGCGCGTTGTATGCTAGAATTTTGGTATTGACAGGTGCGTTTTTAAGTTTCCTTCTCAAGAACCACAACTTGCGCATCGATGGTGAACACGTAAGACAAATATGATTTGACCAAGAAAGTTTTTTATTGATTGTGATACCCAAATACATGAATTTTTTTACCTCGGATATTATTGGGTCGTTTAGTACATATAAACACGCTAGGCTCTTTGTGGCGTATGACTCACAGCAAAATAGTTTTGTGTACATTGTTTTCAATGCCCCAATGTTCACACCAATCGCGGGTAGCAATAACTGATTATTGTAAACATTCGCGATTATTTTGGGAAAGTATTTTTGTAATATTGACAGTCATCCGGAAATAAATTAACAAGAACGAAATTTTCGCTCTTATTTAGAAACAACCTAATGTGCGCAAAACATAGGCCACTAATTTAAGACCAATGTTCCTGGCACCACAGCTTTTTTTTAGCGCTCAGTTTTTCATCCACAATCCATAGCTGATATTTGTAATGGAATTCGTTTGCATAATTGTTGTCATCGTATTGTTCTATGGTTTTTATTCTGAGTCTTGTAGCGCAAGGAGTCCCTTCGATCATTTTCTTGATAGGAGCTTCTATTAATCATTCACATGTTTCATTTCTCCGAGAATTTGGGGCACGCAAACACAGTATGGTGAAGTGGTTGTTATAGTGCCTGTTTCTTTTATGCATTCATTGCTTACTGTGCCGGAGAAACCAACTTGGCGTCAGTCTTGAAGGAACACGTTCGGTGATGCTACTTCTATTGATCTTTTAATATTAGGATATTTTTCTTCTGGGAATACTATGCTTTCTCTTCCCTCTGCTGCTTCGCCTTCATTAGCCACACCTTTTTCCTTCTGCATAGAAACATGCTATGGCGAAGTAGAGTATAGGAGCATGAGAGTAGGGCTTGCCGCTGAGACGAAGCATAAACGCCAAACTGTTTTTGTGGTTAAGCTTCTTTGCGCCATTTCACAGTGTGAGCCTCAGTTATACCGACCTGCGAACAGTGTGGTTGCGCGATACACTGTCAGGTGAGGCAAATGCTGGCAGGCGGCGTGGGCATGTCGCGCGTAACACGTGGCCTCGCCCATGCTGAACCGGGCGGGCTCTTTTCCGCAGTCGGTGCTGCAGGCGACGTCCAAGGACGGCCGCCCCGACCTGCTGGCCACCATCCACCAGCACCACTCCATGGCCGGCCAGAGCACCCTGCAGAAGAAGCAGGGCGTCTCTGGAGAGAGCGCCACCTGCCGCACCCTAGTGCTGGAAGTGGACGTTTCGCACCATCCCAAGGACTTCAGGTACGCCACTAGAGCGTGCCCTAGAGCAAACTGAACTACGCTTCGCTGCAACAGAAGGTAGTTTTTCTGTTTTCTCGTAGCTTCCCTAAGAGCGCTGCGTCTCAGGCTGTCGAACCTTGCATGGGTACTACATTTTATGGCCTGCTTTGATCTGTGCGTTTCAAGACACCGAACTGTATGCTTCGAAGCAAATCGATGCTTTCAATTGGAGGGCAGCTCAAAGGTTGACCTGTAGAGGCCGTGGCTGTCCTACGAGTTCCAGATGTGCGAAACAAGGCGTAATAGTGTTATGTTAGTCTCGGAACAGAATGGAAGTTCACACGATCAAGCAGCATCGCAGAAATAAAGCTTACCAAGCGTTCTTGAGGACAGCGACCTCGGATGTTAGTATAAGAGCGATGATAGTGATGACGAAAGCGAAACATGCGATGTAGCCGATAACTGAACAAGTGAAAGTGCAATGGTATCATGAAACGATTTCGGTTCTCGTAACTGCATTGTAAGCCAACAAAGGTGAGAAACGAGAATAATATCCGTAGCCCATTTTTGCAGCTAGCCGATAACCCGTTGAGTAGAGTAACTACTTAGTGCTTCCTGGGTGGGGCAGTCTGTCTGTGAAGGAAAGTTGATTGATTTATGAGGCACTAATACTTGCCACAGGCTTACTGATTTGACGGAACCAAAGCAATCGCTGCATTATTATCGATGTTCACTTCGTCCGCATTGTTTCTCTTGTTTTACTCATTCTGTTCATTGAGGACATCGCTTTTGTACCTTTCCGACTCGCAAGAAGCCTTCAGATCTGCAGGAAAGGAAAAAGAGGAAATGTGTACCGTATTTGCAAGCGAGTTGTAGGATGGAAAATTAACGCCTTTTGATTCCTATTACAGCAATTTCTCATAACATACGCGCTGGCTTGGTCGCTTCGCGTGTGTGGCCCCGTGCAGGTCTAAGCAGCTTATCAAGGACGCCATCATGGAGAACGACTTTCTGAAGAACCTAGACTCGTCGCAGGTGCGAGAGGTGGTGGACTGCATGTACCCGCAGGTCTTCGATGCTGGAACGCTAGTCATCCGGGAAGGAGACGTCGGCTCGCACTTGTACGTGTCTGCCGGTGAGTAACAGCTCGCTATACAGCTCAGTATACGGGGCCAAACAACCTGTGTGGTGGGAAAGTTTTCCCATAAAAGCAAAGAACGCAGGGATGATGCATCAACACCACAAAGTTACACATGCGTCAAGCGCGTCCGCGTGGGACACACTCAAATCTTCACCACTCAATTACTCACTTCAAATTATGTGCAACCTTACGAATTTCTCATTACTTCAAACCAACGTGGTATTCAAACTTCTTATTTAGACTAGAAAATCAATTCGAAATGATCAGCGCGGAAACAGACGGTGACACGAGAAGAAAAAACACTGACGACAGGACGGGCGCTGACTAACTCTTGATTTTCGAGGAAAACCCTGCACAATATATGCCAAAAACCACGTGACAGTCATGGGGCCAAAGATTGCCACCTAATCTACTGTCATCAAAGGGCGGCTGACAGATGTATGAGCCAGAAGAAACCCCCCCCCCCAAAAAAAAAAGTGAAAAAGGGCGTAAAATTTTATGAAGTGAACATATCACCGGTGCGCATACTTGCGCATACTTCTCTTCGGGCTTTTGGTGCAGCCCATACGTTGTAATAATCCAAATTGTGTCTTGCATGTGGAATGTTTTTTTACCTTTCACCTTAGCGTTGACAAGTTTCTTTTTGCTCCATTTTAGGTTTTATTCGTTTGTTTTTAGCTTTTTGCGACATTCGTAGGGTTGTGTGACGTTTTATCTGATTTTAGATTTCTGACTGTGCTTTTGCTTCGCTTGTTTGGGCCCTTTTAGCCTGGGTCGTTGTTGCTGTTAAAATGTTCTTGACACCGCCCTTTGGCCACGATGTTGTTTGGCACGTGTGTTTTCCTTGGTTTTTTGCTGGTTAAAGTGCTTTTTGATATGTGCACTTAATAAAGTCTCACGCCCTTTTCCATTCTTTTTTCGGGGGGGGGGGGGATTCCTTCTGGTTCATACATGTGTCGGCCACCCTTTGATGACTTTGGATTAGGTTGTAATATTTGGCCCCCTGAGTGTCACGTGGTTTTTGGCATTTATTGTGCTGCGTTTTCCTCACAAATAAAGAGTTGTTAGCCAGCGCCCGTCCCGTCGTCAGTGTTTTTTCTTCTCGTGTCCCCGTCTGTTTCCGCGCTGGTAATTTCGAATCATGTCCCACCAACACGCCCAATCGGGAATTTGGATTAAAAACTCAAGAGAAAAAACTTCAGTCTTGGCAAACATGTTCGGCGTAGGAAGTCATTTAATGAGGCATTAATCGATTCTGATATATTTTATGGCGCAAGAGCATCTGAGGCTAAACAGCCCCATGGCACAAAATATCTTCATTCTTCTCAAGTTGGGCGCTATAGACCCATTTCCAAAGCAATTCACCCTAATGAAGCCGAGCACCAGGCAGGGGAAAGCTTGTACTCATTGTATGGTATACCAGTTGATAACTGGCGGCAGTGGGGATTGAACCCCGCACTTCCCGCATGCGAGGCGGGTGCTCAAACCACTATGCCACCGCTGCGGTAAATGAAGCGTTAATAAAGCGCTCATTTACGCAACAATATCAGTTATACACATAAGGTTTCCATCATAATTTGTAACTTTATACGGAGACTTCAGTTTTCCTAATAAAGTGTGCGGCAGGTGTTTGAGAGCATATATTAAAAGTGACACACTATCCGGTACGTCATAAATTCCAAATTCTTTTTTTTTGCTGCAGATAAGCGTGGTAGAGCTTCGGCTAACTCGGGAAATGAATAGACATGCAATCATTGTCTCTTTGGCTGCAGGCCACTCCGGTTAAGAGATCACTGCATTCATGAAGGTGGCGGGGTCATTCGTTTTCAAAGTACGGAAAAAATTGGAGGTTGTCAGGTTTACGTGTACGCTGCTTCTCCAGAAAATAGGATTGTCGGTGCTCTGGCCCTCTATGGACACCAGAATTCATCAGTTGCGTCCAAGGTATCATTAATGAGGACGCTCAGCAGTCGATGGTTGCGCTCGACAAGGAAGTGGAGGTTGATAAGGTCACTATCAGACGTGTCGTTCATGAGGACCTTCGGTAAAAGTCCCATGTTATGTGGAGAGGACAGTTATTGACCAATACAACTATGGAAAGCCGCTTAACCTTAGTCAAATGCCTCCTGAACAAACCTCAGAATCATTGCCGTTGCTTCCACTGAGGTATTGAACACAATTGTGAAGCCCTGGATTACTACTGTATCACAGGGGAGGCCGTATCTTTTTCAGCAAGGCGCCGCACCGTCCCACACAGTTCATACAACTCAAGAATAGACGGTCGAAAATCTCCATGACCACGTTACTCGAAAATGTTGCCTTCTAGCTCGCCAGATTTCAACCCAACGGACTACTACGTATGGGGCGCGGTTGAGAGCTAGTCCAACAGGCACCCACAAAACACTATTGCGGTTCTCAGAGGAGCTGTATTTGACGAAACCTCTAAATTCCAAAGATACATCTCATCCCTGCCTGCGGTCGGTTTCGACAGCGTGTGGTGTCTGTGTCACGGATCTCTCCGGGGAACACTCGGACCGGAAGAATGAACTAGGCGACAGGTGTACCAACACAAACGCACATTTATTACACCCTATGTAACACACACACTAGAACACAAAACTAACAAAACTAACACAAAACACAGACTATAAATACACGCGACACGGGCACACTGCTACCAGCGTCTGCTACTAGCGTTCTACTATTAGCGGTCGGCGTTCGTGCTCACGGTTGGTTCGGTGTGGCTGCGGCGTTGTATGAATCCAGTAGCCGGCATCGAGGCGGCGTTCGACGTGTTTGGGCTGGCGTCGCTGGCGGCGTCGCTGGCTGCGTCGTATAAGCTCCCGGTCCAAGCGCCCGTGGAGGTGATGCCGGTGTTGTTGGCGTTGGGGGCACCACCTGGATGGGCGGCAACAGCGCTGGAGATACCCCTGGCCGTAGCAGGTGGTAGCGTCCTCCGTTGATTCTCCGGAACGGGCTCAGGCACGGCAGAAAGTCCACGATGCGAAGTCGTAGAACGCGAGCTCACCGGAGCAGTAGTCGGCGTCGCTCTCTTCCAGCCGATGCGTCCCTGCCCCGCCGGAGCCTCCGCTTCTCTGTTGTTCCCCCCCGCGCCTCGCTCTCATTCGCCCTTTTATAGCCTTCGCATTAGTACACGTAATTCTTGTCCTCGTCTTCTTCTTCTCTTCTCCACCAATCATCTCTTTCTCCACCTCACCGAATGCTTCTCCACCAATCATCTCTCTCCACCTCTCCGAATGCTTCTCCACCAATAATCTCTCTCCACCTCACCGAATGCTTCTTCATCTTTATTCTTCGGTTAATCCACGTTTTTTTTCTTCTTCACACCTCTTTCCTTTAAAATTTAATTTAGGCTCCTTAATATACGTGACAAGGGCCCCCTCTCTCAAGAGTTTTTCTATGAAAAACTGCTCACGTCATCCTCATCTTTAAGCCATCCAGCCAACCAACTAACTTCTGTGGCGATTCTGGACCCAGCACACAACAAACCGCAGATGTCCAGCACACGCCAAACGCACACCGCTAACGCAGCACACCAAATTGCGTTTTCAGAACACTAACACACCACTGCCGCTGTTCGCACAGAGTCCTTAATAAACATGTTCGTGTATAATCAGATAACACCAACAACAGCAACAACAACAGCAAGATAAATCCCAGAGATACATTAACACAACAACAACAACGATACATGCCAGAGATACCTAGAGCTGTTCAGTTGGCTCTACTCATGAAGTCCGCTCCAACGTTATCTCTGCCTTTAATATATTCCACCTGAAATGAGTATTCTTGCAAGGCCAAACTCCATCTCATAACTTTATTATTGTTCATTTTGGCCTTGGTTAAGTAATCAAGCGGCTGATGATCTGTTTGAATCCTTAAATGGTCTCCCATAAAGATAAATGTGGAATTTCTTTACCGCCCACACCACCGCCAAACATTCCTTTTCAACAGTGGAGTAGTTGCGTCCACTAGCCGATAATCTCTTGCTTGCAAAACATACCAGATGTAGCACGCGATTCTCTTCTTGCAAGAGTGCGGCTCCTAAAGCTCGGTCTGATGCATCCGTGCGAAGCACAAACTCTTTATCCATATTCGGAGCAAAAAGAACGGGCGGTCTTACCATATGCCCTTTTAACATCACGAATGCATTTTCATGTTCCGCAGTCCAATTCAGCTTATTGCTTGTCCCTCTTCTTAGTAGTGAGTTCGACAAGCGGGTTGGCTATGTGAGCATAATCGGGAATAAAGTCCCTGTAGTATCCCGTTAGACCCAGGAACGACTGTACCTCTTTCTTGGTCATCGGTGTCTGGGCCTGCTGTATTTTGTCCAAGATGTCGTCTTTCCTCGCGATACGGCCCATCCCCAGCTTGTGTCCGAGAAAAGAAATGGCTTCAAAGCCCACATCACACTTTGCCGGTTTTATGGTCAACCTGGCTTGCTGAATTCTATCAAATAGTTTTTCCAGCGTAATTACATGCTCTTCCCACGTATCTGATGCCACAAGGATGTCATCAATATAGTGTTCTACATTTCGGAGCCCATCCAAAACCTTCCTCATCAGCTTCGTGAATATTGCTGACGCTGTGTTCAAACCAAAAGGCACGAATTTAAACTGGAATAAACCCGCCGAGCACGAAAAGGCAGTCTTCTCTTTAGAAGAATCTTCCATTGGTATTTGCCAATACCCTTTAGCTAAGTCAAATTTAGAAAAAACCTTTTGTGAGGTACCTTAGTGAACACCACGTCCGCTCTTGGTATGGGTTCTGCATCGGGTACTATAATGTCAATTAGCCGACGAAAATCTATACAGAGTCCTTTAGTACCTTCGGCTTTTTTGACAACCACGAGAGGCGCATTGTATACTGACCACGACCTCTCAATCACACCGAGCTCCAACATATCCCGCACCTCCTTTTCTATTGATTCTTGAACTGCTAAAGGTAGTGGGTATTGCTTTACGCTGATTGGTCTATCTGTAGAGAGATCTAGTCTGCAACATATGACATTCGTTTTGCCGGGAACATCCGAAAAGACATCCCCTTTGCTTTGGAGTAGGGCCTTTATCTGTGAACTTCGGTCTTCATTCAAATTGGGGTTTATTAGCACCTTATCCCAACCTACAGTTTTCTTCCCACTGCATGTGGGCATCTCGACAACATCATCTGTCTCCTCGGCTACTACCGAGCATACTACCTTGGGGGCGCATTGTATGGGAACTCTTTCTTCGTATTTTTTCAACATGTTTCCACGGAAAACCTTCTTGTTGTTATTTATCAATAACTCATAATCCATGTCATTTTTCTTCTGCGTCACAAGGTAAGGGCCCTTCTACTGCATCAGTAACTTATTATGATCCGTGGGTAGCAAGATGAGAACCTTGTCGCCCGCATTCAAATTCTTGTGAGTGGCTTTCTTGTCATAGTAGCCCTTATAGCGTTCGCGCGCCCTTTCCAGGCCTTGATGTGCAAGCCTGCATGTTTCTTCCAACTTGTCCCGCAACTCAGGAACGTATGTGTATCTTGTCTTGAGATCTGATGCAATCTCCTTATTAGCCCACAGCTCCTTCAGTATTGTAAGTGGACCTCTAACGGTTCTCCCATACAACATCTCGAAGGGCGAGAAACCAAGACTCGTTTGCGGTACTTCGCGGTAAGCGAACAAAGAGCTGGGAGACATCTATCCCAATCAGTAGGTCTCTCCTGGCTCATTTTCTTGATCATATTATTGAGGATGCCGTTGAACCGCTCTACAGGCCCATTACACATGGGATGGTAAGGCGTCGTCAGTAACTGTTTTACTGACAAAAGGCGATTAACCTCCTTCAATAGCTCCGATGTGAAGTTCCAGCCCCGGTCACTCAAAACTTCCCTCGGGAACCCATAACGCGAAAACATTTCCACAAGGCCCTCCGCCGCTTACATACTGTCAATAGTTCTCAGTGAAATAGCGTCAGGACAACGAGTGGCCACGTCAACCAGAGTAAGCACATATCTATTGCCTTTGGCGGACACTGCAGAGATTGGCCCCACAATGTCAATAGCCACTCGCTGAAACGGTAGTTCGATGGCTGACATCTTGCCCAGAGGTACGGGACCAACTCTTCCCTTCGGAACTGTGCGCTGGCACACGTCACATAAGCGAACAAAGCGCTTAACGTCACTCTGAACACCCGGCCAAAAGAACTCCTCGGTGGTCCTAGACACCGTTTTTTGAACACCCTGGTGTCCGGCCATACTGGCGTCATGTCCTAAGCGTAGCACGGTCTCTCGCATATCTCTCGGTAACACCAGCTGTTGGACCCGCCTTCCTGAACTAAATATGTATTCCCTATGCAGAAGACCATTTACCAATTGATATTCGAAGGATGTGCGACTCTTCTTTCTTTTCACTTTTTCCCTGACTCTTTCGAAGGAGGCCTTCAGGCTCGGGTCTTCTTTTTGCCTAATTGCAATTTCGCTCGGTGTTACGCTCAGGCACATCGTAACAGGAGTAGAGACCGGACGCTGCGTGCTCGGGCTGTCGCTTGAGCTCTTGTCTCCACTGCCGACGAGAAACTGACTGCACCCGTCTGACCGGTCGCAGGCCTTTCCTCCTTTGGATATTCGTCAACGTTGAGCATCCTCCACTCGGTATCGGGGCCTTCGACACTTCTTGCACCCGTAATGTTTCACAAGGTGAGATCGTAGATGGGTTGGTATACGCATTTTGCCACTACCTGCCCAGTATAATATGGCGTTGATACTAGAATCCTGGCTTCAGGAAGGTACCTTACTGTGCTGTCTACAAGAGTGGCGACCGACACTTCCCCTGTGAGATCCTCATCCTTCACCAGGCTGCTCCGAACCAAGACTGTGTTGGCTCCGCTGTCTCTAAGCACCAATATAGGACGGTCCCCTATTTGGCTAACCACCACCGGCATTGGTGCTTTCGACTTGGGTGTTCCACTCACCGCCTCATTTTCCAGTGGCGTTAGCTCTCCTCCAATTGTGGAACTTCGGGTAGCGTGACAAGGTCTACCCTAGAGTCGACAACGCATGCAGCTCGGTCCTGCGTTCTGTATCGGCACTCATCCAGAGTATGACCTCTCTTACAACCTTGACACACAACGTGTGTTTTTTGGGCAGCGCTATTAGTTCGACAGTCAGCTGCACGATGTCCCACCTTGCCGCAGAGAAAACACCTTACTGGCGCCTTAGAAGCACCGCCTTATGCTCTTGGTTTTGCCGCACTTGTCTCTAGGTTCTTCTGGGTTCCCTCTTTTGCCTTACTCAAATTTCTTAGTCCTTGAGCCTCGAGGAATTGGTCTGCAGTGTCGGCGAACTCTTCCATTGAACACAACTTTCAGAAACAGCGCTAGTTTTGAGCTGCAGCACGCTAAAAATTGTTCTGTGACTAGCTTGTCACGCACACCTTCATAACTCTTTTCTGTGTTTGACATATTAAGCCACCTATCAAAATAGTTGGTCAGCCTGCAGGGAAACTGCTTCGCGGTTTCCGAATCCTCAGGTTTCGCGGTGCGAAATCTCTCACGAAAGCCCTCTGCCGTAAGCCTAAATTTTTGGAGGAGTGCTTTTTGACTTTCTCGTAGTCCATGGAATCAGCAGCGGGAATCCTTCCAAACACACTCAGTGCCTCTCCGACTAAACACATGTTCAATGACGTGGCCCATTCACTGCGCTCCCAGCCTTGCCCCAAAGCTATCCGCTCGAATCGTTGCAGATATGTATCCAAATCATCTCTCTTGTCATCAAAAGTAGCCATCAGCTTTCTTGGACAAACTCTAGCCGTTCTAGGAGATTCTGTACCCGCTAAGGAACGCTGATCATTGTCCGTGATCGCCTCATATCCTCCCGCGACATGCGCCTGTTTCCACAAAATAAGCTCTTTCTTCCGTTCTATCCTTCTTTTCTCTCGCTCTACTGCCTCGCGAGCTCTTTTCTCTTCTGGCTCTTCTGCCTCGCGAGCTCTTTTCTCTTCTCGCTCTTCTACCTCGCGAGCTCTTTTCGTCTCACGTTCTTCTGCTTCGCGAGCGTCTGCGCGTGCTTGCGCCCTTTCCTGTCTCTGCCTATCTGCCTCCTCTCTCTTCCTCTTTGCCTCCTCGTCATAGAGACACATCGCCTCTTCTTTGCTTAACCCCAGCTTGAGCGCCAGTTCTAACGTTTTTGCCAAATCCATACTTTCTGCCGTCGAGAGATCGGAAAGATCCGAGACAAAGCAAAAGGAAAAAAAGGAAATCAATCCTGGCATAGGCTCGCCACTTATCTTTGTCACGGATCTCTCCGGAGAACACTCGGACCGGAAGAATGGACTAGGCGACAGGTGTACCAACACAAACGCACATTTAATACACCCTATGTAACACACACACTAGAACACAAAACGAACAAAACTAACACAAAACACAGACAATAAATACACGCGACCCGGGCACACTGCTAGCAGCGTCTACTACTAGCGTTCTATTATTAGCGGTCAGCGTTCGTGCTCACGGTTGGTTCGGTGTGGCTGCGGCATTGTATGGATACAGTAGCCGGCATCGAGGCGGCGTTCGACGTGCTTGGGCTGGCGTCGCTGGCGGCGTCGCTGGCTGCGTCGTATAAGCTGCCGGTCCAAGCGCCCGTGGAGGTGATGCCGGTGTTGTTGGCGTTGGGGGCACCACCCGGATGGGTGGCAACAGCGCTGGAGATACCCCTGGCCGTAGCAGGTGGTAGCTTCCTCCGTTGATTCCCCGGAACGGGCTCAGGCACGGCAGGTGGTCCACGATGCGAAGTTGTAGAACGCGAGCTCATCGGAGCAGTAGCCGGCGTCGCTCTCTTCCAGCCGATGCGTCCCTGACCCGCCGCAGCCTCCCCTTCTCTCTTGATCCCCCAGGTGCCTCGCTCTCATTCGCCCTTTTATAGCCTTCGCATTAGTACACGTAATACTTGTCCTCGTCTTCTTCTTCTCTTCTCCACCAATCATCTCTCTCTCCACCTCACCGAATGCTTCTCCACCAATCATCTCTCTCCACCTCTCGGAATGCTTCTCCACCTATAATCTCTCACCACCTCACCGAATGCTTCTTCTTCATCTTCTTTATTCTTCGGTTAATCCACGTTTTCTTCTTCACACCTCTTTCCTTTAAAATTTAATTTAGGCTCCTTAATATATGTGAAATTCTGTTATTGCTTGTCACAGCTGCTTCACTTAATGATGTCCTTCACTGTGTGTATGGGTACTTGTACAAAACGTTAAAAGATCACTAATACTTCATCTGTAGCCTCTGTGTCTGTTTGCGTGTGGACGTAACTTTGCTCTCATATACCTGCCGCATCGTATATATCCGTGCATCTCCGGCCACCTTTTCTGTCTTCGTTCTCAACAGATGCTGAAAACTTCTCAGATATATGTTTACTTTAATCGATATCGCAATTGATTACGCAAGTCACTAGACTACCAGTCATCATAGCGTGCACCTTAAATGAATTTTTAACTTAGAGGCTGCATTCTGCGTCAAAAATCTTTTAGTTACCTTCAGTGTAAGATCTCTTGATAGTAGATTCTTTAATAATTTACCTTTACTAAGATCTAATAATAAAGTTAAGATTATTCCAGGCTAAAATAGAGATAACATGGAATTAATAAAAAAGAATGTTGTAATTTTTATCGCTTTCTAGCAGGTTTTGATCATTTAGCAATTCAATCCAACTGGTATGTGTTCAGTGCTGAAGTCTACCAACTGATCAGTAAGTTCGCCCATAACCGCACCATCTTAGCCCACACGCAAGCTCCTTGTATAACAACTGCGTAAGACGCCTTTATAATGAAATTTAACTGGGGACGCATACGTAGACCTAAGAGAGTAATGGGATAGCGTTGCTAACTATGCCTTATCAGGTGGCCGCATAACGCCTGTAAATTATAGCAGTGAGCCAACGTTCCTAAGTATAGAGTTCCATAAAGCGCTTATGCCGAGCTTAGCAGCTGCCTTATCGGCAGTTTTCAATGAAGCTTAGGACATGGGCTCTTTGCCTCCGACGTTCTACACTGGTCACACCATACTAATTCCGAAAGCACAACGCGGATGGGTTGAAAACTATTGAAGGGTACCGTCCGATATCCTTCGATATATTCGATATCCGAAGATATTTGCGAAGGTTCGTTTTTTCAATTGCAGCTTACGGGATTAGATTTATTAGGGCCGCATCAAGTGTGCGGAATCAAAGGCCGTAGTATCCAAAACCATCTCCATATCGCGCGTTCCTTGTTGTCGGCAGTGTGAGGTGAGGTCAGTCAAGTGGCTCTTACTCAGATTGATCTGGCAAACGCTTTTCATGAGGTGTGTCGTGATTATTTTGTTTGCTGCATTGGAGTGTACGAACATTGGTGATGTCTTGCGAAACGATATAGAACTATGTTATAAAGCAACCACTACAAGTCTGATTGTTAACCAAACGCTTAATAAACCTATTCCAATTACAACCTCTGCTCGACAAGGCTGCCGCTATAGCCGTTGTTATTCACGTTATATATTGAGCCCCTGCGTCATTGTATCGTCAAGAGCACAGCAATTCGTGGCTTCTCACAATCTTAATGTGAGATTAATATTTTAGCGTATCCGGATGACGTTGCCCTCTTCTGTTCTGATAAAAACAGTGTTCTCGAGGTTTCTCGTGTAACCCAGAAGTTTTGTGAAAGTTCGGGTGCGTCTCTTAACCTTTATAAATCAAAGGGATTCTGGGTAGGTCACTTGGGACAAAACCAAACTTTTTTGGTGGCATGAAGTGGGACTCCAAAGATTTACAGTATTTGGCGGTTCTCTTGCACCAGTATCGTATTAATGTGCCTCACTGAAATTCTCAGATCTCAATAGTTAGGCGACAAACATAGTCTTAGATGGGCAGGGAACTGTAACTATTTGCAGGAGCACAAGTTTGCAATATCTTCTTGGTTTCAAAGCTTATCTATGACATGCGTGTGTTGCATTGTGCAAGCAAGAAATTACAGGCAATGCACACAATTTCTGCGACTTTTGTAAGGCGCCTTCAATGGGAGCCTGTGCGTCGAGACAGTTCGTTTCTCCCTCTAGAGGCTGGTGTAGCTGGTCTGCAGCACTTGTTTATTCATCAGCTTGTTTCAAGGTTCTTTTTTTTAAAAAAAACAGCAAACCATTCCTTACTCCTAGTTGAGTTTGAAAAACGATTAAGTGTTCATTTACCGATTCTGTTTACGCCCACTGGTGATAGGAGTGAGCGGCCTTTGTGGGGCTTTCATAAAGAAGTCGCCGACACAATTCGTTTCCTCACCGTACGGGTTTATTTCATGATATACTTAGGCCCAATTAGAAGACGACTTCAAATTTAAAATCGGGTAATATTTTATCATAAATTCTCCGCATGCGAACAAAACTATTCTTGTTCTTTTTCTCTGAAAAAAGTAAAAAATACACAGATGATCACCGACCCAGATGAAAAAAACACCTGATGTAGTATAATTTGCGGTAATACATGTTAAACATAGATAAATTGATGTTTCGTAGAATTTTTATATGCGCCTGGGTAACTCTATGGTATTCTCGCAACCATTAGAAAGGAATAATTCACTTAATGTGATGTTTGAAGGAATATCTTTCATAAATTTAATGCTGAAATCTCCAATTACAATAATGCACCATTTATGCAGGTTTGCGAGCTTAAGCAAAGATTCAATCTGCCGAAAAAAAAATTATCGAAATCACCTTGAGGTGGTTGATACAGGGCCATTATTATATAGTTGCGAAAAAGTATGTACATTCATGCCCCATTGCTACGACCCCCGTTAATATGGACCACTCGAATCGTGGACAGTTTTTCTGGGGACCAAGCTTTTTCAGTGTATTTACGTCTCGTTAATATGGAAGCTCGCTGTCCGGACAATGGACAGAGTGAAAACGTACGAAGCACATTGGGACCCATGTATTTTTGTCCCGTTATTATGGACAGCGATCAGAGCAAATCCTAAGTGTCTCTGATGGATGTTCCAGCCCTTGTATTTTGAGCATAGAACACCAGTAAAAGACAGTGCAAAAGCACAAATGCCTTAGTAAAAGTCTTTTTGTGCTTGTGTGTGCGTGCGTGTGCGTGTGTGGTTTCCTGCTTTACAGCGGCAAGTTGCCTGTAAACGCGCCTTACCTTTTCCAGCATTGCATGAATGGCTGCCAAAAAAAAATGTGATGACCAGAAGAATCACCTTTAGCTGAATATTGCCCGATTTTAACTTCACTGCAGCTTGCCAATAGGCAGAGAAGCAGTCCGTAATCATAAGTAATTTCCTTAGAACATTTATTTTTTTGTTTTTCTTCAAGATTCGGTATTATGGACGACCTGCTTTATGGCCACTTTATCTCGGGAACAAAAGTGTCCACATTAACGAGGCACGACTGTATATTGCTTGAAAGACATTGTGCATAAGGGAATAAATAATCTGGCACGATACCAAACGACAAGTGGTTTTGGACATATAGAGACACACCAGCAACAAGCCTTTCTTCACTAAAAACACCTACTCTGACAGGCTTGAAGCCTGTGGGTGTACTTCCATGCAATAGAGAAAAAAAAAGTTCCTCGGCGATCAAGGGGTAGCGAGACCGGCGGACGACCCAAGGGGCAACACTTCGAGCACTGCCTCGCCCATTTTTTAGAGGCACTACGTAATGGTGGTGCGATTACGTCACGACGAGCAAGACCAATCAAGAATTGTGAAATGACTTCATCTCTGCTGTACTGTGTGATTGTTGTAAAGTGTTTGAATTACTCGCGCGCGATTTTTGTCGTGAAATCACGACCATGTCGACCAATGACAATTCCGTTACAATCGACGCCGGGATCTGCTCCGAACGTCCGCTATTTTTCTGTTTCATACACGGTGGGAAAAATGTAAAATCTGCTTTTAATGCGTGCTTCAGCGCACTTGAACATGGTAAGCGTAATTTTTTATCAAATACATTATCATCGATGTCAAAAACTGTCAGAGAGAGCTGTGCTAGTTAGTGGCCTGTGGCACTATGAGTCGTGTTACCACTGCGACATACACACGGCCACATGAGGTGGGGACGCCGTGGTGTCCACTTTTCCCCTGTCCGTGTGTGCTTGTCGCACTGGAAACAGAATTCATATTGTGGCAAAATTGGTTTTAAGAAATTCTGGTGTGATATTCAACCCGCGAAAGTTGGTCCAGTTACTTTAGTTCATATCGACTGTGAACCGCTGCCAAAGAAATTTTCCGCTAACGGACAAAAACACACATTTACAGGTAACTTTTTCACCCCTACTCACACTCGCCTATCATGTACAATTAGTTTAGTTTAAGAGGGTTTAACGTCCCAAAGCGACTCAGGCTATCAGGGACTCCGTAGTGAAAGGATCCGCAAATTTCGATCACTTGGGATTCCTTATTATGCACTGGCTTCGCACTGTACACGGACCTCTAGCGTTTCGCCTCCATTGAAATTCGACTGCCACGGCCGGGATCGAGGCCGCATCTTTGGGGTCAGCAGCCGAACGCCATAACCACTAAGACGCCACGACGCAGTTGTGTACAATTGCTTCCAGCAATGCAGTTCCCTCCGATTATTGTAACCTTTGACGGAGTTCAGAAATCGGAATGACAGGCCACGGCGATGACGTAGTCAAACTCGCTGTGGCGGACTGAGTTTGACTGCGCCATCGCCGCAACCTACCATCCTGCGTTTTGAACTGCCCGTCGTTGTTACTGTCCCCAAGAAGAGAAGAAGAAGATGATGATTATGATGTCCTCAGGCTTAATGAAATTGGTTGGCGTGAAGTTTCTCTGTGATTTGGATGCCGTCGTATCCATCAACTTTCGTCCCCATCCAAAGTGCAATGTACAAAAAGGTCGCAATGTCTTCATCAACTTCCATCCGTGGCGCCCGCTGCGTTTGAAATGTCGTCGTCTTCATTAGCTTTCCCATGGTTATAAACACAATGTGCCCATGACGTGCATGGAGCGGAACCACGGGAGATTTGAACATTAAACAAAGAACGTCCCCCCCCCCCAACCCGTCTTTTTTTAAGAATTTCCTCACCTGGTCACAGCACCTGATTTTCTGGCGCCCTGTTGCTTAGTGGAAGACGATATTGATCAAGATAACCTTTTGCAGGTTTCAACACCTCACTCCTCCCTAACAGAGGGAAGTGTGCTGAAGTACGCGCCGACAAAATTAGTGTGAAGCCTGAGCTGCGCTTACCACTGCGAAGTAAGAGCGTCATTTTGTATGCAGCATTCGTAATCTTAGGTATTTTCTTTGTTCTTAATAATTCCGGGCATTCGCTGTTAACAAATTCCTGGGGAGAGGCGCACCAGCCCGAGGGCCAATATTAGCAAGAAAGAGCGATAAGCGGACACCACAAACAAACCAGTAGAGGCCTAACATTTTCCGAGTCGGAAGCTGAACTCTTTCGCTGCTTTATATTCAAAATCAGTATCCAGCTTTTCCAATATTGCACGGAATTTCACAAATACTAAGCTATGAATCATTTTGCACAACGGTCCTATTTATCCTTTTTCAAAAGAAGAAAACATGGATACTTCATTCATTTCGACGGCTTGAGCTGCCACCTCATTCGGCTACATTGTCGGCTGTACCATGCCCAAAATGTGGATTGCTACCTTGTGCCACTTGGCAACGGCCAGGTTGTCACTCTGGTTCAAAGCGTGTTTTATGACAAATTACACAAAAATTCTTAGAATTGTGGCTGTTCAAACAGTTTATTTCGTGTTGGTCGCAGCTTGCTCTGCTCGACAAATGAATGGACAGTCAATGCTCCGCGAAGCGTCTTTGCATTATGGTGAGGATCCGGACATTTCTCCAGCAGTTTTAGTTTAGTCTTAATTCACAGGGCTAATTTCGCGCCAAGGAAATCAGCTGCGTGCTCATGAGAACTTTCATCACGCGAGATCTGAAGTTTCGAAGCGACTTATGAAAGGCATTCAAACTGACGCCTTCTCCAGAGCTGCTGCGTACGGAACACTTGCTTATGAGCACCTCTCAGATGCAGCATGGGTTGACAAGTAGTGCATAGAACAGTCCAAAACTGAAATACTGATGAGAAAACATCTCTTGTATCATGAGTGGCGTGTGCAGAACCTGTCATCACAGCGTGTCCGCACGAAAATGACAATTCGAAAAAGACATTGGCCGGCACTGCGGTTCCAACCCAAGCCGTCTGTGAGCCAGACGGGTACGCAACGAATACGCCACGTACGGCCTTTTTTCATATTTATTGCATGCAGGTACAGCCACCCTCACAGGCTTCAAGTCCGACTAAACCAGGTCACATCACGCAACCAGACATACACAATCACACCAGCATTCAACTCTCACTTTGTTGTTGTTAATAGCTATTTATTAATAAAATAACAATGGAAGGAAAAAAATTTTGCCTGCACATCAAATTTAGGGAGACACAAGCATGCATTGAGGAAAGGTAGCCAGGCAGGAGGTCGATCCTGCGCAGCATATACCTCTGCACCATGCGCACTGTTCTCTGAACAGAGACTTCGATGAACGTGGCGGCTCTGCATGGCGATCTGTCATGCTGCTCTTGCACAGGCTAAACAGTCCCACGAGCACAAAATATCACATGCAATATGCCACGAAGGATCGTTGATTCAAGCGTGTTACACGGGCACAATAGGAATGCGTTGTGGTGTGTACGACGGTAAAGTGTATTGGGGATGCGTACTGATCCTAGGCAACGATAATTTGCAAAATTTGCTGACGTCACCCAAGGGTCAAGTGACAATGATGACGTGCAAAAAAAGTTGCTGACGTTAAAATGCAAATGCAGTCGCAATTTCTCCATAGTAGCAGACAGCAATGCTCTCCAATTTTTGCTGTCAGATTTTTCCGAGCCCCATCAGTTGGCTAGTTAAGCAGACTGCTGGGCCAAACAAGGAGAACGTGCAATGAACGAAGAAAAACTATTACGTGATAGTCATAATTTTGGCCTCTAACACGGTGAATAATATTTGGAAATCTGTGATACATGTTTATACTTTTCTGCAATTTATGCAGTTTCATTCAGCGCCTCGATATGCCTCGATGGTTGCAATTTATTTTTACTCTCGCAATAATTTGGCAAAACACCGATGTAAATTTGAAAACAAGATATTAGATTTGCAAGCGCTTTCAACTCAGGGCTTAATGTAAAACGTAAAATGGTGCACTGAAATTAGAGGTTTACTCTGCCATTTCTGTCTTCCTTCAATCTGACCGTGTTGCCGATAATTAGTTGGGCTTGGTCATGCAATAATTTATTTTAAGCTTTCTTCGGCTTCTCTCCTATCTGTACGCTTCTGTTGAAGACGCATCATGGAATTGGACAATGTGAATAGAAGCGATCGAGTCAACAAGCACCTAGGAACAAGACAAGCAACCGTATGAGCCCGTTTTAACACGCTGTATGCACAAGTCTTTCGAAAATAGTTCGCAGGATGCTTACACGGACGAAGCAATGAGTGCAGCTACGAACCGCGTACGGCAGTCCTCGGAGCACCTGGCAGCACGGAGTGCCCGTTGTCATGAACCTAGATCGGATTACATTTCTTGTTAGACCTTTCCCAATAATAAAGGTTGCCTACCTGAATGCATGCCACCTCAGGGCCCAGTAAAACAAGGGTTTCTTTTTTCCCCTGCCTCCAGTGAGTTCGCACATTCCCTTGCGACCCCACCTGAATCGCATCGCCGCGGTGATGTGCACTGACGCCATACAACTGCCGGCTTCTTCGATTTGTCAAGCTCGGGAGCAGTCCCTAACAGGAAGCATAATGCAGAAACAACGTGAAACGAAGGTCGGACTAGAAAGGGCACTAAGCAACGCGAGCATTGACTACCAGCTGTTAATTTCTAGCCGAGGAACGATCTATGTGCACACGCCTAACGCCAACAAGAAATGAGAAGGAACACACGGTGATTGAAACACAGGTATGTCTCAATTCTGAGTGAAAGGGCAACCATATAAAAATATGCGCTCTCTTTTTCGACTGTGCCAGCGATGCCTCGCGTCCACATATGTTAGATGCGCAAGCGATCTTAGCGGCGCAGATAATTTCGCTAGCGGTTTGATCTGTGCGACGGGTGATAATTTCTGTGTTCCGAAGCACGGCCGCAATGCTTAGACAGAGTCCACTGGACTGAGTCGCCCATTCACAGAAATGCACGCTGAGGTGCCCTTGGCTGCTCTCATTGTTATCGTGCTCCTTCAGTCTTGTGTTTAAAAATATGCTTGTCTGTCCAATATATTCGTTTCAAGGTGACAACGGTACGTTAAAAACAGCAGCTTCATCACTAGGAACAACATATTTCGGTCGGCCAGTTCTGCCACACGCTGCCTTGTTCTGCAAAGGGAGCCTTGCTTCTCGCAGAGGATGGATACTTTTAGCTGTTCGCGCTGTTTTCCTGCTCCCAATAGCTAACTCGCCCTACACGCTTCATTTCTGAATTATGAGCGACGCATACAGGTAGCTCCAGAGGGGTACCCGACGCGGTTGCTTGGTACGTCGTGGACAGGCTCGCCCTTTGCCTGACAGTAACGTAATGAAATTTGACAGTGACAATTATCACTTGCTTGACTGCTGTGCCGAGTTTGGGAGATACAGGTACACTCCATGGCACAAACTTTGAATACATCCTCTCCGCCATCGCCGAGCAGGTAACTCTGCGTCACCCCCCCCCCCCCCCACCTTACCGCAGAAGAAACGAAACAAGCGCCAAAAGAGTAGTTGAACGATATAACTGTTCTTAATGCGCTAGCCATTACGGTCGGCCTTTTTTATTCGGAACACATTTTCGTGCACGGAGGATCATTTAAACCAGCACTCGCTGTTAGTGTGGCCGCAAGTAGTGCATAGCGCATCGTCATCCGTTCCCTATCCGATCCACCCCACTGAAAACGTGGAACTGCCTGAGCAGAGGCTTCGGATCCTCGTGAAACTGCCCGCCGGTCAAATCTAATACATTACAGAACAGTCAGATTGGTGGGCGGAGAATCGAATAATGAACAGGGGTTCCGGGTGGTTGCGACCAGTTTATTGTTGTTGTTTTTGTATTGGTTATGCAAATCGCCCCTAGGCCATTAAAAAAGGAGGGCGAGAAACTTATACATGGGCATTAACAAATTAATTCAGAGCATGCAAAAAAGCATAATTGGATGTGATGTATACCGTGTTGGATAGCAGACTGTTTCATTCTTGGGCAGTTGTAACTCAAGAAAAGATTAACAAAGTCCGTCACCCTTATAGGAAAATTCCCTGACTTCCAAGCAGTGGTCCAGTCGCTTCGAAACATTGTTGGGAGGATGGATATACTTTTCGCGCTTTATGCCTATTCTAGAGCAATAATAATTGTGAACAAGTCGAAGGCACACTGATGGCCCACTTATTGCAAATGGTACATCTCTAGCGTAGTGCTGGCGAAATGTGGCACACTTATCACTCACAAATGGCGCGATGGCGCACAAGTGGCTCTCACGAAGCGCACTCATGGCACACTACTGGGAGAGCGCGTCCCGCGGCCTCCTCATGAGCAATGGCTGCATGGACTGCATATCGCTGGCCATCAGTGAAGGCTCCGAGAAAGTGCCTCATATAGATGTCGCTGCTAGGGGGAAGAAATGTAACCCATTAAGGAACCTTGGGCAACATTCGCGAGTTATGAGCAACACTCTAGCGGCGGTATCCGGCCGATTGAATATTAACAGGCGACCGCACCGGCGGGGAACTTATTTGGTACGCCGGCCTTAATAACGAGTTGCCGCCAGTTGCTCTCTCTAAATTTTGTTTCTCTGTCGATACCTTCAGCGCACAAATGTCAAAAACCAGTTCCGTCAAAAAATATCCAGTCCCTATAAGAAATGCTCTGCAGTGACATGATCTGAGCAGCTGTTTATCAAGAGCATTCGCCTTTCATGGAACCAAAAAACCTTTCTTTATGCAGTGCCGAAAACGACGTGGTAAGGTCACGCCCTTATTAGATGCAGGATCGGTCCACGCAACCTAATTTTTGTTCTCTTTTGTTTAGGGGCCACACCTCAGTGCTAGTGAATACATATCCACATATGTCTAAAAAAAGTAAAAATCCTCGACGAACTTTTCCTATCGAGCAGAGGCAGTCGTGAAGAGAAAAATGAGCAGAAAAATGCGAAAGACCCTGCTCTCCTTGTGAGTGCGCAAGTGGGTCGTAGGGCAGACGGCGTTGGCTGCTCCCTCTGCTGCTTGCTTGGATGGAAAGCAAGGACGGAAACAGCTGTGGGTGGTTGTGTAACGCGTGGTCCTGTTCCTTTCCGGGCCTCTGCCGTACAAGGCTCGACTCGAGAGGAGCAGGCACAAATCACTCAAAGCCCTGTTCGCAAGGCTGCGCGTTGTTGCGCCAGCAACGCGGAAACGTCGGTTTGCGCGCGCACATACCCCCAAGCTCGTGTAGGCGCCATTTTTCCTCGAGGTTTCTTAGTGCTGCGCTATTTTTCGAACACCGAAACAGCATCTGGAGCAAGTTGCGCGTCTGCTGACGTGTTTGTTTACCAGCCAAAGTCCCTGCGGCTCGTTTACACAGCTCGCTTTGGTGTTATCGCCGTGGCAAGAAAAGGGAAAACATGGCGCCGCTGTGCAGGAGAGCACGCCATTGCCGCGCTCTTGTAGCTTCGTCTGGCGCCTGAACAGGCTGGTGGTACGCGGCGCAAGTGCTTCGAACGTACACCCTTGTCCTAAAGTCTTCAGGTCGCTTGTTTACCCCTTTACTCGGCAGCCTTTGGGCACCCTTGATGACAGAAAAGTGTCGAAAGGTGAGCGTGAGGATTTTCCTCACATTTCGCAGATTTCTGACCACATGGGTGTCACAAGCTATATGGCTGAAAAGCTGACAATGTGGCCTCAGCCCATTGGACCAAATGTGTGCAACGAAGTCACGCAACATTCCAACTGCGCCCCACAAGGAACCAGAATGATGTTTCGCGCGGCATGCCTCGGAAAGTGGCAGTAACAGTAAAGGAACGTCTTTCAAAACTCACAGCTTGCGGACATTACAATTCTAGACCATGCAGAAATTAGAGGAAAGCTGATAGCTAACCCATTATCGCAGTTTGCTTTCCTATAAGTGTTCTGATGTAGGTTATCCTATCGTGTACTTTCGCCATATTTAAACTGAAGCTCTGGTACTGTCAACATACTGTAGTGGAATAAAAAGACTTCCCTAAATTAAAACAGATTTTCGCTGCTCTCCTTATAAGAATTACTGAGAATTATGAACCGTATGTTACCGCTACCTGCCTGCAGCCGGGACAGAGAGCGTTACAAGGAACGAAATCTTGGTCCGGAATATACTAACAAAGTTCCAGCTACCAGCTGAGCGATGCGGCACTAGAGTAGGCGTCCAACCCACGCATACACTGCCACTTCCGTCTCTGAGCGCGTGATGGCTGTTTCGAATGAGGAACTGCAGTGAAGGAGGTTGCATAATGTTCATTGTGGCAACCAATTAAGCTCCCCGAATGGGAGGCTGTAGGTTGCCAGGCTGTTGGTGTAAAGTGCCCGGAATATACTTAGTAAGAAATAATCGCGCATTAAAGAAGACCAGACGAACGAAAATACACGGACAAACGCTGTTTGTGCCCTATTATATTGCCGCCAATATTTGCAGTGTTTGTTCGTTTTTCAAATCTGCCGCGACACCACCTTATCGCTTTGTTTGCGACGCAAGACGCGACTATATTTATCTCGATTGATCGCAGCCAGGCAAAGCTGATTCTACGTTGTTCCGGAATGTTCTAGTAACTTTGCGGCCTTTATCTCGAATGTTCGCTATCAGCTTTAAATTGAGCACGGCCGACAGCGGCGGGCATTCTGTTCGACGACCGCCGAGCACGCTTGTCGCTTCGCCGCCGCCGAGTGATTCAGTCCATTTTGGGTGCAAGTCAGCCCAATAAACAGTTCTTTTAGAAGATCCTTTCGTCCGTCTTCATCGCTGCCTCGACTGCCGTCACCACTACGTGACATCTGGTGGAGGTGCTGGGTAGCCTTCCATGTTCCGGACGCCCCCTTCAAGTCGTGAAGCCAGCCCTGAGCGCTTCGCACCCGAGGACGAGCCAGCAGCTCAGCGAGCCAGCCGACGTCTCCAGGGAGAGGAGCCTGAGTTCGGGAAACTGCCGGACCGCACAAGACAGCGAAAAGACGCGGCTACGAGCACCGCAATCTCGCCGAAGATGTCGACACCGATCATACTGCAGCAGCCGCGGGTGCCGCCAACTTTCAATGGATCCCTAGGCGAAGACCCTGAAGAATGGTTGGATCAATTTGAGCGCGTGGCGTCATTCAACAAGTGGGATGATGCGGCAAAGATTGGACACGTTTTTTTCTCATTGGATGGCTCCGCACGCACGTGGTACAAAAACTACGAGTCGTCCCTTACGACATGGGAGCTATTCAAGAGAGAACTATTGAAGGTATTTACCAGTGTCGTGAGGAAAGAAAGAGCCGAACGACTCCTCGAGTCCAGGATCCAGCTTCCGAATGAGCCCGTCCGCAGCTACGTCGAGGAGATGAAGCGCCTATTTCGCCGCGCCGATCCCGGGATGACCGAGGAAAAGAAAGTTCAGTTCTTAATGCGCGGCGTAAAAGAACAACTCTTTGGCAGCCTCGTCCGTCAGCCGCCAAAAACGGTCGAGGAATTCATGCAGGAAGCCTGCACGATTGAGAAGACCCTCGACGTCCGAGCTCGGGAGTACAACCGCCCTTCCTCTGCCTATGCAATCCGTTCGGACACGCCGGCCACCACCAGCGACAGCTTGCGGGACGTTATCCGCGAAATCGTCCGAGAGGAGCTACGCCTATTACTGCCATCCTCCCCACAGCCACAAGCATCGACTCTGATGAACGTGGTACGGGAAGAAGTGCAACAGGCACTTGGCACCCCGACGGCCACAGAACCCCAGGCCATGACCTACGCCGCTGCAGTAAGGACTGATCAGCCCCAACGACAACCCCCACGTCCTCCCCGAGATGAGCCAATCGTTCCACAACGCCGTCTCCCAGCCCCTACCCGCCCAGTCTATGACCGACGCTCAAGCCCCAGGAAATGCGACGCCTGGAGGACTTCCGACAACCGGCCGTTGTGCTTCCATTGCGGTGAGGCCGGCCATATTCTTCGTCACTGCCCGTACCGACGTATCGGTCTTCGAGGATTTGCCGTTAACGCCCCACGACCACGCTTCGGACAACGTCCGCACGAAATCGACGAGTACCTGCGTCGAGAAGAGTACACGCCGAACCGCTTTTCGCGCTCACCATCGCCGTCAACCTCGCGCTTTGCGTCGCCACGCCGCAGCTACGCAGCCGCGGTACGAGGAAGGTCGCCCAGCCCCCGTAGGGGAAACTAAAGGCAGCAACCTCTGGAGGTGAGGTTGCTCACGAGCTAAACGCCGAAGATCCTCCACCGACCACGCCCCATGAAGACGCTGCACCCGCGACGCCGCATGAAGAACCGACACTCGCTGCACCGACGCCGCACACAATGAGAACCACGACGCAAGCTACCTTGAAATCGACGCCGCCACCCAGAGGAGCTTCGACCACACGCCCAACCCGTGACTCGCATACGCGACGAAGCCGTGACCCGACGCCGAGAGCGACATGCAATGCAAGACCCAGGACCTCCGACCTAGAAGTGACTATCGACGGCCGGAAAGTTACCGCTCTAGTCGACACAGGAGCCGATTACTCGGTGATGAATGGAACATTCGCTGCGCAGCTCAGAAAAGTCACAACGGCTTGGGACGGCCCACAAATTCGCACCGCTGGGGGCCACCTCATTACGCCATCAGGACGATGCACAGCGCGGGTGACTGTCAAAGGACATACCTATCCTGCGACCTTTATTGTGCTACCGCAATGCTCCCGCGAAGTGATCTTGGGTATGGATTTCCTTAATGAGCATCAGGCGATCATCGACCTGCGTTCCAAGCTGATCACGCTTTCGACGGACGAAGCCATCGCTTCGATGAAAACTCGGGAAAATCACGTTGCCCTAAGTGTCCTGGAGGAAGAAGTGAGCGTCCCACCCCGTTCAAGCGTTATCGTGACCGTAGGCGCCACGAAAGCCATAAACACTGAAGCCATCATCGAGGGGAACATGCAGTTGCTACTAGACCGAGGAATCAGCATCGCAAGAGGCATCGCACATTTCCGCAATGGCCAGGCCGAAGTACTGCTGACTAACTTCAGCGAAGAATTCCGGCATATTAACAGAGGAACGACGATTGCTTTCTACGACGAAATATCTGGCGTACGAGATTCCTTCGCCCTCTCCGACCCCTCGGCAGAAGATCCGCCTGACCAAGAGAACTCGCCCACTTTCGACATCAACCCAGCCCTGCACCGGAACAGACAAGACCAGATCCGCAATCTGCTTCAAAACTACAGTGAGTGCTTTTCGACATCGCCGAAGGTGCGACAGACGCCAATTGCCAAGCATCGCATTATAACAGACCAACACGTACGACCTCTCCGTCAAAGCCCCTACCGTGTGTCTCCACGAGAACGACAAGCCATCCGGGACCAAGTCGAGGAAATGCTTCGCGACGACGTCATCCAGCCCTCAAACAGCCCATGGGCGGCACCGGTTGTTCTAGTGAGAAAGAAAGACGGCGCACTTCGATTCTGCGTGGATTACCGCCTCTTGAACAACATAACAAAGAAGGACGTCTACCCCCTCCCCCGCATCGACGACACACTGGACCGCCTCTGCAACGCCAAATATTTCTCATCGATGGACCTCAAGAGCGGCTACTGGCAAATTGAGGTCGACGAAAGAGATCGCGAGAAGACAGCATTCATAACTCCGGATGGGCTGTTTGAGTTCAAGGTGATGCCATTTGGTCTCTGTTCCGCACCAGCGACGTTTCAGCGAGTAATGGATACAGTGCTGGCAGGCCTGAAGTGGCAGATTTGTCTGGTATATTTAGATGACGTCGTTGTCTTCGCCTCGAACTTTGAAGAGCACCTCAAAAGACTTCGAACAGTACTAGACGCAATCAAGTCGTCTGGCCTAACCTTGAAAGCAGAGAAATGCCACTTTGCCTACGAAGAGCTGCTGTTTCTAGGCCACATCGTTAGCAAGGAAGGAGTACGCCCAGACCCGCAGAAAACAGCTGCTATTGAACAGTTTCAACCGCCGGCCGATAAGAAAGCAGTGCGCAGATTTCTCGGACTATGCGCATATTACCGACGATTTGTGAAAAACTTTTCGCGCATCGCCGAGCCCCTGACCCAACTGACGAAGGCAGACGTGCCGTTTAAATGGGAAGCGCCGCAAGCAGAAGCCTTCAAGGAACTTCAGCGTCGTTTACAGTCCCCACCGATCCTTGCGCATTTTGATGAAAACGCCGATACTGAAGTTCATACCGACGCAAGCAGCGTGGGACTAGGCGCCGTTCTCGTTCAAAAAAGTGACGGGCTGGAGAAGGTCATCGCATACGCTAGCCGTTCCCTTTCCAAGGCCGAGGCTAACTATTCGACCACTGAGAAGGAGTGCCTTGCCATCATCTGGGCTACGTCGAAATTCCGCCCCTACCTCTACGGACGGCCGTTCAAGGTGGTCAGCGACCACCACGCGCTCTGCTGGCTTGCCAATTTGAAGGATCCCTCTGGCCGACTCGCTCGATGGAGTCTGCGTCTCCAGGAGTTTGACGTCACCGTCGTTTACAAGTCCGGACGCAAGCACACTGACGCCGATTGCCTCTCACGAGCCCCTGTAGATGCACCGCCGCTGGACGACGATGAGGACGCCTTCCTGGGACCCATCAGCGCAAGCTCTTTTGCTCAGCAGCAACGCTCGGACCCCAACCTAAAAGGCCTCATCGAGTACCTGGAAGGCAAGGTTTCTTCACCCCCCGCTTCATTCAAGCGAGGACTGTCTTCTTTCTGTGTGCAGAATGAGGTCCTTGTGAAGAAGAACTTTACAGCGAACAAAACAGCCTACCTCCTTGTTGTACCTACTTGTCTCCGCGAAGAAGTTCTACAGGCTTCACACGACGAGCCGACAGCTGGACATCTCGGGTTTACTCGCACCCTCCGCCGCATTCAAGACAAGTATTACTGGCCGCGACTGTCTGCCGATGTCGCACACTATGTGAAAACATGCCGAGATTGTCAGCGACGAAAGACTCCTCCCACACGACCAGCAGGATTTCTGAACCCCATTGAACCTCCCTCAAGACCCTTTCAGCAGATTGGCATGGACTTGCTTGGCCCTTTTCCAACGTCAACATCTGGAAATACGTGGATCATCATAGCGACCGACTACCTGACCCGCTACGCCGAGGCGAAAGCCCTACCGAACGGAACAGCAGCAGAAGTGGCCAAATTTTTCGTGGAGTGCATTCTTCTTCGACACGGCGCCCCCGATGTGCTCATCACGGACAGAGGAACAGCATTTACGGCGGAACTCACGCAAGCCATCCTGCGCTACAGCCAAACCAGCCACCGGAGGACAACTGCATACCATCCGCAGACCAACGGACTGACCGAGCGCCTGAACAAAACCATCGCCGATATGCTCGCTATGTATGTCGATGCCGAACATAAAACCTGGGATGTCATCCTGCCTTACGTCGTCTTCGCCTACAACACCGCAGTGCAGGAGACCACCCAGATGACGCCTTTTAGGCTCGTCCATGGCAGGGAGGCCACGACCACGCTAGACGCCATGCTGCCCAACGTTACAGAAGAAGAGAACGTCGACGTTGCCGCCTACCTTCAACGCGCAGAAGAAGCTCGAAGGCTTGCCCGATTACGGATCAAAGATCAGCAGCGGTCCGACGCCAGACGCTACAACCTAAGAAGACGCAACGCGGAATACAAGCCAGGAGACCAAGTCTGGGTGTGGACGCCCATTCGCCGCCGTGGATTGAGTGAAAAGCTTTTGCGCCGCTATTTCGGCCCGTACAAGGTTCTTCGTCGGCTGGGTGAACTGGATTATGAGGTTATCCCTGACGCAATGACTGCATCCCAGCGACGCCGCGTACGACCAGAAGTCGTCCATGTAGTCCGTCTGAAGCCGTATTATGCCCGCTAAAGGCCGCTGCATTTCCATGCTCTATTTTCGCAAGATCTGTTTTTTTTCCCTTACTAGTCGCATTATTTGTTTTAATGCATCGGGTCGATGCTTCTTTGAGAGGGGAGTAATGCCGCCAATATTTGCAGTGTTTGTTCGTTTTTCAAATCTGCCGCGACACCACCTTATCGCTTTGTTTGCGACGCAAGACGCGACTAGATTTATCTCGATTGATCGCAGCCAGGCAAAGCTGATTCTACGTTGTTCCGGAATGTTCTAGTAACTTTGCGGCCTTTATCTCGAATGTTCGCTATCAGCTTTAAATTGAGCACGGCCGACAGCGGCGGGCATTCTGTTCGACGACCGCCGAGCACGCTTGTCGCTTCGCCGCCGCCAAGTGATTCAGTCCATTTTGGGTGCAAGTCAGCCCAATAAACAGTTCTTTTAGAAGATCCTTTCGTCCGTCTTCATCGCTGCCTCGACTGCCGTCACCACTACGTGACAATATCTTTCCAAGTATGAACAACCAACATGCCCAAACTTATTCTCTCACACGTAATATATAGGACGTTTCACCTAAGGTGATCAGAAATTTTATCAAAACCAGACGTAAGCTTGGATCTTTTTTCTGCCGCATTTGAGTTGTACACATTGGCAGCGACAGTACTATCGCTAAAGAACACCAATTTATAAATTATACAACTAAAATGCTGAAAATAACTTCTAAACTATTCGACATAGGTGGTTATTGCATTTGCGCAATTCAAGCGCGTGCTCCGTATACCCTAACGGCGCTGTTAAATAAGGCGAGAAGAAATAACGGCGCCCACTGCTTAGTGCTGAATTTGGCGTGTCTGCGCACCTCCAAACCGAAACGTAACGGGCAAGAGCGCCTCTTACGTCGATGTCTCTGCCTTTTCATTTCTTTGCCCAGTTGTCGACAACCGCTCGCGAGAGCATTGAGCGTAGTTATCGCGACCGGCTACACGTGCTTCCGTCAGCGGCTAGTTGGTTCTTACGGCCGAGCGCCATAACAAAACATGCAGCGTCACTGTCTGCTTGATATGCGAGCTGGGCGTGGATAGCATTTATAAAAGCAGTTGCGCGAAGATGTCGGCCCCACAAGTGCCACCAAGTGCCACCTATAAAATTGAACTCTGCAGTGAGGCTTCGCTCACATTCAGGACCGCCGCACAGAATTCCTCCACGAATAAATAAAAAGTAGTCCGTAGTCAAAACTTTTCTTCTCACCTAAACAAGAAGCTAACCAGCAAACTAACATATGAGCTCAAGAATTTTGATGACCATTGCTTCTTAAACTCTGTTAAACATTAAAAAGCTAATTTCGTTTGCGGTTGCGATTGGCTAGCGGAGTAATACACTAGGCCGCTGATCGTACCCAAATGTTACCAACAGGTGTTTCTTTTAAAGCTGTTTTTAACTATAGACAGGTAGAGCGTATAGACAGAGCGTAGGACGACCTTCAAACATTTACTTCCACGGATGGTTATCGTGTCTCACAAGCTACAATTAACATCGACGGTCCCAAATTGGACTCATTCTTGATAGCGAAACAGCGCAGGGGCACAGGAACAATTACAAAAAAAAATAAAACGTAGGGCTCAGTTACAACTTACCTTAGGAGCTACCCGCTCTCTTTCAGAGGAAGCACTAATAAATTTATACAATAAAAATGAAACGCGTTTTCGTTATTTAGACGGCGCATCTCGTTTCCGCCGACATGAATATTGGGAAGAACGAAGGAAGGCGCGCGCACACTCACACACACACACACACACACACACACACACACACACACACACACACACACACACACACACACACACACACACACACACACACACACACACACACACACACACACAGCACGCACGCACACACGCACGCACGCACACACACACACACACACACACACACACACACATACGCGCGTATTCACACGCACGCAGGCCCGCACACACACACACGCACGCAGGCGCACAAACACACACACGCATGCAGGCGCACACACACAAACGCTCACACGCACAAAGACACACATACACACACAAATGCACGCAGGCGCGCGCACGCACACACACACACACACACACACACACACACACACACACACACACACACACACACACACACACACACACACACACACACACACACACACACACACACACACACACACACATGGTTATGGCGCTCGGCTGCTGTCCCGAAAGACACGGGTTTCATCCTGGCCGCGGCGGTCGAATTTCGGTGGAGGCGAAATTCTAGAGGCCCGTGCACTGTGCGAAGTCAGTGCACGTTAAAGGCCCTCAGGTGGTCGAAATTTCCGGAGCCCTTCAGTACGGCGTCTCTCATAGCCTGAGTCGCTTTGGGACGTTACACACCCGTAAACCAAACACACACACACACATAGCACGTAGGGGTGCGCGCACACACACACACACGAATGTAGGCACACACACACACACGCACATACGCACGCAGGCGCACACACGCGCACACACACACACACACACGAACTTTGGCAGCAAAATACTTGGACTGTATTTTTTAAGGAACCACTGGCTCCAAAATATCCAAGCAAAATTTTTTGATGGGCTTATGTGCAGGGCATTTTTCTGCGTGTGTAACCCCAATGACCGCTCTGGATCGAACAGAAGTAGAGATAGAAGTTCTGCACTGGTGTCTAGCGTCAATGAAAACGCTGGCCTAATAGACACAGTGCTATCTGTGTGGACGTGCTGCTCTTATACAAGTACCCAAAGAAATTCGCATGCCCGTCCGGACGGGATCTACGTATCTTAGGCTCTCCTTACCGAACAAATCTCGTCTTCTCTAAAGCCAGTGTCTTTCTTTGACCACAACATGACTATTGTGTCTATTGGTGAATTCAGCCGTCCTAAGTTCCAACCTCGTTGTGCTCTTTGGAAGATCAATGCTACGCTGATTGGTGATGAAGGTTTGAGAGCACGCGTAAATTTTGATTTCCAGTCTTGTTTTTCGAACGAAATTCATTTACATGAAGCTTGGGAAATCTTTAAGCAAGAAATGTGAATCATTGCAATTGAAATTAGTTCGGTTAAATCCTACATAAAAAAGCTGAGGAGAACCAGTTACTGAAAAAACTTTATAGCCTTTATGATCTTGACTGCGACGCTCCTGGTTTGTACTGCGAGAAAATCACTGGTGTGAAGTGCCAGCTTGAACAGTTTGACGCGGAACGCTTCAGGGCTGGCCGTAATCGGTCTTTCGAGATTTTCGCTTTGCACTCTGAGGAACCGACTCTTGAGGCATTGTTTGATAAGCGCCGTCATGAGGTTGCGAATAGAGTATCGGCACTTTATTTTGATACTACCTTGGTGAATAGCATGGATTTGATAACATTGATGTTCGATATATATTGTGCGCCTCTGTCTTCCGCTTTTTCCCAAGCCTCAGATGCTGAGTGCATGGCGCGCTTCGTCTCCCTTGTGAAGCCGCTATACATCTACCTTGCCGCTATGAGAGGATGAGTGCTCGACAATAAGTGGCCCTTCTACTTTAGCAGAACTAGAAGACGCCATTGATCAGTTGCCATTTTTAAAGACAACTGGGTCTGGTGGCCTTTCTGCAGAATTTTACAAGGTTTTAAGCGCCTGTGTCCCATTCTACCTAGAATATTGCCGTGAATATTTGCAGTGTTTGTTAGTTTTCCAAACCTGCCACCACACCACTTTATCGCTTTGTTTGCGACGCAAGACTCGACTAGATTTATCTCGATTGATCGCAGCCAGGCAGAGCTGATTCTACGTTGTTCCGCAATGTTCTAGTAACTTTGCACGCTTTATCTCGAAAGTTCGCTATCGGCTTTAAATTGAGCACGGCCCACAGCGGCGGGCATTCTGTTCGACGACCGCCTAGCACGCTTGTCGCTTCGCCGCCGCCGAGTGATTCAGTCCATTTTGGGTGCAAGTCAGCCCAATAAACAGTTTTCTTTTAGAAGACCTTTCGTCCGTCTTCATCGCTGCTTTTACTGCCGTCACCACTATGTGACATCTGGTGGAAGTGCGGGGTAGCCTTCCATGTTCCGGACGCCCCCTTCAAGTCGTGAAGCCAGCCCTCGGCGTTTCGCACCCGAGGACGAGCCAGCAGCTCAGCGAGCAAGCCGACGTCTCCAGGAAGAGGAGCCTGAGTTCGGGAAACTGCCGGACCGTACCAGACAGCGAAAAGACGCTGCTACGAGCACCGCAACCTCGCCGAGGACGTCGACACCAATCATACTGCAGCAGCCGCGGGTGCCGTCAACTTTCAATGGATCCCTAGGCGAAGACCCTGAAGAATGGGTTGGCCAATTTGAGCGCGTGGCGTCATTCAACAAGTGGGATGATGCGGCAAAAATTGGACACGTGTTTTTCTCATTGAATGGCTCCGCACGCAGGTGGTACGAAAACCACGAGTCGTCCCTTACGACATGGGAGCTATTCAAGAGAGAACTATTGAAGGTATTTACCAGTGTCGTGAGGAAAGAAAGAGCCGAACGACTCCTAGAATCCAGGATCCAGCTTCCGAATGAGCCCGTCCGCGGTTACGTCGAGGAGATGAAGCGCCTATTTCGCAGCGCCGACCCCGGGATGACCGAGGAAAAGAAAGTTCAGTTTTTAATGCGCGGCGTAAAAGAAAAACTCTTTGGCAGCCTCGTCCGCCAGCCGCCAAAAACATTCGAGGAATTCATGCAAGAAGCCTGCACGATTGAGAAGACCCTCGACGTCCGAGCTCGGCAGTACAACCGCCCTTCCTCTGCCTGTGCAATCCCTTCGGACACGCCGGCCACCACCAGCGACAGCTTGCGGGAAGTTATCCACGAAATCGTCTGAGAGGAGCTACGCCGATTACTGCCATTCTCCCCACAGCCACAAGCAGCGACTCTGGTGGACGTGGTACAGGAAGAAGTGCAACAGGCACTCGGCACCCCAACGGCCACAGAGCCCCAGGCCATGACCTACGCCGCTGCAGTAAGCACTGCTCAGCCCCAACGACAACCCCCCCGTCCTCCCCGAGATGAGCCACTTGTTCCACAACGCCGCCTCCCAGCCCCCGCCCGCCCAGCCTATGACCGACGCTCAAGCCCCAGGAAATGCGACGCCTGGAGGACTTCTGAGAACCGGCCGTTGTGCTTCCATTGAGGTGAGGCCGGCCATATTCTTCGTCACTGCCCGTACCGATGTATCGGTCTTCGAGGATTTGCTTTAACGCCCCACGACCACGCTTCGGACAACGTCCGCAGGAAATCTACGAGTACCTGCGTCGAGAAGAGTACACGCCGAACCGCTTTTCGCGCTCATCATCGCCGTCAACCTCGCGCTTTGCGTCGCCACGCCGCAGCTACGCAGCCGCGGTACGAGGAAGGTCTCCCAGCCCACGTAGGGGCAACTAAAGGCAGCAACCTCTGGAGGTGACTTTGCTCACGAGCTAAACGCCGAAGATCCTCCACCGACCACGCCCCATGAAGACGCTGCACCCGCGACGCCGCATGAAAAACCGACACTCGCTGCACCGACGCCGCACACAATGAGAACCCCGACCACGACGCAAGCTGCCTTGAAAACGACGCCGCCACCCAGAAGAGCTTCGACCAGACGCCCCACCTGCGACTCGCATACGCGACGAAGCCGTGACCCGACGCCGAGAGCGACATCCAATGCAAGAGCCAGGACCTCTGACTTAGAAGTGACTATCGACGGCCGGAAAGGTACCGCTCTAGTCGACACAGGAGCCGATTACTCGGTGATGAATGGAACATTCGCTGCGCAGCTGAGGAAAGTCACAACGGCTTGGGACGGCACACAGAATCGCACCGCAGGGGGCCACCTCATTACGTCATCAGGACGTTGCACAGCGCGAGTGACTGTCAAAGGACATACCTATCCTGCGACCTTTGTTGTGCTACCACAATGCTCTCGCGAAGTGATCTTGGGTATAGATTTCCTTGACGAGCATCAGGCGATCATCGACCTGCGATCCAAGCTGATCACGCTTTCTACAGACGAAGCCATCGCTTCGATGAAAACTAGGAAAAATCACGTTGCCCTGAGTATCCTGGAGGAAGAAGTGAGCGTCCCACCCCGATAAAGCGTTATCGTGACCGTAGGCGCCACGAAAGCCATTAACGCTGAAGCCATCATCGAGGGCAAGATGCAGTTTCTTCTAGACCGAAGAATCAGCATCGCAAGAGGCATCGCCCATTTCCGCAATGGCCAGGCCGAAGCACTGCTGACTAACTTCAGCGAAGAATACCGACACATTAACAGAGAAACGACGATTGCTTTCTTCGACGAAATATCCGACGTACGAGACTCCTTCGCCCTCTCCGACCCCTCCGGAGAAGATTCGCCTGACCAAGAGAACTCGACCACTTTCGACAGCAACCCAGCCCTGCACTGGAACAAACAAGACCAGATCCAAAATCTGCTTCAAAGCCACAGTGAGTGTTTTTCGACATCGCCGAAGGTGCGACAAACGCCAATTGCCAAGCATCGCATTAGAACGGACCAACACGTCCGACCACTCCGTCAAAGCCCCTACCGTGTGTCACCGCGAGAACGGCAAGCCATCCGGGACCAAGTCGAAGAAATCCTTCGCGACGACGTCATCCAGCCTTCAAACAGCCCATGGGCGGCACCGGGTGTTCTGGTGAGAAAGAAAGACGGCGCACTTTGATTCTACGTGGATTACCGCCGCTTGAACAACATAACAGAGAAGGATATCTACCCCCTCCCCCGCATCGACGACACACTAGACCGCCTCTGCAAAGCCAAATATTTCTCATCGATAGACCTCAAGAGTGGCTACAGGCAAATTGAAGTCGACGAAAAAGATCGCGAGAAAACAGCATTCATCACTAAGGATGGGCTGTTTGAGTTCAAGGTGATGCCATTTGGTCAGCCACGTTTCAGCGAGTAATGAATACAGTGCTGGCAGGCCAGAAGTGGCAAATCTGTCTGGTATATTTAGAGGACGTCGTTGTCTTCGCCTCGAACTTTGAAGAGCACCTCAAAAGACTTCGGACAGACTAGACGCCATCAAGTCGTCTGGCCTAACCTTGAAGGCAGAGAAGTGCCACTTTGCTTACGAAGAGCTGCTGTTTCCAGGCCACATCGTTAGCAAGGAGGGGGTACGACTGGACCCTCAGAAAACAGCTGCTATTGAACAGTTTCCGACGCCGGCCGATAAGAAAGCAGTGCGCAGATTTCTCGGACTGTGCGCATATTACCGACGATTTGTAGAAAAACTTTTCGCGCGTTGCCGAGCCCCTGACCCAACTGACAAAAACAGACGTGCCGTTTAAATGGGAAGTGCCGCAAGCAGAAGCCTTCAAGGAACTTCAGCGTCGTTTACAGTCCCCACTAATCCTGGCGCATTTTGATGAAAACGCCGATAATGAAGTTCATACTGACGCAAGCAGCGCGGGCCTAGGTGCCGTTCTCGTTCAAAACAGCGACGGGCTGGAGAAGGTCATCGCATACGCTAGCATACTATTCGACAACTGAAAAGGAGTGCCTTGCCATTACCTGGGCCACGTCAAAATTCCGCCCCTACCTGTACGGACGCCCATTCAAGGTGGTCAGCGATCAGCACGCGCTGTGCTGGCTCGCCAATTTGAAGGACCCCCCTGGCCGACTCGATCGATGGAGTCTGCGTCTCCAGGAGTTTGACGTCACCGTCGTTTACAAGTCCGAACGCAAGCACTCTGACGCCGATTGCCTCTCACAAGCCCCTGTAGATACACCGCCGCCGGATGACGATGAGGACGCCTTCCTGGGACCCATCAGCCCCAGCTCTTTTGCCCAGCAGCAACGCTCGGACCCCGACCTAAAACGCCTCATCGAGTACCTGGAAGGCAAGGATTCTTCGCCCCCCCCCCCGCGCTTCATTCAAGCGAGGACTGTCTTCCTTCTGTGTGCAGAATGAGGTACTCGTTAAGAAGAACTTTGCAGCGAGGAAAACAGCCTACCTCCTTGTTCTACTTGCTTGTCTCCTGGAAGAAGTTCTACAGGCTTCACACGACAAGCCGACAGCTGGACATGTCGGTTTTTCTCGCACCCTCCGCCGCATTCAGGACAAGTATTACTGGCCCCGACTGTTTGCCGATGTCGCACACTATGTGAAATCCTGCCGAGATTGTCAGCGACGAAAGACCCCTCCCATACGACCAGCAGGATTTCTGAACCCCGTTGAACCTCCCTCAAGGCCCTTTTAGCCTTGAGAACTAGAAGACGCCATTGATCAGTTGCCATTTTTAAAGACACCTGGGTCTGGTGGCCTTTCTGCAGAATTTTGCAGGGTTTTAAGCGCCTCTGTGTCCCATTCTACCTAAATATTCACTATTAGTCTGAATATCATAGTTATGCCGCAGACGTCTACTAAAAACCACATTGTATGGATACCAAAGAGCAATAACAAAGAAAAATGTCAAATGTTGAGGGCTATCGGCTCATTACGCTAATTCGTGCAATACGATTTTTGCAGAAGTCTTGGTGAAGCTGTTAGTTTGCAATGTCGACTGTCTTTGGACTAAATCAGACATGGGATTTTATGGGCCGTTTCATTAAGACTAATCTACATATTGCCTCAAGAGTTGAACAGTTTTGCAGAAACTCACAGGAACAACTGCCAAGGCTTTAAACTGACTTTGAAAAGGCCTTTAATCGAGTCCGGTAGAAGTTTCTGTTCACTTTTGCAGCACGTTAATGTTGGTTCAGTTGTCTACGAGGGAATACAGCTTTGCTTTAACAATTGCTCCACACACTTCATTGTGAATGGTTCTCTTTCACAAACCGTATCCCTCTTTTCGTCTGTCAAACAGGAATGTCCATTATCGCCACTTTTGTTTGCATTCTACTTAGAGCTGCTAAGTCTGCAGACTTTTGCCATTCGAGGTTTTTGTACCTAGATAGTCACCTCAAAGTATTAGCTGATGCAGATGATATGGTGGCTTTAATGCAGGCAAGCCTACCGTGGATAAAGTTGTTCGCTTTAACTGAGCAGTTTGGCTCAGTTTCGGGTGGCTAGGTGAACCGTTCCAAGAGTGTCTGTCTGTGGTTTGTATTGTGGGATCTACACCAACTGAATATGCTGGCGTGGCATGAACGTGTGTACCGCTCAAGTAGCTTGGCGTACCATCGTGAACATAGGCATAGTGAAAACTATTGGAATAATCGCGTACCGGCCGTGCAGTGCAATTCTCGGATATTTTTCCAACATTGTCTCTCAATATCCGCCAAGGCACCGCCTGTAACTTTTTTTAGCAACAAAAATTTATTAAGGTTTGCAGATTATTCACTGCGCCAGGACTTCTATTCATCGCTTGCAGAGTTTTTGCAAGTTTTGTATGTATTTCTTCCACATAGCACGTGCGACGTGATTGCCTTTTTCGACCTGTCGACGCGGGTGATCTAGGTATAGTCCATCGTTATGTGCGGCAGATTGCTGCCCGCTTGACGTTTTTTCGTGGCACTTCGCACCGCGCTTTGAGCGTTTTTGCTGACAAATTTAGTTTATGCTTTGCCCACACTCATTCTGTCCGCTAAATTCTCTGACCGTCCTTGTTTATAATTTGCTTTGAGTTTTCCGGCAGTTGGTTTTTGAACAGTGCTTTCAGTGTCGCGAAAACGCTTCTACAAAGAATAATTTGGATGTTTTTCCCTATTCCAATTTACCACTCGATGTACTTTGGATTGCCTGGAGGTGATGTCCTTACGCGAGTGCGAGAAATGTTACTTTCATTTTGCACTAAAACTTTCTTCTATAACCTAAATCAAAGAACATCGTCTGTAAATAGTTGGCTTCACAAAAAGGCATTTTAGTGTCATCTGTGAAATCGCGGCGATATTTATTTTATTTCAGCACTCTCAAGCTGAGGGACGCCACAGCATTTCTGGTTTTGTTCGACCCAGTGAAGTATGCAGCGCTTTCGCACTGAAAACAGGGACACGAGGACAGGACGAGCGCCCGTCGGGTCGTCCTTGTTTTTTTCGCGCTGTTGACCACTCAAGCGTATCAATCAACCAACTGGGCCAGCTTCCAATTTTTACTACGTCTTTTTCAGAGGAAAAGTTTTCCTCGCATTCCTAAGCGCGCAGAGCCTCCTTTTTATTCGAGAGTTCACTTGGAACCATTTCTGGTAATCCAGTCGCGAAACTATCCTCAGCTAAAGCTTCTTCAGGGCTTTCGTACTCAATGACACCTGACGTCTCTTTCTCGCGGTGATCACTGCAATCGTAAGAAGTGCAGCACTCTGACGTTTCGGTAGATTTCCAACTTACTTCATTAGGCGGCTTCCTGCAGGTACACTTCGACTGGACCGTCACTTTGGCATTCTGTCCAGTGCTTGCTACCTCGGCAGCAACTACGTGCTCACTCTCCAGAGAGAGCGCTAGTCCGGTAAGGTCTTCACTCGCTGTAATCGCAATTGTGGGAAAAGGCTGTTCCACAACCAAACTCTGACCTGTGAAGCAAGCTTCAACCTCTTCTGTGGTACTAAAGAATCAATCTTTTCACTCTTCCACCCTACCCCTCTGAAGGTAAGCTCCATAGGCTCCCTGATACTCTTCAAATGCCGACATTGAGCAAGCCTCCACAGAAAGATTGCTTTCTCTCTTTCTAATTCTCATTCAGCCTCTTGTCCCCTCTACAATTCTCCTTTTCTTCTCGCTTCTTTTTTCTTTCCTTCTCGGCGGCTTTTCGAGCCTTTTCTGCCTCTTCTTGTTTCCTTTGCCATTCTCTTTCTTTCTCTTCTTCAAGCTCTTTATATTTGAGGCCAACGACTGAAGTTCAGCTCCTTTCAGAGCACTTTGAATGCCTAACTCAGCTATCTCTTTGAGCTTCATTCTGAGATTGGACTCGTCAAATGGAGCACATTGCTCTGCTTGGTGAACCTCACCTAAACGCTTCAGCGCGGCACGACACAGTATCTCTCGATTGCTACGCACTCGTTCACGACCATTTTGCAAACTCCGTCCGACTCTTTCACCGTTCACTGCGCTTGCAAAAGTCCAAAACGTCCTGTCGCAGCCGCGTGAAATGTCACCGATGCGCATTTATTGCCAGCGCTCCCAGTCAGACTCAGCGCGTGTGAGTGCAGTTGTGACGGTCTCTAAGCAGATGCCCTCGATTCTGCGTGGCAAGCTCAGCCAGGAACAAGCTACCAAGTGACAAGGTGGGGGGGGGGAAGAGGGGGCCATTTGGTTCCTAGTTTTCGCCGGTGGCAAGCAAGAGGATGGGTCTCGGTCACAGTCAAATGTGCAGAATAAAAACAAGCTTTTTATAGCACATAACACATGAAAAACGGTTCGTGAAAAATGCAACACATTAAAAATAACACTATTAAAAAAAGCTAGAGTACAAGGAAAGAACTGGCAACAAAGTGCACAAATACACTAGAGATAGTAGACAGAGGTCGGTCAGATGATTCTTGATAATTACAGTGTGAACAAGGAAGAGAAAACCTCAGGATTCTTGACGTTTCGGAAGAAGCACTTGTCTTCGTCTGAGCCAAGCGTTCATAATTTGCGGGTTTTAAATAGGGCCATTCCACCGATGCGGAAGGCCCGATCAGGGGCAAGAAGGTGTGAAGTGGGAATGGCGTTGGGATGGGGAGGGTGAATCTTGTCCAGGCATGATGGTTAACGCGATGGTTAACGGTTAACGGTTAATGACAGGCGTGATGGTTAATGGGTAATGATTAACCAGTTAACGTGCAGTAAAGTGTGAAACGAAAAAGACCAGCTCAGCAGGAAGGAATTCGGGGGTGTGGAGTGTGGAGAGGTAACGAGCGTGGTCTTGACGGGGTGTGTGTCTAGTTGAGACAGTGTGTTTAGCATGACTGGTTGCGTGGACCTGGAAAACTAAGACAAGGAATTAGCATTGCCGAATTAAATAGAAAAAAAATAATTGCGGAAAAATAGGAATTATAGGGGCGAGTTCAGGGAAAGCATAAAAGGAATGAGGAGGGCGGGCGGCGTCCTGCACTTAGAACAAAATAATCGAACGCCTCTTCGAATATACACAACATTCTCCGGAAATGTCACTCTGTTTTAACTGGCAAGATCGGGTGAAGAGAATATTTCCCGACGCACCAAGAGTAACAAACAGACGCAACACAAACCTGAAAGACATCCTAGTGCACGCTGGCCTTGATGAGAGACTACCGCCTACATCGTGTCCAAGCACTGGACCTAGATATAATACATGCGAGGATTTACAAAACGACACTACTGATAGAAGCACGGCAAGGGACTTCAGCTTTGACATAAAGAATAGCTTTTACTGCACGTCTACATATGTTATGTGCGTGATTAAATGCTCCTCTCGTCAGAAACAGGTATATCCGATAAACCGGGCAATCAATGAGCGCCAGATTAAATGGTCATCGAACTGACACAGCAATGAGCCTACAGAAGGCAGTGTTGGAACATTTTATTCAACCCGGTCACAACATCGATGAACTTAAACTGTTATTTATTGAAACAGGCTGTAGGCTTAACGCCTGAGGAGCGAAGGAAACGAGACCACTGCTACGAGCCGACACCAGAACAGAACTGCCAGCCGTGGCTGCACAAGCCACGACCAGGTGCCGTCTTTATTCTCTTCGCAGGGTGGCGCGCGCTAGCCAGATTGTCGGCGCCGCCCAAGAGAGGGTGCTACAGGGCCCCCCGCCTAGACTGGAAGTCGAAACGGACGGAGGGCCGACGATGGCACTCGAGCACTAGGTCAGGTGGCGCTGGGAGTCGTTCCAGGGCGGTTTCCATGTAAGCCGGTTTAAGGCGGTCTAGACTGACGGTCTCTTCGCGGCCGTTTTGGAGGATGGTGGCGGTTTTCGGGGTGCGGCGGAGAACACGGAAATGTCCGTCGTAAGCCGGTGTGAGTGGAGCTCGGACAGCGTCGCGGCGCACAAAAACGTGGGTCGAAGTGGCCAGGTCGGGGTGTACGAAAATGGTATGGTGGCGGGACGGACGTGGGGGAGTATGCCGGAGGTCTTTAACGCGGTCCAGCAGGCGTTGGAGGAATTCTTGGGGCTGGGCTGGAAGCTGCTGGGATGTAAAGAAGTCGCCTGTAAGACGCAAAGCACTTCCATACACGAGCTCTGCAGCTGAGCACTGTAAGTCTTCTCGGATGACGGCCCTTAGACCAAGCAGCACAAGGGGCAAGGAGTCGACCCAGGAGGAGCAATTGAGGCGGTCAGCGAGGCCGGCCTTCAATTGGCAGTGAAGGCGTTCCACCATGCCGTTAGCACATGGGTGATATGCAGTGGTACGGCAATGCCTGGCGCCGAGAATATTAAGGGAAGCAAACAGGGAGGACTCAAACTGGCGTCCACGGTCGGTTGTCACAGTGCCAGGACAACCAAATCGAGATACCCACGCAGAAATGAAGGCGCGCGAAACAGTCTCTGCCGTGATGTCAGGAATGGGGACTGCCTCCGGCCAGCGAGTGAAGCGGTCGACTATGGTCAGGATATAGCGGTAGCCTCGAGAGATGGGTAGAGGGCCCACGATATCGAGATGAACATGGTCGAAACGATGGCCAGGGGGTAGAAAGGCTTGGGAAGGTGTCTTGGTATGTCAACAGATCTTGGTCGACTGACAGGGTAGGCACCGGCGCGTCCAAGCACGCACATCAGCGTTGATTCCGGGCCAAACATAGCGCTGGGTGAGAAGGCGCTGAGTAGCCCGAATGCCTGGATGGCATATGTCATGGAGAGAATGGAAGATAGGGCGACGTAGTGACACCGGAACAAAAGGGCGAGGAAAGTCCGTTGAAACATCGCACCACAAGGGCTCAGGCGAGCAAGGATGAGGCACAAGCCGTAATCGGAGAGAACGAGGGTTCGCTCGAAAAGCGGCGAGCTCATCGTCATTCTGTTGGGCAGAAGAGAATGCGGCCCAGTCGATGGTGGAAGATGGAGCGTCTACCGCGACTATACGAGAGAGGGCGTCAGCGGCGGTGTTGGCTGCACCTTTCACATGCCGGGTGTCGGTAGTAAACTCCGAGATATAAGCGAGCTGACGGAGTTCACGTGACACGTACTTCGATGAATTGGTCCGGAACACATATGCCAGCGGTTTATGATCGGTTAGCACGTGAAACTTGCATCCTTCTACAAAATTACGAAATTGCTGGATAGCGGAGTAGATGGCAAGGAGCTCTCGGCCGAAGACGCTGTAGCGGGTCTCAGCAGGAAGTAGCTTCCGAGAGTAAAAAGACAATGGTCTCCACTCGGAGTTAATGTACTGCTGTAAGACGGCTCCGATGGCCACGCTGGAGGCATCCACCATCAATCTCGTAGGGGCGTCGTTGCGCGGATGGACTAGAAGCACGGCGTTAGCGACTGCTTGCTTCGCGGCAGTAAAGGCGGCCTGGGCTTCTGATGACCCAGAGATTGCGGAGGACGGGCCAGCGGTTGACCGGAGGAGGTCGGTGAGCGGGCGAAGTAGCTCTGCACAGTGCGGAATAAAGCGGCGGGAGAAATTCACCAGCCCCAGGAATTGTCGCAGGAGGCGCAGGGTTGTGGGCAGGAGAAAATTCTCGATGGTCTGGACGTAGGACGCGAGAGGGCGGATGCCCACTGAGGATATGTAATGACCCAAACACTCGAGCTCAGAAGCACCGAAAACACACTTGGAGGCATTCACAACCAGGCCGTAGTGCTGTAGACGCTTGAACAATGCACGTAGGTCTTGCTCATGATCATGAGGTGTAGGGCTGGCGATGAGGACATCGTCAAGGTACGCGAATACACTCGGTAGGCCCCGCGTGACCTCAGCCATGAACCGCTGGAAATTTTGAGCCGAATTGCGTAGTCCAAAAGGCATCCGGACGTACTCAAATAAACCAAAGGGCGTCGTGATGGCGGTCTTAGGTATGTCGGCGGGTTCAATGGGAATTTGGTGATATGCCTTAACCAGGTCAACTTTGCTAAAAATGGCGCAGCCGGCGAGGCGCGATGTAAAGTCCTGGCTGTGGGGCAGCGGATAGCTGTCGTGGACAGTGTTGACATTCAACGCCCGATAGTCGCCGCAGGGACGCCAGTCACCGGGATCACGATTGGGCACTAGATGCAGCGGAGACGCCCACGCGCTGGACGATGGGCGTATAATGCCGAGCTCCAGCATGTGGTCAAACTCACGTTTGGCGATAGCTAGACGGTCTCCAAACAAGCGGCGCGGTCGAGCAGCAGCGGGTGGACCCCGGGTGACGATGTGGTGTGTCACAGAATGTTTAGGCGCCTGAGTGAGGTTGCATGGCTTAGTGAGCTCCGGGAAATCCGCCACTTTTTCGATCTGAGAGGAAGGTATCAGCGTGTGAATGCCCATGGGAGCAAGGTAGGACGAGACTCCCGAGATGGAGAGATGAGTCAGACCGTCGGTAAGGCGACGATGCCGCACGCTGACGTCTAAGTCGAAGTAGGAGAGGAAGTCTGAGCCGATGATCGGGCGAACCACGTCTGCGATGACGAAGACCCATCGAAAAGTGCGCCGTAGGCCGAGGTCGAGGGTGAGAGATCGTAGCCCATACGTGGGTATAGACGAGGCGTTGGCCACGCTGATTTCCGCGCCCGTGTCGATAAAAAACCTGGTGCCGGAGAACTTGTCAGTGACCATGAACAGGCGGCTCGAATGACTGGGGGAACCACACGCCGCCGTTAGTGATCCCGGCGGGCGTTTCCCTTCCACGAACAGGGCGGTGTACACTTCGTGGCCCGGTGGCGAAAACGCCTGTGGTACCAGCAGAGAGATGTAGGGCTGGGACTCCGAGCTTGACGTGAGCGCGAAAGAGCGCGATGATCAAGACGAGGCGGACGGGTCTCCAGAGGTCGGCTCCGGAGTGTGGCGACTGAGGCGGCAAGCTCTTCGAGACGGGCCTCAAGGCGCGAAATCGCTGGGTCTCTTGGCGGCAAAACAGCAGTGACGGACGGGGAGGTGGCCTCATGAACATTATCTGCGAGCTCAGACAGGCAGTCGAGAGTGACGTCACCGGCCGCCGCAAGGACGAGGCGGATGGGCTGGGGAAGGCGTTGGAGGAAAAGCTCTCGAAGCAACGCTGAGTGGTCGGGGATGTCGCGCTCCCCGAGAAGCTGTTGCATGCGGCGCAGAAGCTGGGAGGGGCGCCGGTCTCCAAGGTCTTCCCCGGTAAGGAGCTGCTGGAGGCGGGTGCGGTCCGACGGCATAAATCTCTCCAGCACCTTGGGTTTCAGGTGCTGATATGGTGTAGCACCCATGGGGGCGGAGAGAACGTCGGAGAGTTCACCGGCAACGTCAGGAGGCAGGCTTGAGGCAACATGATAGTAGCGCATCGTCTCCGACGTGATGCGGGCTAGGCAAAATTGTGCCTCAACCTGGTGGAACCAAACTTGCGGGTTCTGGGGCCAGAAAGGTGGAAGACGAACCTGCAGCGACGAGACGTCCTGCGGACGCGAATCCTGGATGTTGCGGGATCGGTCATTGCTCGTCCTTGGTCACCAATGTAGGCTTAACGCCTGAGGAGCGAAGGAAACGAGACCACTGCTACGAGCCGACACCAGAACAGAACTGCCAGCCGTGGCTGCAAGAGCGACGACCAGGTGCCGTCTTTATTCTCTTCGCAGGGTGGCGCGCGCTAGCCGGGTTGTCGGCGCCGCCCAAGAGAGGGTGCTACAAGGATTTAACTTTGTACGGGACAGAAAATAGAGAGAGGCATTCCTGATCCACAAATTTAAAACCTTACAACCAGCAGGGTCAACATATCACGAGGGAACATAAAATATATTAGGTACATTGCGGCACTGGCATAGTTCTTTAAGCAGGCCTTGCTCATGGTCACAACATTTACCTGCACTTCACAGCGGCGCTGTATCGTTTCTCTTACCCTGTGCTTCCGCCCGGACCCGTTCTTTACCCCCTCAATGACTATTTTTTTCTCTCTCTACCTTTGTTCAATTTTAGCTTTAGCTCGTGCTTTTCTTCTCTAGCCATCACTTGTCTTCCCCCTTCCTTTCCACCCCTACCCCTCCTTCCTTTCATGCTTTCTATGAACTCGCCCCCATGTTTTCTCTTTTTTCCTTTATTTTCTCCCGGTGTTTCGTTCCCCCATGCGGGCTAATTCCTTAGCAGATTTTTTCAGGTCAAGGCAGCCAGCCATACCAAGACGTCTGTCGCAGCTGGACACACAGCGATTCAACCCCATGCCCGCAATCTCTCCGCGCTACACACCACGGATTCCTTTCTGTGTAGCTGGCCTTTTGCTTTCCACAGTTTGCAGGTCAACCGGCTAATCTACTTCAGTAGCCATCATGCCTGGACAAGGTTCACCCTCCCCATCTTAAAACCCTTCCCACTTCACACACTCCTGCCCGCCACCGGGCGTTCTTCTCGGATGGATGGCCCTGTTTAAACCCCGCCAATGATGAAGCTCTCTGAGGTTTTCTCTCTCCTGTTCACTTTGTGATAAGTAAACGAGAGAGGTAGACACATAAAAGCAAGTTGTTCACCGGGCTCTGCTGTGAACCGACGACCGGAGGATCACGAGTTTGCCGTCCCGATGACTGGCGCCCGCTCCGTAGCTGCTCTGTGGTTGGGCGTGAGAAGCGTTGACCCGGGAGTCTTGCGGCAGCACTACATCGAAGCAATAACTAGGGCACGGGCTGTCCGACAGCGCTAAACGTCCTTCCTAGACAGGGCACGCTGCGTCTGTTCCCAACTTTGCGTGAAGGCATGAGCGCACTTACGCATAGTATTAACTCTACAGAATCTCTCATCCTTCTGCCGACGTACGCATCGCCATTGGTCGGGTAAGGAAAGAGCTTTCCATGTGGTCCAAGTTACTTCTCTTCGACCCGGCGGCGCAGTGCCCGAGTGAAAAAGTGCAGAGGGCATCAAACAGCTCGCTCAAGGTTACCCGCTCTCCGTCGACAATGAGAAAAATTTTCCCCTCTGTTCTCGAACCGTATATCCCGCTCGCTGGCGCCATTTCTTCCTCGCCGCGCCGGCATTCCAAATGTGCGCTGATTTTTGTCAACTTGGCAGGCTACTCTCTCCTTCATATAGGCAATTAGAGAATGATAGCCCTATAAACTCGGCAACGAGTGCGGCCGAGAGACTCTCCCGTTTTCCCTGGACGTCGTAAAATTTGTAAATAAACCGGGTCGTCATATTTCGCCCGTCACGCAAATGCTTCACTCGACGGCACTCTTGACCTGGTGGAACTAGTGTAGACTTGATCGCGGATCTGTCAAGCAGCGGCTCCCGAACCACCAGATCCAACAACGTGACGGCCCCTCCGCGCCCAGCCCGCATATCAGGAAGACAGCGACGCTCCGCGTTTTGTTACGGCGGTGGTCCAGAAGAACCACCTCGGCACTGACCGACGCGCGTGCATCCCGTCGCGAACCCTGCTCAATGGTACCATGCAGAGCTCTAGATAATACCAGTTGTGTAACTCCACTTCAAGATGCCCTTGGAGTGCTCTTGGATTATACGTCTGGAGTACGTTTGAAAGCACCTTATCGGGAATGAAATGTCGATTACCTCAACTCCAAGTTGTCATCTCCCATTTTGTTGTTTTAGGCATGCCACGCATTCTCTCTACATAGCTGAAGTTAATGGTGCACACTGCTTTAGTGGTATCTCTCTTGCAGCTCTGCAGCATGGTGTGGGGCACAAATGGTGTGACAAATTTTCACAAGCTGCATTTACCGGAGAAAAGAGCCGTGCGTTACATAGCTGATTCGTTACACTTACTCTTCAGAACGTTTTTTTTTTCAGGATGTGAAGTTGTTCCTGTGTTATGATTTTGAAATTACTGGTTGAAGTGTTATAAAGTGTCCGTGAAGTTTGGTGTTGATGATACAATTCACCTAGCTAAACTACATGCAAATACAAGTGTATGTCACATCAGGCACAGAAAAGAACGCTTCGTGCCCACCGCTATGACCTCGTATGACGAGCAATCTGTGTTTTACACACTACCTTCGGTGCTAAACAATGAACAGATAATATTTTGATTCATCCTGTAACGGGAACTCTCTCCTCAAACGTTTCTGTCTCCTTGTTTATTTCCAGGACTAGTACATGCTTTTATATTTTTGCACCTGTTTATTTTACTATTTCTGTTCTTATTTCTGATCAATTCGACTGCCATTCTTCACTTTTTGGCGTTTTTGTCACTTTCTTTGCTCGATACTCTGCAATCCTTGCCTTTTTATTTGCCATTTTCGTGTATGTCTGGCCGTCATCTTGCAGTTCTGCCAACTTGTAAGGGATCGAGACTTCATGAAGTAGTGCAACCTTTTAGTTCCGTACTCCTAGTTTTCAAAGAAAATAAATGATGATTTATTCATTCATTCAATGATCGTTTTAAAAAGTGGCCAGTTACAGTAGCCACATTCCGGGTGCTTACAGATGGCTGGACGATCTGGAAGTGGGAAATAAAAGGTGTTGCCATATGTCGCGTCATTGTCATCTGAAAAGGTTTTCTTTTTTGCTTTTTATGTGTCAGACTGTTATATATATATAACCGGACGCGATAGTTGGCGGCCGTGGGTTCGAATCCCACAGGCGGCTTTATAAGTAATTTTCTTTAAACCAACTGATTGGAACTACAAATTAAAAAATAGAAACATTCCCCTATGCACCTTGGTTTCGGTGACTGTTGGCTTCCTTGATATATATATATATATATATATATATATATATATATATATATATATATATATATATATATATATATATATACATATCCTCAGAGGGCGGATGCCCACTGAGGATATGTAATGACCCAAACACTCGAGCTCAGAAGCACCGAAAACACACTTGGAGGCATTCACAACCAGGCCGTAGTGCTGTAGACGCTTGAACAATGCACGTAGGTCTTGCTCATGATCATGAGGTGTAGGGCTGGCGATGAGGACATCGTCAAGGTACGCGAATACACTCGGTAGGCCCCGCGTGACCTCAGCCATGAACCGCTGGAAATTTTGAGCCGAATTGCGTAGTCCAAAAGGCATCCGGACGTACTCAAATAAACCAAAGGGCGTCGTGATGGCGGTCTTAGGTATGTCGGCGGGTTCAATGGGAATTTGGTGATATGCCTTAACCAGGTCAACTTTGCTAAAAATGGCGCAGCCGGCGAGGCGCGATGTAAAGTCCTGGCTGTGGGGCAGCGGATAGCTGTCGTGGACAGTGTTGACATTCAACGCCCGATAGTCGCCGCAGGGACGCCAGTCACCGGGATCACGCTTGGGCACTAGATGCAGCGGAGACGCCCACGCGCTGGACGATGGGCGTATAATGCCGAGCTCCAGCATGTGGTCAAACTCACGTTTGGCGATAGCTAGACGGTCTCCAAACAAGCGGCGCGGTCGAGCAGCAGCGGGTGGACCCCGGGTGACGATGTGGTGTGTCACAGAATGTTTAGGCGCCTGAGTGAGGTTGCATGGCTTAGTGAGCTCCGGGAAATCCGCCACTTTTTCGATCTGAGAGGAAGGTATCAGCGTGTGAATGCCCATGGGAGCAAGGTAGGACGAGACTCCCGAGATGGAGAGATGAGTCAGACCGTCGGTAAGGCGACGATGCCGCACGCTGACGTCTAAGTCGAAGTAGGAGAGGAAGTCTGAGCCGATGATCGGGCGAACCACGTCTGCGATGACGAAGACCCATCGAAAAGTGCGCCGTAGGCCGAGGTCGAGGGTGAGAGATCGTAGCCCATACGTGGGTATAGACGAGGCGTTGGCCACGCTGATTTCCGCGCCCGTGTCGATAAAAAACCTGGTGCCGGAGAACTTGTCAGTGACCATGAACAGGCGGCTCGAATGACTGGGGGAACCACACGCCGCCGTTAGTGATCCCGGCGGGCGTTTCCCTTCCACGAACAGGGCGGTGTACACTTCGTGGCCCGGTGGCGAAAACGCCTGTGGTACCAGCAGAGAGATGTAGGGCTGGGACTCCGAGCTTGACGTGAGCGCGAAAGAGCGCGATGATCAAGACGAGGCGGACGGGTCTCCAGAGGTCGGCTCCGGAGTGTGGCGACTGAGGCGGCAAGCTCTTCGAGACGGGCCTCAAGGCGCGAAATCGCTGGGTCTCTTGGCGGCAAAACAGCAGTGACGGACGGGGAGGTGGCCTCATGAACATTATCTGCGAGCTCAGACAGGCAGTCGAGAGTGACGTCACCGGCCGCCGCAAGGACGAGGCGGATGGGCTGGGGAAGGCGTTGGAGGAAAAGCTCTCGAAGCAACGCTGAGTGGTCGGGGATGTCGCGCTCCCCGAGAAGCTGTTGCATGCGGCGCAGAAGCTGGGAGGGGCGCCGGTCTCCAAGGTCTTCCCCGGTAAGGAGCTGCTGGAGGCGGGTGCGGTCCGACGGCATAAATCTCTCCAGCACCTTGGGTTTCAGGTGCTGATATGGTGTAGCACCCATGGGGGCGGAGAGAACGTCGGAGAGTTCACCGGCAACGTCAGGAGGCAGGCTTGAGGCAACATGGTAGTAGCGCATCGTCTCCGACGTGATGCGGGCTAGGCAAAATTGTGCCTCAACCTGGTGGAACCAAACTTGCGGGTTCTGGGGCCAGAAAGGTGGAAGACGAACCTGCAGCGACGAGACGTCCTGCGGACGCGAATCCTGGATGTTGCGGGATCGGTCATTGCTCGTCCTTGGTCACCAATGTAGGCTTAACGCCTGAGGAGCGAAGGAAACGAGACCACTGCTACGAGCCGACACCAGAACAGAACTGCCAGCCGTGGCTGCAAGAGCGACGACCAGGTGCCGTCTTTATTCTCTTCGCAGGGTGGCGCGCGCTAGCCGGGTTGTCGGCGCCGCCCAAGAGAGGGTGCTACAAGGATTTAACTTTGTACGGGACAGAAAATAGAGAGAGGCATTCCTGATCCACAAATTTAAAACCTTACAACCAGCAGGGTCAACATATCACGAGGGAACATAAAATATATTAGGTACATTGCGGCACTGGCATAGTTCTTTAAGCAGGCCTTGCTCATGGTCACAACATTTACCTGCACTTCACAGCGGCGCTGTATCGTTTCTCTTACCCTGTGCTTCCGCCCGGACCCGTTCTTTACCCCCTCAATGACTATTTTTTTCTCTCTCTACCTTTGTTCAATTTTAGCTTTAGCTCGTGCTTTTCTTCTCTAGCCATCACTTGTCTTCCCCCTTCCTTTCCACCCCTACCCCTCCTTCCTTTCATGCTTTCTATGAACTCGCCCCCATGTTTTCTCTTTTTTCCTTTATTTTCTCCCGGTGTTTCGTTCCCCCATGCGGGCTAATTCCTTAGCAGATTTTTTCAGGTCAAGGCAGCCAGCCATACCAAGACGTCTGTCGCAGCTGGACACACAGCGATTCAACCCCATGCCCGCAATCTCTCCGCGCTACACACCACGGATTCCTTTCTGTGTAGCTGGCCTTTTGCTTTCCACAGTTTGCAGGTCAACCGGCTAATCTACTTCAGTAGCCATCATGCCTGGACAAGGTTCACCCTCCCCATCTTAAAACCCTTCCCACTTCACACACTCCTGCCCGCCACCGGGCGTTCTTCTCGGATGGATGGCCCTGTTTAAACCCCGCCAATGATGAAGCTCTCTGAGGTTTTCTCTCTCCTGTTCACTTTGTGATAAGTAAACGAGAGAGGTAGACACATAAAAGCAAGTTGTTCACCGGGCTCTGCTGTGAACCGACGACCGGAGGATCACGAGTTTGCCGTCCCGATGACTGGCGCCCGCTCCGTAGCTGCTCTGTGGTTGGGCGTGAGAAGCGTTGACCCGGGAGTCTTGCGGCAGCACTACATCGAAGCAATAACTAGGGCACGGGCTGTCCGACAGCGCTAAACGTCCTTCCTAGACAGGGCACGCTGCGTCTGTTCCCAACTTTGCGTGAAGGCATGAGCGCACTTACGCATAGTATTAACTCTACAGAATCTCTCATCCTTCTGCCGACGTACGCATCGCCATTGGTCGGGTAAGGAAAGAGCTTTCCATGTGGTCCAAGTTACTTCTCTTCGACCCGGCGGCGCAGTGCCCGAGTGAAAAAGTGCAGAGGGCATCAAACAGCTCGCTCAAGGTTACCCGCTCTCCGTCGACAATGAGAAAAATTTTCCCCTCTGTTCTCGAACCGTATATCCCGCTCGCTGGCGCCATTTCTTCCTCGCCGCGCCGGCATTCCAAATGTGCGCTGATTTTTGTCAACTTGGCAGGCTACTCTCTCCTTCATATAGGCAATTAGAGAATGATAGCCCTATAAACTCGGCAACGAGTGCGGCCGAGAGACTCTCCCGTTTTCCCTGGACGTCGTAAAATTTGTAAATAAACCGGGTCGTCATATTTCGCCCGTCACGCAAATGCTTCACTCGACGGCACTCTTGACCTGGTGGAACTAGTGTAGACTTGATCGCGGATCTGTCAAGCAGCGGCTCCCGAACCACCAGATCCAACAACGTGACGGCCCCTCCGCGCCCAGCCCGCATATCAGGAAGACAGCGACGCTCCGCGTTTTGTTACGGCGGTGGTCCAGAAGAACCACCTCGGCACTGACCGACGCGCGTGCATCCCGTCGCGAACCCTGCTCAATGGTACCATGCAGAGCTCTAGATAATACCAGTTGTGTAACTCCACTTCAAGATGCCCTTGGAGTGCTCTTGGATTATACGTCTGGAGTACGTTTGAAAGCACCTTATCGGGAATGAAATGTCGATTACCTCAACTCCAAGTTGTCATCTCCCATTTTGTTGTTTTAGGCATGCCACGCATTCTCTCTACATAGCTGAAGTTAATGGTGCACACTGCTTTAGTGGTATCTCTCTTGCAGCTCTGCAGCATGGTGTGGGGCACAAATGGTGTGACAAATTTTCACAAGCTGCATTTACCGGAGAAAAGAGCCGTGCGTTACATAGCTGATTCGTTACACTTACTCTTCAGAACGTTTTTTTTTTCAGGATGTGAAGTTGTTCCTGTGTTATGATTTTGAAATTACTGGTTGAAGTGTTATAAAGTGTCCGTGAAGTTTGGTGTTGATGATACAATTCACCTAGCTAAACTACATGCAAATACAAGTGTATGTCACATCAGGCACAGAAAAGAACGCTTCGTGCCCACCGCTATGACCTCGTATGACGAGCAATCTGTGTTTTACACACTACCTTCGGTGCTAAACAATGAACAGATAATATTTTGATTCATCCTGTAACGGGAACTCTCTCCTCAAACGTTTCTGTCTCCTTGTTTATTTCCAGGACTAGTACATGCTTTTATATTTTTGCTCCTGTTTATTTTACTATTTCTGTTCTTATTTCTGATCAATTCGACTGCCATTCTTCACTTTTTGGCGTTTTTGTCACTTTCTTTGCTCAATACTCTGCAATCCTTGCCTTTTTATTTGCCATTTTCGTGTATGTCTGGCCGTCATCTTGCAGTTCTGCCAACTTGTAAGGGATCGAGACTTCATGAAGTAGTGCAACCTTTTAGTTCCGTACTCCTAGTTTTCAAAGAAAATAAATGATGATTTATTCATTCATTCAATGATCGTTTTAAAAAGTGGCCAGTTACAGTAGCCACATTCCGGGTGCTTACAGATGGCTGGACGATCTGGAAGTGGGAAATAAAAGGTGTTGCCATATGTCGCGTCATTGTCATCTGAAAAGGTTTTCTTTTTTGCTTTTTATGTGTCAGACTGTTATATATATATAACCGGACGCGATAGTTGGCGGCCGTGGGTTCGAATCCCACCGGCGGCTTTATAAGTAATTTTCTTTAAACCAACTGATTGGAACTACAAATTAAAAAATAGAAACATTCCCCTATGCACCTTGGTTTCGGTGACTGTTGGCTTCCTTGATATATATATATATATATATATATATATATATATATATATATATATATATATATATATATATATATATATATAGCAGACAAGGTAAAGGAGATAAGGGACTCGTTTTTGACAAACTTATGAAGGGAGCCAACAGTCACCGAATCCAAGGTGCATAGGGGAATGTTTTAAGTTTTTTTTAAATGTGTAGTGCTGATCGCTGGGTTAATAATACTTAGATTAATCCATCGCTTAAAGAAAATTATTGTAAAGCAGCATAAAAACAACCATGCCGCCGGTGAGATCTGAACCCACGACCTACGAATATCGCGTCCGGTGCTCTCACCAACGAGCTACGGCGACGGCTGTCCAATCTGCTGCTCTCGTTGAGAGTGTTGACTATATATATATATATATATATATATATATATATATATATATATATATATATATATATATATATATATATATATATATTGTGTGTGTGTGTGTGTGTGTGTGTGTGTGTGTGTGTGTGTGTGTGTGTGTGTGTGTGTGTGTGTGTGTGTGTGTGTGTGTGTGTGTGTGTGTGTGTGTGTGTGTGTGTGTGTGTGTGTGTGTGTGTGTGTGTGTGTGTGTGTGTGTAAATTTTTTTCGCAGTTGATTGTGTGTTTATAAACCATTTCGAAGTTTGGAGGTTAAAGAGAGTTTACAGTCTTCACAGCGAGCGGCGCAACAGTCCGTAAACACACGAATTTTAGCTACCTCGATGCGCCGCTTTTGATACATGGACCCTATGGGAAGTTTCGCAATTGGTAACATCAATGAGCTCTGCTCGAATCAGCTTCGGATGTCACCTATCCGACAAAACGAAAGGCGAAGCCGTCGCCGTCACATGGGCTCTTTTCCCGTTCAATTTCAGTTTGGAAGTGCGCAGACGCGCGAAATTGAGCACTTTGATCAATTTCTCTCTTCATTTCGCATTGCCGTGAAGGTATATTCTGCAAGTTCAATAACTCCCGAAATCAAACAGTTTAGAAGTTATTTTAAACATTTTAATGTCTAATTTAGAGAATCGTGTTCTTGGGATATTATTGTGGCCGCCAACATCCACAGCACAGGTAGCGCAAAAGTAAGATCTTCTCTGACGATATTTTTTTTTACTTTGATTCACATTGGCTGCAACGTCCGTTATATAGCTCTTGTGAGGTGGTGCTCTCTTATTGTTTGTCTCTTTAGTGGCAACCCCCAACAAAGGCGCCAGAATGGACACGCAGGTAGTCTATGATATGCGTGTATGGCAGGCGCAGTTACCGATTACCGACCATAAGAAGTTCAGGCGCTAGACTTACGAATTCAAGTTTTTTTGAATCTCGCTATGTGCCAAGCACTGACTCAGTCGACGTGTTCGAAGCCCCTCGGTGTAACCCACTGTCGCCCCTCTCCCGGCCACAAGGCAGGAGCCACTTGACCGCTGTGTGGCTACCGCCACGGCCCAGAGGACGTCGGGGAAGCAGGCGCGCTCCGAAGCTACTTCGTGGCGGCGATGCAGCTACTGGTACGCGGTCGTCACTTCGTCGCTGGACGCTCAGTGGGGGAGGAGTAGGGACGTGGTGGGGCAGAGTTCATACGGTGGGAACACCCCTGGCGGTAGACCATTAGAGCTGCGGCGAGGGGTCCGTTTCCGGTGTCTCCCTCTCGCTGACATAAGTTGCTCCAGTGCTGCTGATACTTGAGTGTCTCGCCAGTTTGTCCTGGGAGAGCCCCCCCCCTTAAATCATAAGGGATGCAGCTGACGCCGCAAAAATTCGGAGAGCGGATATCATTCCACTGCGCCAGAAATTGCAGGCAACAGTACAGGTGCGCACGGCGAGCTTGGCATGCCCAGCCATGCTAGACCGAACGGCGTCAGTTGTAGTAACTATGTGGAAATGCTTGAGACGCCAACGGCGGGGGTTCTGAAGTGCGGCTTTTAGTGTTTCTCCGCTTCCTTCAAGTATCGTTGTTCTGCCGACAATTGATGCGTGTCTTTCATCGTGTTTCAGCATGGTACTCGGGCATTGTTGGATGGTTTACACGCACGGAAATGTGAATAGCAGGTGTAATAAAGCACGACCTGGCCTTGGGCTGTACGTCTTGAGACACTGAAGACGACACGAACACATCGAGAGAAGGAAGGAGATCAATAACTCTTCAGAAGTCAGGAGTGGCGTAGCTTCGCTGAGCCGAGGGACGAATCTGATTTGGCCCGGCAGCCTTCACGCGCAAGTTAATTGGTCCACGAGGTCGTGCTGCTCGGGGAACCGAAGTTCGGATTATTTAATCAAGCCCACATCGAAGGACTCGAGCTGCGCGAAAGCGCGCCTTTCGGGTCCCTATAGGGCACCGACTCTGCCGAGAGTGCACCCCTCCCGTACAACTCATCTCCAGTTACCGCGCGACGCGGCGTTTTCTCCATATTCCGTTTAACTCTGTCGGGCATTGCTGCGGGGCCACCTGCACTACCCCAGCCTCCTCCTTCTACCGCTATGCATTTTTGGCACTTCTTTTTGTCTTTGCCGTGTTCGCACGACTGACTTCACCCGGTGTCGCACAAATGCTGAACGAAAGAAACAGATCAAAGGTTAGCGCAATTTTCGTTACCGTAAACAACCAGGCCTGCAAAGAAGAGGTCTCCCCTAAACTGTGGCAGCCAGGGCTCCCTCGATGGATCAGCATGCCACGCCATGGCGAATTTATAAGCGTAAGCGTGTTGTAAATGCCGCTTTTTATTCGCTGAAGCCTTTGTTAAAAGGGGTTGGCGTTGTTCCAAACCCGTTGAAGGTGAGAGAACGCTACTTCTCACCCCACTTAAAGCTAGACTTTCAGATCACTACACGGCTTAGAAAGAAGCTCTCCTAGGCTGACTAGTTCTGACCACTCAGTTAGACAGACACGAAGGCCGACTTTGGCGCAGCAAAATACAATCGAAAGGCAAGAGTTTGCTACACAAACGCTCAACGCGCGTCTGGAGCACAGCGTTGCGTTGTACTCACTCCTTTCGCTCGCCGACGCGGCTTTGTGCACGCTTTCCCACTTTCGCTATCCTCCTAGCAGAAACGGCCTGACCGACGTCCGACCTGTCGACACTGCCGCGAATTTAAATGTAGAAGTGACCAGCGGCGCAACAGACAAGGTAAACTTAGAGTGGTAGCGTAGCTTACATAGAATCCTATACGTTCAAAACACGGCATGAAGCTTGTGGTGAGGAGACAGCGGCTTCTTCGAAGTACGCGGACGACTAAATAATTACGTCATAATTATAAAACAAAAATGCGACGTCATAGCGATGCGATTTTGGCGGGAGAAATAAATCCTGAAATGGTATAGAGCTTCCGCGTGACACATTAAGCTAAAATGCAGGGTAGAAGCGAAAGAGCGATTAATCCGCCGCATGGCTACTTGAAGACAAGGAGTGAGAGAACGAGATCTATGGCGACCAGGATACACTATGCCAACACTTATCACAAATTTACGAAAGCAGAACCGGACAAATTGGATAGCATGATACGGAGGCCTACAAAGTCGCCTTAAGACTCCCACTAAATGCCTCAATGTCGCACAAAAGCGTGCTTACGATGTAGAATGGTGAGCACTCTGTGTGCGTGCAAGTCTATAAAGTAGATAGAAGGCTTCCAAGGGGAAACTCAAGACGGCGCACTTTATACATTACTGAACAACAAACAAAACAGCGCACTACATATACACGAAGGTAACGCTACAGAAAACACCGCAGTCCTACCACACTAATGGTCCTCACGCGTAAACCACAGTCACACTCATACAGTCTTGCCAAACGCGGGTGGTTCGTATACTATCTCGGACAGAAGCCCAGGTGGTACCTTGTTTCAAGAGACGCCGCTCTTCCACGAGAGGAGTGTTAAAGAGGATCAGGTGAAGGGAGTCGGTTCTGCAACGTCGCCTTAGCTGGATGTCGGCGTTGGAGCACCCTCGTACTAGTGACGAGGTCTGGGAGGTCGCAACAGCCGCTGGCGGAGTCGTCGATCCAGAGGCGTTGACACAGGGCCCACGTTCCGAAGACAGGGTCAGAGTCGCGATCCACAGGACCTGTGCATCAGCCAGTGAGGACCACGCCTGGTCAGTAGGCCTCGCAATCGAACACCTCCTGCACCAGCTTATGGCCGTGCGCCAACGCCCGCTCCTAGAACGTTCCTCCTCCTGTCCACGTCCATCCCTCCTTTTATCCGTCCACTTCATTTTCTTCAACTTCCGGCTTGTTTTTAGTTTCGTCGTCGTCTTCTTCATCTCTTCCAAAAATACCACTGCCACTCTCTTTTCTTCCCTCTTCTCTTTCTCTCAAGTGCCAATTAACGTGCCTTTCCTTAGGTCCAGTGTTTTACTCATCCCTCTTTTCTTTTTCGCTTCTGACACTCAACCGAAAGGCTTACGAGGTTAGGAACACCTACAATGAACTGAAAGAAGCCGATTTAAGGACTGAAACGGCGAAATTATGGGATTCCAGAACTGCCAGGGGTACTCTAACCAGAATTGGAATTAACTTTCCACCTACGAATAAAGACGCTAAAGTAGATTTGACCAGCGACTATAGGGATGCCAAACTGATTTAATCAGACCGCTTCCGAAAAACATGCACCACATACACCATGTGCGTAGAAACCAAGCACGAGCCAAAGCCTTACAAATCAATACGGACAATGTAACGGAACAACTTGTGCAGATGAGGCTGAATACAAAAATACAAATGGCTTTGCAATTGTGGCTGTGAACGAGAACGGTTACCACATCGTCCCGGCAACCATCAAAACCTAATCCTCTGAAACGGCAGAAGGAGCAGTTATAGCCTTCGCCCTAGAGCATACCAGAGAGAGCACCATTCTTAGCGACTCTAAAATGGTTATCGATAATTTCACAAAATGGGCGAATTAAGCAATCTGCCTTAATGCCAACAAACTCTCACCGAGTAAATCTGAACTGATATGGGTCCTAGCCCATTCGGGGAATCCACGGAACGAGGCAGCCCACAATAAAGCCTGAGGTTTCGTCGACCGGGCAGTGGATGAGTCTTGCTCCCTGAATTTCACGAAGGACTCCATGATCGCACTTCATGATCTAACCAAGCATTTGAAACTCCTCCGCGAAAAAGCCTCCCTTAAGAACAAAAGGTTACGTGGCGTCGTGTACAGACGAGATCGATACTCACCCCATCCCTCCTCGAGCACATTAATCCTGATGAATACTGCGGCCAACGAGTCAACTACGATCACGTCCTATGGGATCGCAAAATAGAGCCAACTCCAGGTTACCTAGTTACCAACCCTTCTCTCGAGCGCTGGGAGACCGTGCTGGGTAGCTCTGACCCCATAACCGAAGCTCTGCCGGTGGTGTCGGCCGACAAAGTCGTCGAGGGGTATGTACTGCAATGATTGGGTTATTTATACAATGATGATTTAGGGCGTATGGTAAAGTGAACCGAAGGCTCTGGTTGCCATATAATGTCCTCGTTTGAGGAACGTCCCGTTCTTGTTTGCTTCTGGTGAAGAAGCGTTTTTCTTTAAGTTTAAGTCTAGAAAGAGTCTTCAGAAAGCCGGATCCAGATTTCGGCGAGAACCAAAGGCAATGCAGTAAGCGAAACTCAAACGTTGCATGCACGCAAGGCATCCTGTATGGTGGAAATAAACTGCTTTTGAAGAGCGACCAGGATATTTATGTTTATTTCACATGCTGTACCGCAAACTAGGTGACATTAATTCATGTAGGATTTAAATATTTGGTAGTAAATTGTAAACATAAGCTTTAACCCTTTAATGTACAGAGGACATTTATTTCCCGAGAATTCAAAATAGAGAAACTAAATGACTACCGCGTGCATACGCATGGCGTTGGCGCATTTGACTCTTCTATGTTGACTTTCATGAAAAATAAGGTCCCGTTCAGTGAAACAGCCATCAGCCCCCATTAAAACGAGGAAGTATTGCGCCCGGAGAGCACCGGCTTTCGCCCCATATTGTAAGTGTATTTTTGTCACATTTCTTGTCTGATAATAAACAAACCGTGGCAGGAATAGGTTCGTTAGGAGTTTTGATTGCAGAGAACAGAAAAGCGGTTGTTGCTCCAGCGCATACCGGACTTTAGTAGCAGAAAAAGTGACTTGGGAATTATATGTCTCTAAGAACAGTAAGGTAAGGGCGGTTCTGCTATGAATTTGTGCACATGAGCGAAGTTGGTGGCCTTTCGGTGTCATAAATGTGACATAATACAAATGATTGGTATTTTTTTCAGTTTATGCTTGTCTGTGAGTTGCCCAATTACTCCTTTTCTAACGGCTGCTTCTTGCTTCGCAGGAGGATGGCAAGCACATATTTTTAGTGTATGAGTGAAACTGGAACCTTTTTCGCCAACGACAGTGGTCATAAGGCTGCGTTGTAACTCCACGGTTAGAATTTGGATATCTTGGAGGAAGAGATGAAAATGATTGGACCACAGATCATCATTGACCACCTAGACATAGGCAAGCAGGAGCATTCCAATCACTAGAATAAACGCATCAGGTGAACTGGATCGGCAGTGCTCAACTCTACTGAGAGTCCCGGGATAAAAGCAACAAGAAAATCACATGGAAAAAGTCTCACAGGGAAAGAAAATTTAGAAATAACCCTCGAGTGGAGTACGGGTTAGTAAAGTGCGCACCAGGAAAAGATAAAGGTAGCGTCGCAACACTTGCGATTTTTCCAGAAGTGATAAATTTCTATGCGCTATTTTCTGACGCACTTGTAAGAGAAAGTATCAATTTCACTCAACTAAACGGAATTCTTTTCTCTACAAAGAACGGAGAAATGAAAGCGTTCTAGGAGTAAACTTCATCTTTCTTTTTTCTCGGCATGGTAATGAACAACGCTCGCATTTGCTACCATAAGCTGCAAGCTAAAAATGCTAATACACCTGCTTTCTCCTCAATGGATGTTATACAGCCCATGGTGCGTTCTCTATCCATAGTTATCATAGCTGGCAACTAGGCACAAGTCTTGTGTAGACGCTGTGACTCGTCGCGACGTTTACGAAGACCGTAGCCACAGTGCGCCAAATCCACGAAGCTTACTCTGGCAAGCGTTGCGCGAATTGAGCGAAGTGGGTGGTTTACAGCCTTCATTTTTATTACTGCACAGTTTTTAGAGTTCCCATGGGCTTTGCGGCGGCAAGAAACCGTTTTCCAGACTTTAAAAGCACGAAAAAATAGTCACTATGGCCGGAGCAGGTTTACTTCCTTGATGTGCATAGGGAAACTTGTGTCCCAAACCATATTGTTTTTTCATTTATTACCAGTTGTCTTATTCGCTGTTTTCTTGTTGTTTTGGAGGCTATAATAAACGAAAAATATTATTCTATTGATTTTCCCATCGCTCATTTCCTTGGAAGAGCGTGTTGGGCGTGTTGGCTTTGCATGATATGGAAGAAGTTAGAGCAAAACTTAGACAGCTTAGAGCTTAGAAACTTAGAGCTCGTCTGTCGTCTGGTGTGTTTCTTCTCGGTATCTGTCTAAGTTTCGCGCTAACTTCTTTCATATCATTTCCTTGTGTACCTGAGAGGGTCAAAGAAATCGGATTGCGACATCTGGAGAGGAAGCCTACAGGTTTTTAAAGATTGCGTTCATATTCATTACATGGTCAGACGATCTCATGCTAGAGCCTCAAAAAACTGCAGCAGTGATTAAAACCTGTCCACAATTTCAATAACGTTATTTATAAGTGCAGTGCATTTCTTGGAGTAATATCGAGGCTAAGGGACGGAGAAAATATAGCCTTAGTCTTACTACAGGTAACTACCAAAACCATTAGCTCTGGACCGATTTGTGAAGAACACAAAGCATCAAATTTCCTCTATTAATTACCTCGTCAGAAGAGGAGCCGCAAAGAAAATTACGTCTCATCAGCGCACCGAATACAACTTAGGTTATGCCGTATGCTTGCAATGTCGTTTGCACAGACATTAAAGAGGAAAGGACCGAGAAGGCTACTTTGCGGTACAACGCATTGAATCAAAAGGGAACCAGACTTGTAATGATCGACCGTAACTATCTTCATACGCATGCATAATCAAGTCCGAAAAAGTTGAAGAGAAAGACCGCGGACGCTTTAGCTCTCGAGTTTACTGTGTAGAATTTCGTAATTAAGAAGGTTGAATTCTTTACTAATAACCGACGAAAATACCGAGCTTCAAATTTTAGCTTCAGTACTGCATGAAATAATTTCTTTTTCGAAGAGTACTTAAAGCAGATTCCGTGGAGGTGCCGTTTCGAAATTCAAAGTGCTGTCAGTTAATAAGAAATGCTTGAAAAAAAAGAACAACGACTCTATTAAGCATTACAGTTTTTAGAGCTTTCGAAAACACAGGAAAAATAGGAATCGGCCGATAGTTTGTTAACTTGTCGTTATGACCTCCTTTGAAAATAACCTATACTTTTGCAACTTTCATTCAAGAAAAAATGCCCGACGTGTGACATAGATAAAAATACAGCCTAGGTATAGCTCTAAGAAATCCGAACAAACTTAACTGGCTATATCAAAATCCCTACCCAAAAATGTTCAATGAAGGCCCTCCCGGCAGAGGCTGATAGAAAACGTTCGGAACAAAGTGAAAGCAGACACAGGTGTCGGCTATTGAATAAAACACCAGCGCTGGCGCTTGACACTAGGAGCAACTCACTCGGCAACGTGGGAACTTTTTAAAGTTATTGCGAGCCCACTGTACACCCCATACATACTTCACGAGTGGTGTCTTGCCGGACAAAAGGCTCCTATGCACTACATTAGCGCCCACTGCCAAGAACACTGTAGAAGAGATACACAACGTCTTATATGAACTCGTCCATCTTTCTCGAGAGGGAAACAAAATTCAGCACGTACCGCATGGCCACCCTAGCAGATAAGATTCGACCAAATTGCGCACCACAACACGCCAACACGGCAGTGAGAGCGGCGTGCTTCGAGTAGTGGAAGAGAGGTGAATTGACACACGACGCCAAGCTTAGAAGGTTATAAAAAAGACGGACTAGAAGTTACCTCTGCACCTACGCTCCCATCCCTCCTATTTCCACAACGACTACCTAGAGCCATTCCTCCCTTGATATAAAGGGTTCACGATTCGTTGTTTCGTAAGCCTGAAAAAAAAAAACCAGTCACAAAAAACAAGTGACAAGAGAACGAGTTTTCACGCCACAACGACTGGACTATCAACTGAGATTTATTAGAAATAACATAGTCCCAGGAAAGTCAGCAGAGCATGCACAACAGCAGCTTCGCTAATCACAGCGCATAGGACGCACAAGATATCACATCTACCGTGACGGACCTAAAAAAGCGAATTCTTTCTCGGGTAAGCGCACGGAGGTTGTGCTAATGGAATCCTGGCTTGACAAACTGATATGATATGCTTCCAGGATTTCTCACTCTTGCTTTCCCTTGCCTCTACAAAGAATCGTTACATTGCTGAACAGTGGATAACACCCACATTCTTTGCAGTGGCGAGGCAAGTTGGCACCGTCATCAGACACAAGGGAGGAGTGGTGCTCACGCAGCCGGTCATTAATACGCCGACCAGTTTGGCCTATGTATACTCACTCGCATATGAGGGGGAACTTGTACACGACCTATGCGACACACGCCGTGAAACGGATCTCGTGCTGCGTTGTGCAAACGTGGTTCCTTTCCCTGCCTCGAGAAATGCGCGAGCACAGACCCGAAAGCTTGCAAGGGGCAGAAAACACCACACTCACTCCCTGCTTGGCCGCAACTTTTTTGATGCTGCGGCTCAATTTATGCACGTACGACATGACCTTTTGTTTCTTGCGTTCAGTTACGCCAACATCAGCCCGCTCCGTACGTTTTTTCTTAAGCTTCCGAAGGTGCGATTCAGCCACTGTTTTCAAAAAGGGCTTAGGGAAACCCGTTTCTTCCAAACTTTGGAATTGATTGTCAAGGCTTCTTCTGAAAGCGTGGTGACAGCTTTCTTCAAGTGCATTGCGGAAACAATTCATCGCAATCGCTCTCTTTATAATTTTTGAGTGGGCAGAGCCGAAAGGTAACAGAGCTTTCTTGCTTCTAGGCAAATACATCCAGCACAAACGGCCATTCTCAAAGAATGTTAGTTGCAGTTCTAGGAACCTGATAGAATGATTGCTAGGGTGTTCATGAGTGTAATTAAGAGTGCGTGAAGAAGTTGAAAAGCAGTCAAAACATCGTCTACTGCTGCGGCAGAGTGTCGTTAGGTAAAAGCTCTAAATGTACTAAAAAATCGACCATGTACCTAAACCATTTGCACCCACGCTTGTCATGAACTAAGTACTGAAGTCTTCTGTCAAAGTTTGCTAAAACATCTGGAAAAGCACTGGAGAAATGCTGCAGCCAATACATATTTCATTTTTCTGAAGGAACAAGGAGCCTTTGAATTCAGCAACAGTTGAAAACAGGTAAAAAGATACTCCAAAAAGGTGTTACCCGACATGCCACATGCATTCTGAAAGTCCACAGGGATGCAATGATCAATAAGTTCACGCACAGCAACAAAGAGTTCATCGTGGGGAATACTATAGAAAGAGGTCCTAAATGTCAACTGAAAAAGCCATGTTGGCACCAGGATTACGGCTATTAAGTGCGTCAACAACCACTGCCGAGCTGGCCAGGCTGAAAGGGCCCTGCACAGAGAGGGCCGTCAACTGTTGCTGAAGAAATTGGCTCACTACCTTCTGTCATGAATCAGTCTCCGAGATGATGGCTGTCAGAGGGCAATCCACCTTTTGTGTTTTTGATGAGAAGAACACTTGCAGGCGGTCTCCCTTGTATTTCATGACACTATGCGAAAGTTTCTCCAAGTTGTTTTCTTTCAGGAGCTTCATGGCTGCAGTCTTTAACCTTGAGGGCTTCCGAATGGTAGGCACGAAGTTTTTCGCTACAGCAGCCATTGTCTTCTCTCGAACACACCTTGTCGGGAGTACCACGAAGCCACCTTCCTTGTCCGCTTGGAGGACGGTCAGGTCATTTTCGATGAAGTGGTCGACAACACGGCTAAGTGCCCGGTTGCTGTGTACTAACTGCTTGTCATCAACCTTTAAAAGAACATCAACCTTTTCAGACAAACAGCGCTGTTTTTCAACGTTGTGGGCTTTTTCAGCCAGCCGGTGTACGGAGGCGAGCAGCTCATGGCTCCTTAAGCTTGGTGTGTTGCTGTACTTAGGGTAATTTTTTAGCAGGTCATCCGCAACCTTGGGCACTGTCGTAGCTTCCAAGTATACAACTGAGCCCCTGTTTACCTTTACCCTTTCTTTTTTGGCAGATGTGCCCTCACCTGTTTCCAGAATACTTCTGTTACCTGGCCTGTCAAACGTCGGTGCTACTGGAGGCAGGGAGCTCCTGACAGCTCGTCACGTCCCACGAGCCACAACACTCGCAGCCAATCGTGCAGAAGGCTGACTTGCCTCCAGCACTCTGATTTCCAGATCTTGACCGTTCTCTTGAAGGCTCCAGCAACCTGTTGAAAGCCACCAGCTATGGCGGAGCAACGTTGACCTTGAGTCAGTGGGAAAGGGTGCGTGCTCCACAAGTGATGGAAGCAATGGCGCTAACACAGAGCGCAGCCTGACTGCCGGTTGTATGAACATTTAGAAAGACGCCCACAGAAGAGGAAATAGTGTGTAGAAGGATTGAAATGCGGGCCAATTGGTGCATTGTAACGTGAAAAAAAAGTCACAAATGACAAGGAAAAAGAGAAGGAGTGTTCACGCCACAAGGAATAGACTACCAACTCAGATTTATTAGAAATCTATTATAAGTCGCTATGGCGTGAACAGTCCTTCTCCTGTCGCTTCTCTTTTGTGACTGGTGGTGTCTTTTCAGACCCAGCAAGGGGAATATTCCGATTCACAGTTGCGAAATATCTCAAGCAAGCCTTGGTCCCCGGTTACAAGGTAACCAAGCTAGATAGTGGAGACTTGCTCCTTGAGATTTGCGATAAAGTTCAAGTCCCGAAACTTTCTAACAATCGGTGATTTGGGGACATTCATGTATCTGTCAAACCCCACAAGTCACTGAACACAGTCCACGATGTGATCTCAGAAATTGATTTTCTCGATCTCACCGAGGAAGAAATGCTCGAAGGCCTCGCAGATTAACATGCCACCGATGTGCAAATAATCAAATTAAGAAAAGGTGACAAAGAGATCCCAAGTGAAACACCTCATACTTACTTGCACTTGTTGCGCACTCCCTGACTCCATTGAAAGTCGGCTGCACAAAGATCGCCGTGAGACCATGCATTCCCAACCCCACACGCTGTTTTAAGTGCTAAAGATTTGGCCATGGTTCCCTGAGTTGTCGAGGCTGCAAAACTTGCGCAAAATGCTCTTTGAAAGAACACGCCTCCGAAAACTGCGAAGCAGCATTCTGCTGCGCTAACCATGAAGGCGAACACCCAGCCTACTCCAGGTCTTGCCCATCGTGGAAAACAGAAAAAGAAATCATTACATTGAAAACAAAAGCAAACATTTTTACAGAGGCCAGAACACGTATCGGAATGGCAAACATTTTTTTAATCTGCACACAAGCTTTGCCGATGTGGTGCGACGGGGGATCTATCACATTGGCCTCTGGCACCTGCCCAGACCTCATATAGTGAGGCAGCAGCAGGGCCATCTTCGCCCCAGGTGGAAGTAGCTAACACTACTCTACCTCATCCAAAGCATGTCATGCTGCCTCTCAAAGCAGCAGGCCTGCCCAAGAAGCGAGGTCTCAAAGAAAGACCCATGTGTAGACTGCACGATCTTCCAGCTCCTCAGAGGAGGTGATGGACCCGAGCCAGGGTAGCAAGTCCACGTCACAGGTACGGCAGAACTTTCTGGATCGAAAAAAAAGAGACAAGCCCCCAATCAAGGGGCCAACCTAAACCGAGTTTCTAAACCCACATATATAAAACAAGAAGGCATTCATAATAAACTGGAATTGCATGGGACTTTTAAATAATTTTGTTACATAAAGAATATCGTAACTTCATTCTCCCCTGCGGCTTTGTGCTTGCAGAAAACCGACCTAGGTCCCCACCATACAAATGTATTAAAAATTACAAAGTACTCCGCCGTGATCGAGAGCATGCAAACAGGCTATCTGGAGGGGTAGCCATCATTGTGCAGAATGGTATAGCAGCCCGTGAAGTAAAACTTAAAACAAAATTAGAGGCTGTAGCAGCCACTCTGCTACAGCCCACATAGAGTTAGAAATCCTTTTAGCACAACTACTAGAACCTTATCTGGTAGTTGGGGATTTTAACGGGCATTCCTGCTTCGGGCGATTTGAAAAAACAGATAACGGAGGTCAAATGATAGAGGATTTTATGCTCAGCAGTAATATTTGTTTGCTGAACTCTGGTAAAATTACATACTGCTCTTCAGCCCCAGGGAAAATGAGCTGTTTAGATTTATATTTTAGTTAGCCGTCTGTTTTTAACGATCTTAATGGGATGTCATAGACAACCCTTATGGCAGCGATCGCCTGCCCGTATTAATCAGTCTAATATCTGCAACTGAAATCATCCCAACAAAACCGCGAGGCTGTAAGCTCCTTTTAGCTGACTGGTAACTTTTTAGATCAGAAGCCAGTTTAGGAAATAGTGTTAGAAAATATTGACATCGATGAAATAAATGTGAAGTTCACTGATTGTATCTTAGCTGCCGCACACTTGGCTATTCCTATGTTTTCGGGAATGATGCGGCAAAATCAGAAAGTGTGGTGTACACAAGATTGCAAGGACGCAAAAAAAAACGACAGAAAAGAGCTAGGGGTAATTTTCGGCGGTACCCCACACACGAGAACCTAGTCAATTTTAAAAAGGCAAAAGCTAAAGCTCGGTACGTCCGTCGTAGTGCCGAGAAAGCATCATGGCAGAGCTGCGTGTCATCCATAAACAATCAAATGACACAAAAAATGTGGTACCAGGCAAGAGAATTAAATGGCAGCTTCTCACCCTACACAATTCCGCTTTTGAAAACACCTAGTACAAAGACAAATGTAAGGGAACAGGCAGATATATTAGGCGAGCGCTTGGCTGCATTTTCTAGCTAGTCACATTGCACCCAGTCATTTCTAAAATACAAAAACATAGCCGAAAAACAGACTCCTAACAAGTGGATGTGGTAATAAAGAATACAATATATTAATTACCCTCCATGAAATCAATAGAGTAATATCTGACGGCAAAAAAACCGCTTCAAGACCAAACCAAATACACTATAATATGGTGGCCCTTCGTTCCCAGTCTGCCGTAGAGGCACTTCTAACATTCTTTTAAAAAAATAAGGGTGTCTGGTAAACTACTCGCGGCCTGTAAAAAAGCTCACATTGTAATGTTTTTAAATCTAGGAAAGAAACAACCTCTTCCAGCAGCTATATACCGATAGCTCTTACCAGCTGCATCGCCAAATCTTTTGAAATTGTCCTCAATATCAGATTAACCTTTTCCTTTCAATCCTATGAACCTCTTGATACCAATCATTGTGGTTTTAAAAAAAGATGCTCCACTACAGATCCTTTAGTTCGTATAGAAAATACTATTAACGAAGCTTTTGTACGCAAACAACACGGTCTTGCAGTCTTTTTCGATTTAGAAAAGGCATATGACACAACCAGGAGGCTTCGGATTCTTCATGACCTTGCCGAGCTTGGCGTCCGAGGCAGGATGTTGAACTGCGTGAAACACTTCTTGTCTAACCGCTCGTTTCGGGTACGCCTAGGCTCAGCTGTTTCAAAATATTTATTGGGTAGAATGGAGTACCTCAAGGATGTATTTTAAGTAGAACATTGGTCATTGTAAAAATGAATTATTAGGAAAGTAATTCCAAGGTACATTATGTATTCTGCCTATTTTGACGATCTTCAGATAGCATGCGCACACTGCAATATATCTACATGCGAAAGACAAATACAGTTAGTAATAAATAAACTGGCAACATGGGCAGCCAGAAACGGCTTTCGTTTTTCTCAACATAAATAGTGGCCTTACTTTTCTCACCAAAAAGGGGCTTACAAAGAAATCTCACATTAGACCTAAACGAAACTAAACTACCTGTAAAAAGTGAGCACAAATTCCCTGGCCTAACTTCCTGCCTCATACAACCGTGCTGAAAAGGAAAGTGTCGCAGTCTTTGAGCATACTGAAAGTCCTTCCACGCAAGCGTTAGGGTTCTGATCGGGTATGCATTTTGCAGATTTATCGCTCTGTAGTACGCTCCATTTTAGACTGTGGGTGCATAGTGTATGGTTGAGCAACGCCATTGTGCTTGAAACGACTCGCTCAGTGCGCAATTAAGTTTACGAATTTCAACTAGTGCTTACAGGACGTAGCCCATAAACAGTATATATGTTGAAAGTAACGAACCATCAATCACTGACAGAAGAAGCATGCTCACATGTTCATACATTCTGAAAATCCGTCCCCTACCGAAACATATCTGTTACAAAATAGTTACAAAGTGCCCATCGAAAACACTATTTGATAACAAAACCGCAAACTACCGGGTCACTCCTCTAGCGTTTTAAAGAGCTGTGCCAGAATCTCGCCGTACTCAATACATTACCTAGCATTGCGCTCAGAGGAGAGCCACTCCCTCCATTGTACAATTTTCCTGTGGTATGCGATTTCACTCTTGCACATGCTCAACAAAAGCGTACTCCGCAACAACATATACTGCAAGAATATCAAGCACTCGAGGAAAAATACAACGGTCACGGACTTTTATACTGATGGTTCAAAACGGATGCCTACGTAGGAAGCGCAGTAGTACGAGGGCGTGAAGGGGAATAATAAGACGCCCACAGTGTGCATCTATTTCCATAGCCGTGTGTTACGCTGCATGCCTAGCCGTAAGAAAAATAGTAAATGAGAAACTCAGAAACAGTATTGTATACGCAGACTCCCTCAGTTTACTTACAGCTCTGCACTCTAGAAATGCAGCCACTCCATAGCTCGATAATAATATTGTCACGTAGTGGTGACGGCAGTCGAAGCAGCGATGAAGACGGACGAAAGGGTCTTCTAAAAGAACTGTTTATTGGGCTGACTTGCACCCAAAATGGACTGAATCACTCGGCGGCGGCGAAGCGACAAGCGTGCTCGGCGGTCGTCGAACAGAATGCCCGCCGCTGTCGGCCGTGCTCAATTTAAAGCTGATAGCGAACATTCGAGATAAAGGGCGCAAAGTTACTAGAACATTCTGGAACAACGTAGAATCAGCTTTGCCTGGCTGCGATCAATCGAGATAAATCTAGTCGCGTCTTGCGTCGCAAACAAAGCGATAAGGTGGTGTCGCGGCAGATTTGAAAAACGAACAAACACTGGAAATATTCGCGGCATTACTCCCCTCTCAAAGAAGCATCGACCCGATGCATTAAAACAAATAATGCGACTAGTAAGGGAAAAAAACGGATCTTGCGAAAATAGAGCATGGAAATGCAGCGGCCTTTAGCGCGCATAATACGGCTTCAGACGGACTACATGGACAACTTCTGGTCGTACGCGGCGTCGCTGGGATGCAGTCATTGCGTCAGGGATGACTTCATAATCCAGTTCACCCAGCCGACGAAGAACCTTGTACGGGCCGAAATAGCGGCGCAAAAGCTTTTCACTCAATCCACGGCGGCGAATGGGTGTCCACACCCAGACTTGGTCTCCTGGCTTGTATTCCGCGTTGCGTCTTCGTAGGTTGTAGCGTCTGGCGTCGGACCGCTGCTGATCTTTGATCCGTAATCGGGCAAGCCTCCGAGCTTCTTCTGCGCGTTGAAGGTAGGCGGCAACGTCGACGTTCTCTTCTTCTGTAACGTTGGGCAGCATGGCGTCTAGCGTGGTCGTGGCATCCCTGCCATGGACGAGCCTAAAAGGCGTCATCTGGGTGGTCTCCTGCACTGCGGTGTTGTAGGCGAAGACGACGTAAGGCAGGATGACATCCCAGGTTTTATGTTCGGCATCGACATACGTAGCGAGCATATCGGCGATGGTTTTGTTCAGGCGCTCGGTCAGTCCGTTGGTCTGCGGATGATATGCAGTTGTCCTCCGGTGGCTGGTTTGGCGGTAGCGCAGGATGGCTTGCGTGAGTTCCGCCGTAAATGCTGTTCCTCTGTCCGTGATGAGCACATCGGGGGCGCCGTGTCGAAGAAGAATGCACTCCACGAAAAATTTGGCCACTTCTGCTGCTGTTCCGTTCGGTAGGGCTTTCGCCTCGGCGTAGCGGGTCAGGTAGTCGGTCGCTATGATGATCCACTTATTTCCAGATGTTGACGTTGGAAAAGGGCCAAGCAAGTCCATGCCAATCTGCTGAAAGCGTCTTGAGGGAGGTTCAATGGGGTTCAGAAATCCTGCTGGTCGTGTGGGAGGAGTCTTTCGTCGCTGACAATCTCGGCATGTTTTCACATAGTGTGCGACATCGGCAGACAGTCGGGGCCAGTAATACTTGTCTTGAATGCGGCGGAGGGTGCGAGTAAACCCGAGATGTCCAGCTGTCGGCTCGTCGTGTGAAGCCTGTAGAACTTCTTCGCGGAGACAAGTAGGTACAACAAGGAGGTAGGCTGTTTTGTTCGCTGTAAAGTTCTTCTTCACAAGGACCTCATTCTGCACACAGAAAGAAGACAGTCCTCGCTTGAATGAAGCGGGGGGTGAAGAAACCTTGCCTTCCAGGTACTCGATGAGGCCTTTTAGGTTGGGGTCCGAGCGTTGCTGCTGAGCAAAAGAACTTGCGCTGATGGGTCCCAGGAAGGCGTCCTCATCGTCGTCCAGCGGCGGTGCATCTACAGGGGCTCGTGAGAGGCAATCGGCGTCAGTGTGCTTGCGTCCGGACTTGTAAACGACGGTGACGTCAAACTCCTGGAGACGCAGACTCCATCGAGCGAGTCGGCCAGAGGGATCCTTCAAATTGGCAAGCCAGCAGAGCGCGTGGTGGTCGCTGACCACCTTGAACGGCCGTCCGTAGAGGTAGGGGCGGAATTTCGACGTAGCCCAGATGATGGCAAGGCACTCCTTCTCAGTGGTCGAATAGTTAGCCTCGGCCTTGGAAAGGGAACGGCTAGCGTATGCGATGACCTTCTCCAGCCCGTCACTTTTTTGAACGAGAATGGCGCCTAGTCCCACACTGCTTGCGTCGGTATGAACTTCAGTATCGGCGTTTTCATCAAAATGCGCAAGGATCGGTGGGGACTGTAAACGACGCTGAAGTTCCTTGAAGGCTTCTGCTTGCGGCGCTTCCGATATAAACGGCACGTCTGCCTTCGTCAGTTGCGTCAGGGGCTCGGCGATACGCTTGCGAAGGTAGCTTGCGTCGTGGTCGAGGTTCTCATTGTGTGCGGCGTCGGTGCAGCGAGTGTCGGTTCTTCATGCGGCGTCGCGGGTGCAGCGTCTTCATGGGGCGTGGTCGGTGGAGGATCTTCGGCGTTTAGCTCCTGAGCAACCTCACCTCCAGAGGTTGCTGCCTTTAGTTTCCCCTACGGGGGCTGGGCGACCTTCCTCGTACCGCGGCTGCGTAGCTGCGCCGTGGCGACGCAAAGCGCGAGGTTGACGGCGATGGTGAGAGCGAAAAGCGGTTCGGCGTGTACTCTTCTCGACGCAGGTACTCGTCGATTTCGTGCGGACGTTGTCCGAAGCGTGGTCGTGGGGCGTTAACGGCAAATCCTCGAAGACCGATACGTCGGTACGGGCAGTGACGAAGAATATGGCCGGCCTCACCGCAATGGAAGCACAACGGCCGGTTGTCGGAAGTCCTCCAGGCGTCGCATTTCCTGGGGCTTGAGCGTCGGTCATAGGCTGGGCGGGCGGGGGCTGGGATGCGGCGTTGTGGAACGATTGGCTCATCTCGGGGAGGACGTGGGGGTTGTCGCTGGGGCTGAGCAGTACTTACTGCAGCGGCGTAGGTCATGGCCTGGGGTTCTGTGGCCGTCGGGGTGCCAAGTGCCTGTTGCACTTCTTCCCGTACCACATCCATCACAGTTGCTGCTTGTGGCTGTGGGGAAGATGGCAGTAATCGGCGTAGCTCCTCTCGGACGATTTCGCGGATAACTTCCCGCAAGCTGTCGCTGGTGGTGGCCGGCGTGTCCGAACGGATTGCACAGGCAGAGGAAGGGCGATTGTACTGCCGAGCTCGAACGTCGAGGGTCTTCTCAATCGTGCAGGCTTCTTGCATAAACTCCTCGACTGTTTTTGGCGGCTGGCGGACGAGGCTTGCAAAGAGTTGTTCTTTTACGCCACGCATTAAAAACTGAACTTTCTTTTCCTCGGTCATCCCGGGATCGGCGCGGCGAAATAGGCGCTTCATCTCGACGTAACTGCGGACGGGCTCATTCGGAAGCTGGATCCTGGACTCGAGGAGTCGTTCGGCTCTTTCTTTCGTCACGACACTGGTGAATACCTTCACTAGTTCTCTCTTGAATAGCTCCCATGTCGTAAGGGACGACTCGTAGTTTTCGTACCATGTGCGTGCGGAGCCATCCAATGAGAAAAAAACGTGTCCAATCTTTGCCGCATCATCCCACTTGTTGAATGACGCCACGCGCTCAAATTGGTCCAACCATTCTTCAGGGTCTTCGCCTAGGGATCCATTGAAAGTTGGCGGCACCCGCGGCTGCTGCAGTATGATAGGTGTCGACATCTTTGGCGAGGTTGCAGTGCTGGTAGCAGCGTCTTTTCGCTGTCTGGTGCGGTCCGGCAGTTTCCCGAACTCAGGCTCCTCTCCCTGGAGACGTCGGCTGGCTCGCTGAGCTGCTGGTTCGTCCTCGGGTGTGAAGCGCTCAGGGCTGGGTTCACGACTTGAAGGGGGCGTCCGGAACATGGAAGTTACCCCGCACCTCCACCAGATGTCACGTAGTGGTGACGGCAGTCGAAGCAGCGATGAAGACGGACGAAAGGGTCTTCTAAAAGAACTGTTTATTGGGCTGGCTTGCACCCAAAATGGACTGAATCACTCGGCGGCGGCGAAGCGACAAGCGTGCTCGGCGGTCGTCGAACAGAATGCCCGCCGCTGTCGGCCGTGCTCAATTTAAAGCTGATAGCGAACATTCGAGATAAAGGGCGCAAAGTTACTAGAACATTCTGGAACAACGTAGAATCAGCTTTGCCTGGCTGCGATCAATCGAGATAAATCTAGTCGCGTCTTGCGTCGCAAACAAAGCGATAAGGTGGTGTCGCGGCAGATTTGAAAAACGAACAAACACTGGAAATATTCGCGGCAATATACAGAACATAACAAAAGTCATACCTCACGGAAAAAACAAATTTTGCTGGATGCCGAGTCATCACTGAATTAACACAACGAGAGAGCAGACCTGAACGCTGCACAAGCTCGTGGCAAGCAAATAAAAAAAGTAAATATTCTCTCTAAGGATTGCATGAACTGAGTACATTGCTAAATAAAAAAACAATGGCAGTCCGCTTTGGACAATGCAGCAAATTAAAAAAGTAAATATTCCCTTTAAGGATTGCATGAACTCGGTACATTGCTAAATAAAGAAAGAATGGCAATGCGCTGGGCACAATGCAGCAAATAAAAAACTACACTTCGTAAAACCAGTTTTAGGAGAATGGAAGTCCTGCACCCACCAAGAATGCTTCATGGAAGTCATTATCTTCCGTATTCTTATAGGACACACACGTCTCACACATAATTTCCTGCTCACGAAACAAGAGAAGCCCGAGTGTGAATTAAGCGAAGATGAGCTAACAATAAACAATGTTTTATTTTCGTCTAAAAAACTTGAAACACTGAGGGAAAAGCAGTTTGCAGTTTTTTACCATTCCACGTCACATTACTCTTAGGTGAAGACGCACTTGTCTACATTTCGCAGGTTTTTAGGTATTTATAGAGAGAAAGCACCTTAACCATGATGTAGATCTGATAATATTGAGTAATTTATCACCAGAGGCGTTTTTAACCACACCTCAGCCAATTTCTCATTCCTGAGAAGAAGGCTGAGGTCTTCATTCGATTGGATGGGAATCTAGGCATTCTTGCACAGGCAAGGGCGGTTGCAGAGGTTAACTGAATTTTTTTAAAGCTTTTACTACCGTCCATTTTTAAATGCCTTTTCTGTGGCGTCAGAGGGTAGTAAAACTTACATTGTAGGCACTCTACACCACCAATCACTTCAAAATTTTTATAAAATTCTGCAGAAAACGTTTATATAGCTTGTGCTTGGCACATGATAGCCTTAGCTGCCTATGTGCCATTAAACTCAACACAACCCAAGCCCATTCGTCTGTGGGTAACTCGGAGCAATACATAAATGTGGTATGGTTACAAAAATGGCACAAATAATATTCCGAGCAAAAATAACGGGTGAAACAATATCTACTATAAAACGGTCAATGGCAGACGCTCTGGTGGCTCAGTGTTTTTGGTGCTCGGCTGCTGACCCAGAAGACGCGGGTGCGATACCGGCTGTGGCTGTTGCATTTCGATGGAGGCGAATGCTAGAGGCCCGTGTATTGTTCCAGTAAAACGAGCTCTTGGGCGAGTTGGTTACATGTCTTAGGCATAGTAGCAGCGCAAAGAAACACACAAAAGAAGAACAGCTAGACACCGAGAGACATGCACAGACGCTGCACTGACAACTGATTTTGTTTCAAGCTATGAAAGTTAAATATATAGGCTGCGCCGCGCATGCGCGTTAAGAGAGAAAGAAAGAAGGCGTGCCATCACAACATCCTGATCATATATCTTATCTTGTAGCAGAAAAAAGTTCATGTTCCGAGCTATACAGCGTAATTGACGTATCGCTAATACAATCACTGCCCCTTTATATGGAAAGCTTCCAATAGCTCCCGCGCGGTCTGGTCTTTACCTCTGCCTACGACCATAGTACTTTCAAAATGAAGCGAACACTTGCAAGAGCTGCAGTGCTGAACTAAGCGCACGTCCTCACTGTTCTGTAAATTTAGTTGGTGCTCACTGAGTCGATCGTTCAGGCATCTGCCTGTTTGGCCTACACAGGCTTCCCCGCAGGAAAACGGTATCTCGTATACCACTCCTGTTTTGGCAACACACGCATGGCCTGGCATTCTTTTTTCCGCAACCTTTTTTTTTTGCGGATTCCTTGCCGGAGATACGAGGGCATAGCTTAGACAATTTTTCCGGAGCGGAAAAAACGAGAGCACCCCAAACCTGCCCGCAACCTTCTTCAGGTTGTGCGAAATTTTATGCAGGTAGGGGACAACTTCCGGTCGCACGCTCCTTTCATCTTCCCTCGTCTTCAGGCTCTTCATGTGCTCCTTTAGTTTTTTTAGGGAGGGTCTCGGCAACCGCCATCACGACCGACGGAGGGTACTCAGACGCTACTAATCTTTCCAGTTGACTATTATAGCTGCTTTCCATTTCGTGTTCGCACGATTTCTCCACTGCCGATTCTAGGCAGAAATTTACAGTGCTGAGTTTTGCGACCTTTGAATGAGCTGAATCGTTTAGTACGAGCTGTTTTTGTACACCTGGAGCATATGCCCAACACACACGTTCCTCACCAAACTTGACACGTATGTCTAAAAACTGAAGGGCCTTTTGCTTCGGTAACTCGCCAGTGAACGTCAAACCGGAGTGGTATAAGATACCGCTATCTTGCGGGAAAGTCTATGTAGGCCAAACAGGCAGATGCTTGAACGATCGACTCAGGGAGCACCAACTAAATTTACAGAACAGTGAGGACGTGCGCTTAGTTCAGCACTGCAGTTCTTGCAAGTGTTCGCCTCATTTTGAAAGTACTATGGCCCTAGGCAGAGGTAAAGTCCAGACCGCTTGGGAGCTATTGGAAGCTTTCCATATAAAGGGGCAGTGATTGTATTAGCGATACGTCAATTATGCTGTTTCGCTCGGAACATGTACTTTTTTCTGCTACAAGATAGGATGTATGATTAGGACCTTATGATGGCACGCCTTCTTTCTTTCTCTCTTAATGCGCGTGCGCGATGCAGCCTATATATTCCACTTTGATAGCTTGAAACGAAATCAGTTTTGAGTGCAGCGTCTGTGCGTGTCTCTCGGTTTCTAGTTGTTCTTTTGTATGTGTTGTTTGCGCTGCTACCATGCCTAAGGCCGTGTATTGTGCGATGTCAGTGGATGTTAAAGAACCCCAGGTGATCTGAATTTGCGGAGGCCTTCACTGCAGCGTACCTCATAGCCCGAGTGGCTTTGGGAGGTTAAATTGCCATACACCTAAGAGGATCAAGTGCACGTAACCAAGTAATTGTTACCCGTTTTTAGCGTAGCAATATTATTAGGGAAACTGTGGGAATTGATTGCATATTTTACCTCACGATTAGCATTCGAAGGTTCCAGTATATTGACGCAGAGGTCACCAATAATAAAAATAAAAAATTGATTTTCAAGGTAAAATCAAGAAATTCACTGAGATATGCAAGGCATTTATCCGGATCACCTGACAGTGGCCTACAAAAAGAAACAGTGTTATCAGCAATCTGTAGGTAAGCATTGCACAGTCAGAGGTCATAATAGAGAAGCCTGATAATGCATCTCTATTTAGGGTGGCTTTTACGTAGATGGCAACGCCTCCTGCCAGGGAAGGGCGATTCAGAAAACAAAGATCATATAACCATCGTTGAGGTGCAACACACAAGGACACAGAAAGGGGAGGACACACGCACAGCGCTAACTTCGAACAACCTTATATTGAAGAAACATTTATATATACACGCTTGTCATAATGTCTTGTCATAGAGAAGTGTACACCCTTCGCAGTCATTGCAATGCGCTACAAGCGGCCCATCTTGTTCATATTTGTTCTTTATATTGCGTTTGTGCTCTCGAAGGCGCTCATTTACACACCGACCAATCTGTCGTACATCTGTTTCACGCACGATAGTGGAATCTGCTATACAACACCCTCTTTACATTCAACAAAGAGATCTCTGTGCTTCTTCTTGCGCACCCTGGGCACGTGACTTTCTGGTTTATTAACTCTGTATAGCCTGCCTAGCCTATCAGGGTTGGAAAAAAACAGCGCGCACATGTATCCGCTTCGCAATACGCTTCAAATTATGCGATACAGTGTGCATATACGAAACAACAGCAAGTTTCAAAAGCGTAAGTTATTACTCATCACGTTTCGAGATTTCCTGGGGTCTGCTACCACCCTAAAATCACAGCGCCATCTGTGGCAGCAACTCGAAAACAGCACATCTCGCATTGAGACTTGTAGCGCCATCTACAATATCATTGTAGAAACAACCACCTGCCGCTTTCCAATGACGACGTCACGGTCCAATATGGTGGACAGAGGTGGAACAACGTGAGTATGACGTCAGGGAACAAAATGGCGGCATAGTTTAGGTTTCTGGAATCCAAGATGGCGGCCAATACAATTGGTTGGGCCCTCTCGTCGCTTTCCCCCTTCACCGTGTCTTGAGGGGGTGCAACTCCACAACGGGTAGACGTGCATCGTAATTTCTCTGATAGATGGCGCTAAGCGGCGATCGCGCCTTTAGGTGTTAAAATTCTGTTACCTTTCCGAGCCGCTCAGGGTTTTCTTTACTAGCCCCGCTGTATGCGGAAAGATTTGCTTTACGCGCATAGCCAGTAAAGCTAATGCTCGTTACTTACACGTCTTCCAGACGGTGGCGGCCTTCTTTTTTTAGTTCTCCGAGAGCACGACCAGCAGCTTGCTTATTACCTTTGCGCTATTACTGCGTTTATCATTCCTAACACTTATTCTGCAACAGCTATCAGCAGATCACCAATGCAGCCAGTGAGCGACAACCTTGTGCACTATTGCTGGCAGCTGCTGTACAAGGACAAGAAAATGAGAACAAGACTTACGAATGGCATTTTGAAAGCACAAATTGGCAATCGCCGTTCAGATCAGTTTGGACTGTTCAGAATTTAGGGTAGCAAAGGCATGTTGCTACGTGGTTCATATGTCCAGCAAAGATGACCTGGTTGAAAGACAAAGCCGGCGTCCAGGAAACCAAGCCTATTGTTAGATGGTGGCTCATAGGTCAAAAATAGTGGGTTGAACTTTTGTCTGAATATAGTATGATAATCGCTTGGGATTCAAATAACACTTGGTCACTCTCAATAAATATTAGAAAATCCTCCACGTATCTAAAAGCCTTTGCTACATGCATGTTGCCTTAGCGTTACTTGACGGACTTGTCTAATTTAGCTGAAAAGGGGTTACATAGTATCGGCGCGGTGCAAGAACCGATACTAATGCCTTTCTTTTGCAGGTAGGGCTTGTCGTTCTCGAATATGTAAGTAGACCTCAAGTAAAAGGATAAAGTCACTAGAGAACTGCTAGTTGTAATCGCTGTCCTTTTCGTGTGTGCGCAACAGCGATGTTTTTTGGTCACAACCAAGAAGCTCAAGTTTCTACCTCATTAAAGATCATATCCGCACGTTTCACAAAGTCATCATCGCAGACGACCCACGCTTCTGTTAATACAACTGCATCAAAACTCTAGTGCGGATTATTCATTATCCATTTCATTTCACCTCATGTCACATACACTGGTCCTAATGATTTATTAATTAAAACTGCCGATTGCGAAGCAGTCTGGATTGAAACTGAGTTATCATTTCCTGGTAATCATAAAAGAAAACTCATCCTAGGCTGCATTTATCTATCTCTTTCATCTTCTGAGCCCGATTCTATTGATTCACTTGACGCAATCCTTCGTAAGCTTTCCCGAGAAAATGAACAAGTATTGATTATGGGAGAGGTAAATATCAATCTTCTCGACACTAGCTCCTCTACATACAAAGCCTATACTGATTGTTTTAATGGCTACGGCTACGAATGCCTAATTTATTCGCCTACAAGTTATACCCCTCAGGGCACTCATTCGCTCATCGATCATGCCATTTTAATTTTATAGCTTCCGCTCACTTACGGAGTAGTAAACGTCGAAATCACTGACCATTTTCCTACTTTCGTATTCATGAACATAACAGCATCCTGCCCCAACCGTTCGTACTTTAAATCTGTAATTAACGACAGAACTTTTATTGAATTCCTAACTGCTACGGATTGGTCAGGTGTTTACAATTTTCGCGACCCTTTCCAGGCGCTTGAGTACTTGTGCACGTCTTTGTTACAGGCCGTTTCGTTGAGAACTAATACTGTCAAATGTAAATGAAATACAAACTCGCATTTAACCCTTGGTTGACTAATGCGCTTTTGGAAAGCATTCGCAAAAAAATCATCTGTATAAGAAAACTAAAGAAAACAGTTTTGTAACCTTGCGCTGGCAGCCCGCTATAAGAAATACCGCAACATTTTGAACCCCTTTCTAAGTCTCACGAAAAAAAATAAACCTTATTATCAGAGAGCGTTCAACTTAAATAAAAACAATTCCAAGAAACAGTGGAAACTCCTGAATGAATTCTTGAACACACGTTCTCTGTGTGCCCCTGTATCTAAAATTGCTCTCAGTGGTATATCATATAACCAACCTAAATATATTGCTAATGCTTTCAGCAATACCTTTTTATTATCCTACAATCCTCCACACTCGACTTCACAACCAAACAGGCAGCGTACATCGCATTCATTCTATATTTTTCCCGTCACCCCTCAATAAGTGCAACGAACTATTTAAAAACTAACCATTTTGACAGTTTTGCCAGTCTGGTTGGGTTTGAAGACTTATAATAATCTGCACAAGTCCAACCAAAAATTTCACTGTAACCAAACGTTTCGAAGCTGACTCGGCTCCTTCATCAGGGGCGACTGAGGGCAGCAGCCGTAGTAGATTTTCAACGAAAAAAAGTCGCGTCACCACCTCCCTGCAGTGCGCCAGCGTGACTAACAGCCTAAACCCCCCTCCTTCTCCTCCGCGCCTTTCGCGTCACAGCTGTCGTTCCTTTGACCCCCCCGCCCTCCTCCCCTCCATACTTAAAGACGCTTAGTCGAGGGTGGCGCTGGTGAACACTCTCAAGGTTCGCGTACACCAAAATAAACATAAATACCCACGAGAGCAGCAGATTGGACAGCCGTCGCCGTAGCTCAGTTGGTAAGAACACCGGACGCGATATTCGGAGGTCGTGGGTTCGGATCCCACCGGCGGCATGGTTGTCTTTCTGCTGCTTTATAAGTAATTTTCTTTAAGCGATTTATTAATCGAAGTAATGTTATCCCACTAATAAGCACAACGCATTAAAAAAAATAAGAAAATAACGTCCCCCTATGCACCTCAGTTTCGGTGACTGTTCGCTCCCTTCATAAGTTTGTCAAACGGGCCCCTCATTTACTTTACCTTGTCTGCTAATAGCTTAACGAGGGTCTCGGTTCTGGCAGTCTTGATGCCACAGGTTGCTTAAGAGGGCTCTCGCACAGTTTCCGCCCTCGCCGTTAGATGACGTTCCACGTCACGCTCGCGGTATTACAGGACGTGCTACGTCCGCCGCTATGGTCGAGGGTGGCGCTGGTGAACACTCTCAAGGCTTGCGTACGCCAAATAAACATAAATACTCAAGAGAGCAGCAGATTGGACAGCTGTCGCCGTAGCTCAGTTGGTAAGAGCACCGGACGCGATATTCGGAGGTCGTGGGTTCGGATCCCACCCGCGGCATGGTTGTTTTTTTCTGCTGCTTTATAAGTAATTTTCTTTAAGCGATTTATTAATCTAAGTAATATTATCCTACTGATAAGCACAACACATTAAAAAAAATAACGTTCCCCTATGCAACTTGGTTTCGGTGACGGTTGGCTCCCTTCATAAGTATATATATATATATATATATATATATATATATATATATATATATATATATATATATATATATATATATATATATATATATATATATATATATCAATAAAATTCCTGTATGTATGTATGTATGTATTTTGTACGGTTGTGCTCCCTTCATAAGTATATATATATAAATATATATATATATATATATATATATATATATATATATATATATATATATCAATAAAATTCCTGTATGTATGTATGTATTTTATTGCTGACTTTATGGAGGACCATGGTAGATGTGCAGGTGCTATATATATTTTCCAATATTTTGGCATAAGGCTCTTCTACAAACTGATTACGCAATGCCTGTATGACTTCTGAGGATTCCACTGAGTCGAATGCTTTCTCGTAATCAATGAAAGCTATATAGAGAGGTTGGTTATATTTTGCGCATTTTTCTATCATCTGATTGATAGTGTGAATATGATCTATTGTGGAATACCCTTTACGAAAGCCTGTCTGATCAATTGGGTGATCAAAAACTAAAGTTGCTCTAACTCTATTTGCGATTGCCGTAGTAAATACCTTGTAAGCAACAGATAGTAAGTTGATTGGTCTATACATTTTCAAGTCTTGGCGTCTCCCTTCTTATGAATTAAGATAATGTTGGCATTTTTCCAAGCTTTTGATACGGTTGAGGTCATAAGGCATTGAGTATACAGGGCGGCTAGTTTTTCTAGAACGATCTCCCCTCCATCCTTCAACAGATCTGCTGTCACCTGATCGTCCCCAGTTGCTTTTCGCCTTTCTATTGCTCCTAAGGCTTTCTTTACTTCCTCTTTCGTTACTGGCGGGATGACACATTGCTCTGCGCTACTGTTTCTCTCATTAGCGCTATGATTACATTGGCTACTGTACAAATTTGTGTAGAATTCTCCGGCTACTTTAACTATCTTATCCATATTACTAATGACATTGCCCTCCTTGTCTCTTAGCGCATACGTCTGGTGTTTACCTATGCCTAGTTTCCTCTTCATCGCTTTTAGGCTACCTCCGTTCTTTAGAGCATGCTTGATTCTCTCTATATTAAACTTCCTTAAGTCGGCTAACTTGGGCTTATTTATTAACATCGATAGCTCTGTCAGTTCTATTCTGTCGGTAGGGTTAGACGCTCTCGTGCTTTGGCGTTTCTTAATCAGATCTTTCGTCACCTGAGATAGCTTTCCGGTATCCTGTCGAACTGTCCTACCGCCTACTTCTACTGCGCACTCCGTAATGATGGCTGTCAGATTATCGTTCATTGTATGAACATCAAAATCGTCTTCCTGAGTTAAAGGCGAATATCTGTTTTGCAGGGATATCATGAATTCCTGTCCTTTCTCTTTTACCGCTAACCCGTTAGTGGACTTCGTCTTCACTAGCTTCTTCCGTTCCCTCTTCAAGTCTAAGCTAATTCGAGACCTTACCATTCTGAGGTCGCTACAGCGCATCTTTCCGAGGACGGCCACATCTTGAACGATGCCAGGTTGAGCGCATAGTGTGAAGTCGATTTCATTTTTATTCTCACCATGGGCTCTTCTTGGTTCACTTCCTGTTCTCTCGTTTGCGGAAGAAAGTATTCATGATCGGTAAATTACTGCTATCTGCGATTTCTAATAATAACTTTCCCCTGCTATTTCTAGAACGTTTTCCATAGTCGCGTACCGCGTGGTCACCAGCCTCCTTCTTGCCCACCTTCGCCTTGAAGTCGCCCATTAGTAAAGTGTAGTGCGATTTTACTGTATTCATTGCCGATTCCAAGTCTTCATAGAAACTTTCAATGGTCTGGTCATCATGGCTGGATGTAGGCGCGTAGGCCTGCACCACTTTCAGCTTGTACCTCCTTTTCAGCCTAATCACAATAGCTGCTACCCTTTCGTTAATACTGTAGAACTCCTCTACGTTGCCAGCTCTACTCTGATTAATGAGGAATCCCACACCTAGTTCTCGTCTATCCGCTAATCCGCAATAGCACAGTGTGTGTCCGTCCTTTAGTACTCTAGACGCCTCACCTGCCCTCCTAACTTCTCTAAGGCCTATGACATCCCATTTAATGCCCGCTAGTTCCTCGAACATTCGGGAATTGCTGCTTGTGCTGCTGATTTGTTATTCTACTTAGTATTAATCGACCGGGGTGCAGCGACAATCTCTTGAGTTTGGGACCTCTGCCTGTGTACGCAATTTATGTACTTATCCAATATAAACCCAAGAAAATTCAGTAAATAAAATTCAATAAAGTATGAAAAGTACTCAGATATGTTGCGTAGAGATCCAACATTAAGATGTAAGGCGAAAACCTTTAAACCGAGGCAGCCGCTTACTTGATGTGTAAGTAGTAATTCGTGATACTGCATTTTACTGAAAAAGTTACTCAGTCAATAGGAGGTATTCACTTGACATCAGGGGCGCCATTGTGGCGCCGAACGCCAAGCTTCAGCGCTGCAGGTCGCAGGAGGTGGGCATGAACCGATTGGACGCACACTGTAGCCTTTCACCGTGCTGCGCGGACGCCAAATGGCGGCCACTGTGGCGTGAGTGCATAACTCATATACAGCAAGGTAGCTTTATGACTGAATGACAAAGGCAGGATCCTCTTCCTTCTATCTAACGAGTTTTTTTCGCTGGCGTGCTAAGTAAATATGAGTACAAATTGCTTTGCCTGCTCCTTCACTATCCCGAGGAGCTTTCGAGAATACTTTTTCATGTTTTCTGCGAGAGAGACAAGTTTCTGCATCCCGCAAGGCGCTCCTTGCCACGACCCATTCGTCCCTCAGGTCCTGACGAGAAAAGCGGGCAAGAACGACTGAAGTTCTGTCCAGCTTCGTGGATAGCCTATGCATGGCCACCACATCCTCTCGCGTTAACGGTTCAAGTGACACCTTACTACCCTACTGTGATGAAAAAGAGGACTGCAGGTTCACATTATCTCAGCGTAAAAGATCGACGAAATAAACCCAGGCGGCATGGGGGAAAAAGGAATCTCTATTGTGAGAAACTAAGATAAAAGGAGGTAAAAACACATAAACAGGAAAGCTGACAAAGCGAACGCTCGCGACAGACAAAGGAAAGGTAGAAGGACAAAGAGGAAGCGTTCACGCAAAGTTCGGCGGAACGTTCATCGTCCTGAGTGTGCTCTGTGAAGGTGGTGCGTCGGGCGAGGTGGTGTGGCGGGGCGTTGGCGCAATCAAGACCTCAGGTCGACGCTCTGGTGGACGACAGGGTCAGGTAGTCCGGGCACGCCGTGGTGGAGAGAAAGGCAGCCCCAAGGTCTGGTAATCCGGGGATGCCGTGGTGGATAGAAAGGCGGCCACCAGGTCTGGTAATCCGGAGATGCCGTGGTGGATAGAAAGGCGGCCACCAGGTCTGGTAATCCGGGGATGCCGTGGTGGATAGAAAGGCGGCCCCCATGTCTGGTAGTCCGGGAAGCAGCGGACATGACCAAGCGGCCCGTGTTCTGAAGCTGCCGCACAGGAAGGGAACCGCGGTGCCTAGGTCTGGTGGACCTGGCCCTCGACGACGGCTGTCCAGGTCTGGTAGCCCGGACGTCTGCGGTAAGGCCCAAGTCTAGAAATTCGGGGAGCCAGCAGATCTTCCCCAGGGCCCTCGCCGACCGCGTTCCAACTGTTCCCTCTTCCACGCGCTCTTCGCCACGTCTCATTCTTTTTTTCTTCCCCTTGAGCGTCTTCGCCCGCCGCAGTGTGGCGCTCGCTTCTGACAAAATCCCCCTTTTCAGAATTCCTTCCATAGGAAAAAATTACAACGTGGGACAGCGGCACACAAGACAGAAGTTGAAGACGCGACGAGAAGACACTGGTCACTGTTGCGCACGCATCACATCACATCACCCCACATACGCACGATGAACGGCCCCAACGGTTCTCACAACCTCAGTTCGGACTAGAAAACACTGAACACTCGGCAGTCAACCAAACATAAGGGGACACAATAGAACACAACAGGGGAAGCCCCGGAACACACTCACAAAACATCAATACATTGACCATTATGTACCAGAGTTATAGGATGAGAACACTTCTGTCATTCATACCCGGCTCAAATAGTCAGCACCAACATTCGCGGACACTTTGATATGTTCAATATGAAAAGTGTACTCTTGTAGTACAAGGCTCCAACGCAACACCCGGCTGTTTAAGTGCTTGGCCTGAGCCAAGTATGCCAAGGGCTGATGGTCCGTTTGAATAGTGAACATGCGTCCATAAAGGAAGATGTGAAACTTGTCTACCGCCCAAACTAGCGCAAGACACTATCGCTCTATACTGAGTAGCGCGTTTCTCGGGGAAGGAGCTGTCGACTCGCATAAGTTACGGGATGAAAGGTGCCGTCGTACTCCTGCAGAAGGACCGCCCCGAGACCGGTACCAGAAGCGTCCGTGCGGAGAATTAAATCCTTTGCGAGGTCAGGCGCCTTAACAATTGGTTTGGATGTCAGGGCTTGTTTTAGTCTGTCAAAGGCCTGTTCTCGTTCTGGCGTCCACCGTACACGGTTGCCTTCCGTCTTCCGCGTTAACTCGACTAAAGGTTGAGCGAGATCAGCATAGTGGGAAATGAGACTGCGGTAGTAGCCAGCCAAACCGAGGAAGGACCGAACTTGCTTTTTGTTTCGGGTCTCGCGGCAAGTTGCAGTTTTGCCACGATAGCATCTACCGGCTGGATAGCCCCATCACCCAACGTACGCCCCAGAAAAATAAGGCGGGTCGCACCAATCTCGCATTTCTGAGGCTTGACTGTAAGACCAGCCGTTCGAATGCGCCGAAACAACTCTGTCAAGGTGCGCAAGTGTTGCTCCCAAGTAGCGGTTGCGACTAGGAAGTCATCTATATAATAAACTACATCTGGAAGGCCTACGAGGAGTGATCGCATAAGGCGAGTAAAGATAGCAGACGCGGTCTTGATCCCAAAAGGCATATACCGGAATTGGTAGTGTCCTGACTGAGTCGAAAAGGCAGTAATAGGTCGAGATGTTTCGTCGATAGGAACCTGCCTGTAACCCTTTGTGAGGTCCAGCTTCGAGAAGTAGTTCTTAGTGCCAACCTCCGCGAACATAATGTCCGTCCTCGGGATGGGTTCGGCGTCGGCGACGAGCACACTGTTGATACGCCGGAAGTCGACACAAGTGCGGTGTGTGTTATCCGGCTTCTTCACAAGGACCAAAGGTGAATTGTATGGTGAGTGGGAGCGTTCAATGACCCCCCGCGCCAACATGTCAATAACTTCCTTTTCCACCACATCCCTCATGGCAAACGGTAGCGGGTACTGAGGAGTATTGATAGGTTCCTTTGTCATCAGGTCCATGCGGCATTGAAGAAGGTTGGGGTTGGTCCACACTGGAACCTCCGAGAATATGTCACCGTACGAAGCCAGCAGCTAGTCCAGCTGGGCCGCCTGTGAACTGTCTAACGCATTAGACCTTTTGATGGCTTCAATGCCGACACCCGGCTTCGCAGCGAAGGTAGGTATAGGTTGCTCCGACTCAACCTCTTCCACGACGACGAATGACGACGCTTGGAGGGCGGTCACCGGCTGACGCTCTTCATACGTTTTTAGCATATTGATATGAAAACGTTTTTTCGCGTGGCCGACCTCAAGCCAGTAATCAAAGTCGTTCTTCCTGCCGGTCACAATAAAGGGGCCTTTCCAATGCATTAGCAATTTATTTTGCGACGTAGGCAAAAGAACCAGCGCGCGATCTCCAACGCGAAGGTGCTGGCGAGTAGTGCGCCTGTCATAATAAAGTTTTTGCGACTTCTGTGCCTTCGCCAAGTTGTCATGCGCAAGTCGCAACGTCTCTTCTAGCCTCGCTCTCAAGTCCAGCACGTAGCCATATGTGGTTCTCGCAGACTCGCTTAGCTGGCCCGCGGTCCAGAGCTCTTTGAGAATCGTCAGAGGTCCTTGAACTTGTCGGCCGTAAATTAATTCAAACGGGGAAAAGCCCAGGCTAGTCTGCGGTGCCTCCCGGCACGCAAAGATCAGAGGCGCGAGGTAACGGTCCCAAGCTTTGGGCTGTTCTTGAGACAACTTGCGGAGCATGCTCTTTAACGTCCCGTTGAATCGCTCCACCAAGCCATTACACATAGGGTGGTGTGTTGTGGAAGACAGATGCCTGATTGCAAGCATTCCATTAACTTCCCTCATTAACGAAGACGAAAAGCTCGATGCACGATCACAGAGGAACTCCCTTGGAAAACCAATCCGTGAGAATATTTCAAGAAGCCCCTCTGCCACCGTGGCCGAGTCGATCGCAGGTAGAGGTATCGCGTCGGGATATCGTGTTGCAAAGTCCACCAACATAAGTATATAGCGGTTTCCCTTGGATGAAGTGGGGTACAACGGTCCAATTAGGTCTACAGCCACTCGATCAAATGGTGTATCAATGAGCGGTAGACGACCCAGGGTGCCTCCCCCTACCTTCCCTTTGGGTAGTGTCCGCTGGCATGCGTGGCAAGACCTTACGAACCTCTTAATATCCGCCTGCACTCCTGGCCAATAAAACTCACCGAGCACCCTTTTAGTGTTCTTGCGGATGCCTTGATGGCCGGAGAGAGCACTTTCATGCGCAAGTGCTAGGACTTGATTACGCAAATTTTGTGGTACCACAGCCTGCTGTGTTGATTTTCCTGGACAACATTGGAACGAACGGAATAAAATTCCGCCTTCGAAATGAAACGTATAGGCGGTGTTGTTCCTGCTTGGATAAGTCTTGCCAATTTTGCTCCGACACAGATCCAGTGTGGTGTCCTCCTCTTGTTTCTTTCGGAAGGTGGGACTGGACACCTCCCACGTATTGAGGGATTCATCACTGTGCGCCGGAGCAACTTTCGCTGTTCCCAGCATGGCATAGTCTTCAGTCTCTCCCGTCCCCTCAGGGAGAGTCAGATGTCTTGGCGGCCTCGTCCCGTTGATGGAAAATGGCTCCTTAGCGCCTGGCACGTTCCCAATGATGACGTCGTGCAGTGGGGTCTCCAAGCACCGAGCGATGGATTTTCCCGTGAAATATGGCGACGAGATGAGGACCTCCACCTCTGGGACCTTCAAACTACTGCCATCCGCCAGGAGTAGAGTAGCTCTATCTCCCGTAAGAGCTGCTTCGGGAACCAGGTCCCTCCGCACCACGATACTGTTAATGCCGATATCACGCAAAACAGAAACAGGCTACCAAAACAGCTCGCCTGCCTGCACAGGCATTCTGACATTGAATCCAGCTGGCCGGTAACACACATCCACACTGTGCGACATCAGGCCAAACTTCAACCAAAGGCCTGGAAAGATGCATACAACAGGCTGACACCTCGCGGTCTCCTGGGTTCTTGCGCCGGCATGACTGTGCATCGTGCCCTTGCTTGCGGCAGACCATGCAGTACGGTTGTTTCGGCCGCGTCCTGCAGTCCGAAGCTTTGTGTCCCGCCTTATTGCACAGAAAGCATCGCACCTGTGTCTAGGATGCCGGAATACTGTCCCGCGACGTCCGGCTTTTGGGTTCCACCTTCTCCTTGAAAATGAGCAAATTAGTTTGCCGCTGAGCCTCCATAAAATTATCCGCAGCTACTATGATCTCGTCGACTGTCTTACAGTCCCGTTCACGAATGAATATCGCAAGCCTCGCGTGGCAGTTGTTCAGAAATTCTTCGGTCACAATAATGTCGCGAACCTCCTCGAATGTTTTGCCACGACCACTCATTTCCACCAAACGATCAAAAAAACTAAACAGTCTCGTAGCGTACTGCCTACCGGTCTCGCCGTCGTGGGGCTTATTGTGGCGAAATTTTTCGCGGTACCCCTCCGCGGTGAAACGGAACCGTTGCAGGAGCGCTAGCTTAGCATTGGTGTAATCTAGAGAGTCTTCTGGCGATATCCTTCCGAACACCCGAAGAGCTTCTCCCCCCAAGCATAGGCTTAACGCCGTGGCCCACTTGTCTCTTGGCCAACCTTGACCAGTGGCCACGTGCTCAAATCGCTTGAGGTACGCGTCAAGATCATCGCGCCCTTCATTGAAAAGCCCATGAGGGTTGATGGCCCCAAACGATACAGCCCTGGGAACGCTTGGTTCAGCATCTGCAAGTCGCTCACCGCCCTCCATAAGCCTCACCCGTAACTCAGAAATCTGAGCCTCAAATGCCATACGCTCCTTTGTGGCTTCACGCTCAGCCGCTCTTTCTTCGCGCATCTTACGTAGCTCTTCCTCCACCCACGCGCGTAACACGGCGTTATGCAAGCCCATGCGCTCCCCTAAAGCAACGAACTCTGACGCAATAATGGTGAAGTAAAAATTTCGCTCATCACATTGAAAAAAAAGACAAAACCAACATTATCTCAGCGTAAACGATCGAAGAAATAAGCCCAGGTGGCATGTGGGAAAAAAAGAAACTCTATTGTGAGAAACTAAGAGAAAAGGAGGTAAAAACACATAAACAGGAAAGCTGACAAAGCGAACACTCGCGACAGACAAAGGAAAGGTAGAAGGACAAAGAGGAAGCGTTCACTCAACGTTCGGCGGAACGTTCATCGTCCTGAGTGTGCTCGGTGAATGTGGTGCGTCGGGCGAGGTGTGGCGGGGCGTTGGCGCAATCAAGCCCTCAGGTCGACTCTCTGGTGGACGACAGGATCAGGTAGTCCGGGCACGCCGTGGTGGAGAGAAAGGCAGCCCCCAGGTCTGGTAATCTGGGGATGCCGTGGTGGCTAGAAAGGCGGCCCCCAGGTCTGGTAGTCCGGGAAGCAGCGGAGAAGACCAAGCGGCCCGTGTTCTGAAGTTGCCGCACAGGAAGGGAACCGCGGTGCCTAGGTCTGGTGGGCCTGGCCCTCGACGACGGCTGTCCAGGTCTGGTAGCCTGGACGTCTGCGGCTAAGGCCCAAGTCTGGAATTTCGGGAAGCCAGCAGATCTTCCCCACGTCCGTCGCCGACCGCGTTCCAACCGTTCCCTCTTCCACGCGCTCTTCACCACGTCTTCTTCTTTTTTTTCTTCCCCTTGAGTGTCTTCGCCCGCCGCAGTGTGGCGCTAGCTTCTGACACCTACTCGTTAATCTTAGCCAGAAAGTCTTCATGCACAGTTTTAATGAAGCCATGAAATTCCAAGTTCAAGCGCTGACTATGCTATTCTAGGACAGCAAAGCTAGCCCTAATTTTACCCAGTTCAGCTGTATCACAGTTTGCTTATTAAGCTCATTCGTTTCCCTCTCTTTGGCACCGAGTCGCTCTTTGAAATTGTCGAACTCGCTAGTAAGCCTTCTCAATTGTCTATTCGATCTCATCCATTTTTTTCACGGACGCAAAGAAGGTAATTGAGCTTTGTGCTCATGTCCAGCAAAACTGCAAGATTATTCATTTTTGTCTGTTCGGCCGTTGCTGCAGTAGCATCCTTTCCTGTACTGGACCTGCTGGACCCGCACTTCCAAATTTTTCTAAACTTTTCTCGCTTCCTGTTCAAGGTTTCTTCAGTCATGTCTGAGCAAGCACCCGTGTGGAAAGAGCAATTGCACACGCAACGGATCTATTGTTAGCGCTCTTCACAACGCACTCACCTACACGCACAGCAAGGGGACATGCCGTAAGGGGAAGCGGCAATCTTAGAAAAAAGCATAAACAAGTTTGATGGCAGCGGCAGTACTTGGCTGTAGATAAAAGGAGGTGACCAACCTACAAAATTACAGAAGGAGTTCTTTAGACGCTGCGTATCACACGAGCTGCCGCTGCTGCCAAATAACACCGAAAAACGTCCACTGTTCATGCAGTTGATGCAGCCGATACGGCGCCGAAATGTCACCGCTGTTGCTCCGGAACGTCACGAATAGTAGCGCAGATCCCACGTAGCGTGAAGCAGGGGCCCAAGATTTGATCCGCAGCGGCTGAATTGCAGCTAGGAGCACGACATGAGTAAACGGGCCGCAGAGGCGCGTACGGCGAGGAAACGATAGCAGCACGAACTGAAAAAATACAGAAGCAGTGCTTCAGACGGGCTGTGTCACACGAGAAAGCTGTATCCAACATTTAGAGGGATTTGAAGGCTCTCTATACTTCACATCACTGCCAAGTGCACGCTGATGATAGTTTTTCTTCACCACGAACACCCGTAATTCTCATACACTTTTTCACTCTTTACAGTCCGCAAAAAGCACACAAAGCAGTCCCACTGCAGGTGCCAGTAAATTGACAGAATTCACTAGGGAACATGCGCTCTCCTACAGACTATTAAGCGCGTCTCGAAAAGTCACATCTGACAAATCCGACGAGACATTATGACACTCTCACATATAATAGCGACTCTGAAATGAAAGTATGAAGGAAAGAGGTTTGAAGAAGACGACGAGGATGGCGATAAGGATGACATGGATTAACCGAAGACTAAAGAGGATGAAGAAGTAATGAGTGATGTGGGAAGAGATGATTGGTGGAGAACAGAAGAAGAAGAAGACGACAAGGATTACATGTACTAACGCCAAGGCTATAAAAGGGCGAATGAGAGAGAGGCACGGGGGGAAGAACAGAGAAGCGGAGGCTCCGGCTGGTCAGGGACGCTTCGGCTGGAAGAGAGTGACGCCGGCTACTGCTACGGTGAGCTCGAGTCTACGGCTTCGCACCGTGGACTTCCTGCCGTTTCTGAGCCCGTTCCGGGGAGTCAGCAAAGGACGCTACCACCTGCTACGGCCAGGGGAGTCTCCAGCGCTGTTACCACCGATGCGAATGGTGCCCCCAACTCCATCACCTGCATCATCTCCACGGGCGTTTGAACCGGGAAGCTTGTACGACGCCGCCAGCGATGCTGCCAGCGACGCCAGCCTGAGTACTTCGATCGCCGCATCGACGCCGGCTAGTGGACCAATGCAACGCTGCATCCGGACCGAACCGACCGTGAGCACGAACGCCGAACGCTAGTAGTAGAACGATAGTAGTAGGCGCAGGTAGTAGTGTTCCCTTGCCGTGTATATTGGCAGTCCGTGTTTTGTGTTAGTTTTCTTATTTAGTTTTGTATGCAAGTGTGTATGTGACGTAGGGTGTATTAAATGTGCGTCAGTGTCGGTGCACCTATCGCCTAGTCCATTCTTTCGGTCCGAGTGTTCTCCGGGGAGATCCGTGACACACGCCTTTCTGGCTGGTATAGGCATTCGGCGGCCACCAGCACCGTACTTACTCAAGGGTTCGACAGAACCCTCACTGGCGAGGGGGAGGCATAGCATGCACTAAAACCATTATTTATTTATTTTATTTTTATTTATATTTGTTTTGGAGGGCATGTTTTATTAAAGCACTAACAACCTACTGTTGCGATCTGATGCCAGCGGAGCAGTTTTTTGATACTTTCCCACTGACCAGCAGTGCTTCGCGTGCTATGCGCATTTCGTCTCGAACCAGACCATCCATATTTCCGAACTGAGCAGCGTCAAAACCGCAGAACTGAAACTGTGGCTTGTATGGCAAAAAACAAACGCGCGGAAATGGTGAATGTGGCATCGAGCCACGCAGTCACAGTGCGGAACTTAACGAACACCAATCGAAACAAAGGAACAAGGAGGCTGAGTGAACCCGTAATCTTGCGCTTTTATTTTTTTGTTCTACCGCTCTCTTCCTACTGTGAGCGTCGGCAGCTCGCTGCAAGAAGCGACCGGCTCATGCATACTGCAGCTCAAGCACTACCGCTCATGTAGCGGGCCCTCGACGCGGGGAACAATGCTGCGTGTTTGACTGCTTTTTTGAGAACGCGTAAACGATACGCTCATAACAGGCTTTGCTTTCTGCTTGGCCGAGAGATACACATTCCGCATAGGGCTATGAATGAAATCAAATTTCTTTTCGCCTGTACAGAACAGTATTTTGTCAAGATGACATTATTGCAATTCGTATATTTCGAATACCTGGTTGGAAAACAGGCTCGAGCGAGATGGATTGTGCCTTGTGCCTGCTGAGCACTTTGATGTGCTCGGCTCTTCGATAACGTTACTGAAGCGCTTTATGAACCGCAATAGAAGAAGGCGTTACATATATGAAAAAAGCCCTCATTTTCTCCACAGCCGCGTTCTAGGAAGACGATGGAAGTTTTAAGCATGTGTGGTGTTAGCTTGGCGTATTATCAGCCGGAACATTAGCTATCTGTGGCAAGAACGAGAGGAAATGATTTATAACGGAAGGTGAACAGGGAAGAGGGACATATTTTGTGCAAATAAAAGATCAATCCATCTCTTATAGTGTGAAAATAATTGATGACGGCCTAGCCCTGTTAGGACAGCATATACGCAGCGTAAGCGCGGCGACATCTGTTTCCGAAGAGTTAATGTATGAAAGGCGCGCATTCACTACATGCGCGTTTATTCGCGGTTAACCCTTGCGCCGTCGTGGCGGAGTGGTAGCATCTCCGCCTCAAACGCCAAAGACCCTGATTCGATTCCCAACCTCAACACAGGGTTCTTTTTATTCGGTGAGTGTGCGGGAAGTTGACCACGTGGTTGGCGGTCACATGGTGAGGAGTGGCTGCCGGCGCCATGCGGTTTCCAGAGGATGCGCAGACCGGCGCGCCAGCTGTGGGCCGTGTGACGTCACTGCTCCTCGCGCATGCGCAGCGTGGCTCTCCAGGAGCCACGCGAAACTGCTCAACCACGGCCAGTGTAGCTTACGCTACAGAAAACCTGCTTCACAGCTCTCCACAATAGAATATAACACACTTTTTCTTCCACTGCTTTTTTGTGAATTGCGGTGCCCAAGGCGTTGCCTATTGATTTGTAGACCCAGTGAGCCCTGGTGTATATTCTTGATGCCGTACTTCTAAATCCATTAATACTTGCACCACCAGCTTTAATCCTTCAGTACCTTTAAACCTTACACATTGTAAAAACACTGAGCGAAAAACCTGGAATAAAAATGAAAATGCAGGGTCGAAAAGTTTAATGCCTTACTGACCAATGCATGCTGTAATATTCTCTTGTTCGCACAGAAATCGCAGCGGTTGCCTAAAGGTTGAGCACCGGCCTCGCATGCGGGTGTGCGGGGTTCGATACCCAGTGCCGCCGGGTACCCATCGGTGATACAATTGTCACAAGCTTTCCCTGGCCTGGCGCTCGGCTTATTTAGGGTGAAATGCTTGGGAAATGTGTTTTTGAGCCCATCTTGAGCGAAAGAAAATACCTTGTGCCTTTTCTCTCTTTGGCTGCAGATGCCCTTGCGCCATAAAAATTCACTATCATCAACATTTTCGCAGAACGCTGCGTTATTTATCTAAGAACTACTAACGATTTCAATTAAAGGTCTCTTCAAGATGACTGTAACCGCGTTCAGGAATGTTGTGCAGATTACTTGATCGAAACTTAACCCTCATAAACGGAAGCACCACCTTGCACCACTGCCGTAACCTGCTTGATTTTCCGCACATAATTTCGAATGGCACTTTACAGTCTGTCGTATCGTACAACTACTTGGCATCCCCGTGTGTAACGACTTGCCGTATGCTACACTTGTTGCTCACGTCATTTGGTGCGCTAATAAAATGGACGGACATTTACGACGCCATCTCCGCCACGCCCTTAAAGATTAAAATTAAATGCACAGAGGTAACGTGGCACATAAAAATTGGAATATGCAACACCCATTTGGAACCCGCATCACTCTTAGCTTATGAATGCACTAGAATCCGATGTCAACAGAGAGGCCAGATTCTTCCATCGTTCGTATTGTTATGACATCAGTGCGTCAGCGTTAATACGGAGGTTCTATCTTCCGAAAAAGTAGCTTTCCAAGCGGTGCGCTCAAATTTGGCGCTTAAAAAGTTGAATCCAGTTTATTATATCTGAATTCGTCGCCCTATTGCCTGCGTTCGCTTAGTTCCGAAATTGTCCCATGGTTTACTTCGCTGCGCTCAACCGGCGTTGTCCCGCCAAACAATATATCAACACACTTGTCACCCTTCGAAGCTTCAACAATGACATGCCCGTACTCTCATTTTGCCGCTTCAGCTGTTCAGCGCGCTGCTGCAGACTGAAGCGGCCTACCTAACGACATCGCAGCCATCCCATGGTCAACCAACTCGGCCGGAAATCTTATTAGTCATCTGTTGTTGTGTTGACGATTGCTAAGCATATTGCCTGTACCCACCTGTGCGTAATACCTCTTGACGAGTATCTGAAAGTAAGCGAATGAAATGGATGCTTGACTGACTAGGCCACCGCTTCGGGGGTGTTTTGTTTGGTCGTCGAGTACTTTTCACACCCAAGAAATATGCGAGTCCGGGAAATATTTCTCTTTTAAGCCCTTGCCATCCCTCTCACACTCCTCGTCCCGTCTTTGTGTGGTGCAACCTCGCCTGCCTCTATTTTTGTTTTTAGTGTCGTTTATTTTTTTTTGTCCGTTCATCTGGTGCCTACAGTTCAGTCGGATGGCGATGGAGCACGCAGCCGCTCATTCCTTTCTCCACGTAGACTTTCCCTCTAGCGAATGACGTCACCGTAGCCGTAACTGCAAGCTCGCGTTCAGCCGCTTGCCAGTGAGAATATGTACCAAGCCGTACAATGCGTCGGGTCCAAGGAGTAAGTGCGCTCGCAAGTGGGCCACCTTTCGTCGTGTGGCTCAGGTGTCTGAGGTGCAGCTGTAGAAGAAAGCAAGGCCGGAGAAATTTAATGAATGAAATACGTTGCGACTTTTTCGTGTCACCTTGCCATTTTCTATACAAGTGCACCTGCTCCCGTTCACTGCGCCCGTGCTTGCACAGGAGGTGCAAATCTGTGCCAACAAGCCCAGCCCGGGGCTTCCGTGCGAGCTCACCTGACCTGACATAGCTTGTATATTTACAATCGTATATGAAAGCTTCCATGAATAAGTGGGCCCGTATTCCTGGTCTAGTCTGCAGGTGTATTTGTTTCACTTCACAGCTGTGACTATCGCCTGAGGAGTATTTAATCCAGGTGAGCAAGAGAGCAGACCATCTCGAGAATGCGGCTGTGACAACTTTGCTTTCGTGACTAGAGGGGGTGGAATCTGTTTTCACCTCAAAAATTGTTTTTTGCAAGCTCGCCTTCGCGCTCTCTAGGAGTGCAACTGTTTCGCATTCGCAGCTCTACTTTCGTAGGTCATAATGGATGCGTGGGAGAAAAATAAACAAAAATACTGATTTTATGCAAACGCAGACGGTAAATCACACTGATACGATCAAATTGCGCCCCAAGCTGCCCTCTGCGCATGCGTTGGGGCTTACGCTCACACACACCACGCTGAGCAAATTGCTTTGTCTTCCCTCGCCACGCATAATGCGGTCTGTTGAAGAGCGCGCCACGAGTGTTGTCGCAATTGAGGCTTCACTCGCTGAGCGGAAAGTGCACGCGATAACTTTCAAGTCATCAACAGGTTCATGCTCGCAGTTCCTAGACAAGGAGATTGAGGAATGAACATTTTTAACCGAGTTGGTACACAACCCTGCGGAGCGTCGAGATGCATCGCTACGCAGCGACCGCTCACCAGGAAGTCGATCTCCCAATCTCCCAAGTGTAGAAATCTTGCGCACCGTGTGTGTGAATGTAATTTGGGATTTGATTGCGAGTGCATTGCTAATTGCTAACAAAAGAGCCTAAGACTATAGGTGTCATACAGTAGACACCTATAGTGTGTGTGTGTGTGTGTGTGTGTGTGCGTGCGTGCGTGCGTGCGTGTGTGTGTGTGCGTGCGTGCGTGTGCGTGTGTGTGTGTGTGTGTGTGTGTGTGTGTGTGTGTGTGTGTGTGTGTGTGTGCGTGCGTGCGTGCGTGCGTGAGTGTGTGTGTGCGTGCGTGCGTGCGTGAGTGTGTGTGTGTGTGTGTGTGTGTGTGTGTGTGTGTGTGTGTGTGTGTGTGTGTGTGTGTGTGTGTGTGTGTGTGTGTGTGTGTGTGTGTGTGTGTGTGTGTGTGTGTGTGTGTGTGTGTGTGTGTGTGTGTCCGCGTGTGCGTGCGTGCGTGCGCAATCAACTTCTTGTAACTAATCGTAAGTGAAACGCCTTATGCACGCTGTAATGCTAGCTTACGAGGAGCGATGGCGCGCTCACTTGTTTATGTTGTAAATTTGTTAACTGTAGAAGGCACATAGCGATAAGGCCCCTTTCATCAGAATAATTTTACTTGCTAACTGCGCCCCCCCCCCCACATCGTTAGTCTTTTTCTCCGCAGTTAAGCTAAATAAAAGAAATATTACAGCGCCAACACATGCAACCACAAAACTAGACAAGATTTTTGTGACACAACGAACTACCAACTCGCACCAATGCGCCAACTAAACCAGAAATGATTTTAATGAAGTCTCCACAATTATTCTATGGAAGCTGCATTTGGCGCGCGTCTTGCCACATTCCGTTCCTTTTGGAACTAGAGGTTAACATTTAGGACTAACATTTAGTTGAGTGCCGCCTTATCCCGTTTTTTTCTTGTAGTGTAAGCACCTACCTGCGTCAGCCTCAATGGCAGCTTTCTCGGTGGCTGGTGTCAACGTGCATTGACCACTAAGCAGGTCACCAGGTTTATGCTGTTTTAATTTCAAATGTTCCTTGAAAAGAAGCGTGCGTGCATGCGCGCAGGTTTCAAAACTTCCGTGCCACCCTGGGTGCGGCAGGAAGCGGTGCAGTTGGGTTGTGCTTGTACCGCAGAAGTCTCGTTGGGTGACACGATAATGGCACGGCTTTAAAGCCGCAAAAGTAGTTTCACATTGGCTGTTTTCAATGTGCATTGCGCATTAAGCAGGTCACCGGTGTGCGCTGTTTTAATTTCAAATGTTTCATCACAAGAAACGTGCGTGCATGCAGGGAGGTTTCAAAACTGCCATGCAATTCTGGGTGCTGCAGGAAGCGATACAGTTGGGTTGTGCTTGTACCACAGAAGTCTCGTTGGGTGACACGCTGATGGCACACTTTTAGTGCCGCAATATCAGCTTGTCGAAAGAATGCCGCAACTAACGCGCTCTTTGTCTGCACCATATTGCATAAAAATAGCCCAAACAAGTGTATCGCCACGCCACGGAAACAGTTGTACCCACTGAAAGACCGGCGGAATTGGTGGGGATAATAGTAGACATGGTAGTAATTAAATTACTGTAACAGAATTAGAGTAATTTATTTACTTTTTAGGTAATTTGTAACTTAATGATTTACTTTGCTGGTCTACTGATTTAGTAATGTACTCAACTACTTTTGGGCAGTTATTTGGGAGCAAAAGGAATTTTTACTGGCAAAATTCCTTTTATTAAGAATGCACCTCTGCTCCAAAGCAGGAGCAACGCGCGAAAGGCCTGAGCCAGCCCACCAGCTAAGGAGGACACGGGGGCTAGTGGCGATGACTCGCGTGGCCTTAGCCGCCGGCCTTGGACTTCTGGAACGGTCAAGCTGCATATCTACTGGTGTTTCATACGAGCACAGACATACCGACACGCGATTTTACGATTCTTTATTTGTACCCAAGGCTTCACGTTTTTCTGCATGCACAAAACAGGGTTGTTCTAAAACGCACCATTAGAATGTTTATTTAACATGGCGAATTGCGCCCTATCTTTGAAGGAGGGCCAAAATTTCGAGACCCACCTTGGAGCTAAGCTGCCGCCTCGATGCAGTAAAATGAGTAATCTGAAATGGTTCTTGGAGCCGCATCTCTTGTACTTTACAGAGTCTGTGAAAATTAAAAAGCGATTGGAATTGCGCTAATTGGTATGTAATGCAGTTACTTTTTTGAAAGTATTCATAATTTATTGTAACAACTTTTCGAAAGTAATATTGATGTGTATGGATACGAGGCACATAGCACACCCCGTTTGTTTTTTCCCTTAGCCAAAAGCAATACGCGGGCTTCTATGGGCGCGCCGTTGAGAGAAGAACGCCGAAAGAGATGAATACATGTGCCATTACTCACAATGCTGTAAGGCGTCAGGTGTAGGCCTCGTGAGCAAGAAGAGAAATAAACTGAAGAACAAGGTACACAGGAAAGAATGCGTGACACCCTGGGGTAAATCTATAAATTCTCAGCGCTGTCCGCAGGCATACCATCGTGTTCGGCACCCAAGGCTCCCGTTAGCTAGCAATTTTTAATTATATTTTTTTGAAGAAACCTTTTTTGATGCTTTTGAAATTGCCATCGTTTCACTTATTATCATCTCCTCCTCAGCTTGCTGCACTCTTGATGGCCTCTGTTCAGCGGCAAGTGAAGAAAAACGCACTCCGAAGGACAAGCAAGAAAACCACTGAAATACGTCGTCCCACTCGCGTACAGTAAGAGGAGAGAGGCCGTAATTGCTCCCACGCACTGACCGAATGAGCACAGAGACGAGCTCATTAATTATTGATGTTTCGCACAGAGACCCAGAAAGCGGGAGGAAATGCGCCAGTGGCTATTTTATTTATTCCCGATTCTTTTCAGATGTGTTAGTGTCTGACACGATAAAATGGCTTAGCCGCTCGATTTGTGCTTGTTTGGTGGAAGCCCACAGTCACAGTGTGTATGAGTGAGCGGCCGCCACTAATGGGTGACGTACGATTCAGAGCCATTACTGAACGGCCGTGAAAGAAACGTTTCGGAGTTGCTCACTATATGCTCCGGCGATCAGTTTTCTTTCCTCAGGCTAGCGTGCGCCCGGGGAGGCAGAAATGATAGAAATTATGCTCCTCCACGGGGACCTACGGCGGCGACACGCGCCAATTAGCGCTGCAGAGGAAGACAAACAGACCGAGCTGATAGACGGCAGAACGGGTTAGCAAGCGCCACTGTCTTTAACTTTGGTCTTAGTCTTTAAAGAGGATGGGCACGGAAGAAGTGAGAGAAATAACGTCTTGCCCAGAAAAGACGAGAAATGTGGGTTCAGTCGGCCAGGCTGAAAATCATCTCAATAAACACCATGAGAAGGGAAAGAACGGATGTGCGCGAGAAAGTAGGGTATGCCGTGCTCTTGCCATTCTCCACGGCTGTTTTAGAAAACTTGCGCACATCAGCTTCAATATAGACCGGCAGATTTGAGCCAAAGGCCCAGGTCTCACCCGAAGCCGGCTAAGGCAAACTGCGCACACAAAGATCAGGCCGAGTTCTGCCTCACTGCGCTGAAGCCAGTGATTCCGGGGTTAGAGCGATGTTTAAGAAAAAAAGGCAGCATTATTGCGCGCCTTCGGGGGCTACCAAGCTTTTTCTCACTGCTTTCTTCGTGTTATTATTTTGCCCTTGAAGAGTACTTGGTTCGGGCAGAATATTGGAACTCAAGTGTATAATGTATTTTCCTGCATTGAATTTTTCATTTCAGTGGCGTACGGAACGTGAACCAGGGTGTGATGCTTTTTCTTTTTTTTTTTTGGCAACCAGCTATAACTGCTGTTGTAGAGATGGCGGTTGGGTTATTTAGTACCGTGCATGCAAAATGAATTCTGATCATATCACAGGAGGAAGGTTGATAGGTTGATTGATTGACTGACTGATTCTTTCGATCGTTCATAGAGGGCGAGCTGGAGGTGGAGAAGGACGACCAAGTGCTGGGCCGAATGGGACCCGGCAAGGCATTTGGAGAGCTGGCCATACTCTACAACTGCACCCGCACAGCTAGCGTCAAAGGTACGCTCTTTCTGTGCTCCTCTCATGGGAATGTGTGATAATGCAGTGAAAAGGAATGTTAGCCTCTCAAACAAGCGAGAGTTTGGACTGCAAGTACAAGTAAATGCAACCTAATAGTCCTTAATTTACGAGGAAGAAGAGGGTGTGAAATTAAACAAGTGCATCAAGTGATTCACAAAGAAAACGAAAAAAAGTTACTATTGTGTCCTCAATCACACGCACTTTCATGTCATTGTTGTGCATAGGGAATGTGCCCAGCAGCAGTGTTTAGCGTTAGAATGTGACAGCCTACACAGAAATCTTTAAACCCAGTCCACACAGAGCCTATGAACATTATCTTGAACCGTGAAACCATCGCATAGTCCAGTGTGACTAGTAGCAACCAGCCGGGCGATGAGCTCACCTCAGTAGTAGCTCAGCGGTCATCCTCAGTCAGCTCTTAAAAGAGGTCGCCAGAAAACTACTAAGTACTAGACGGAAGTAAAGGCGTGGGCGCATATGCCTGGAGTGCTGGAGGGGTATGCCGGGAGAAAAAAGTAAAGTGAACTCTAAGCGCCATTGCCCAGTTAGGCATAGTGTGTCTGGGTATGCTAAGCCCGTACAGGGTTAAACATTATCTCTTCGTCTCCATCGCAGAGCACCACTCGAGCGCTCTCGAGTCCACGCAGGACAACTTGCCTGTTATCCTGGAACATGAGCGAATTTCTGCCAGTAGAGTACTGAATGGCCTCGAATAATCGCGCGCCGTTCTTTTCCTCCCTACCTGCATGCTCTCAGTTTGAGCATTGTAGCGGCCTGTTGAAGGGTCTGCCGCGATAGATCACCCGTGTCTCTCTCTTTCTCTCACAGCGGTGACGAAGGCCAAAGTGTGGGTGCTGGACCGACGCGTCTTCCAGGCGATCATGATGAAAACCGGACTCCAGAGGCAGGAGGAGAACATCCAGTTCCTCAGAAGGTCTCCGAGATCTTTTTTTTTCCTGCTCAAAGCTTGTGCGGATACCACTCCTTTTCAACGCCACATAGTGGTTAATTTGCTTTCCTGTACAGCTTGTCACCCTCCTGCAGGGAAAATTATTCTAACAGCGATTATAAGTTCGCATTTGCTACTTTGGCAAACGGCTCATTTTGATCTTCGCCTTGATAATTTTTATTTCTTACCGGATGCCTTGTACGGGTGCGACCAAACATTTACGGAGCACCTTTCTGCGTTTGAGGTTTTCACATACGCGAGGACATCAGTAACATTGCTGACATATGTATAATCTACTGCCTAGTTACGATCGGTAAGGCATGACAAGAGTTTGATCGCACAAGCGTGCTCCTTATTATTATGGGCGAGGCTTTATGTTGCGGATCATGAGTATTTATTTTCGTTCGCTTAATATCTTGCCCATGGTTGCAGTCTGGCACATTTTCGTTATATGCACTGACTAGCTCACAAACATGCTTCCCAGCTTTTCTGCACGCAAGCACTTTCCCGCGCTGAGCTGTGCCCACTAAGTCAGTGCAGCGTTCTCTTCCTGCCGCTGAAAAGGCGATTTCGTTGCCCAGTGAGCGACGGGCGGAGAATTTCTCCACAGGTGTCCGCCATGACTTTGATGACACGGGAGATCAAAGCGGTTGACTAGAATACATTCGGAGAAAGTAAGGCCATCAGTGAAGTAGGAGCGACCTCTCAAACCGGAGGGAGCACTGTTAACCATTTGGACAGACTAAAGAGCTTAGCAAAGCAGCGGGCTTTAGCCCGACAGCGCTGTCTACAGTTTCCAGAGCCTCGACTGACCGAAGTATTTCGCAGCAGTGACGTGCATTAGCGAAAATTTTCCTGCGTGATAAAACCATTCAAGTTTCTCATTAGTGATGTCATGCTGAGCTGGTTTCTTCGCTGTAGCGCGCAGGAGACGCTCACGTGTAACTTTGGAAGCCAAGTGCACGAAAGTTAGTTCCTCTTTTTCCACGCATACATCAGTTTCTTTATACGAGGTCAGCCGGAAGAGCTGGGACGATGAGCGAATGCGAAGAGAATTTCTATGTTATGCTTGGAGCGTTCAACAAATTTCTTCTCACAACATGTCAGGACCTGTAAAGCTATTCGCTCGAAAACCAGTGCATGCCGCCGTTGCGTGCATAGCTCTCTTCAAAATTGCCCAGCACGTAGTACAGCTTTTTTCGGCTTTTCTAGCTCTATCTACAAGGCCCCCTGCGTGAGAGAATTAAGTATGACAAACGCGACTTGGAAATAAACGTGGCACGCCTGCCTGAATGCCGAGAAATGGGGTTATTCGGACTGGGGCGCAGTGATCTGCTTATCGTATGCGATGCGAGTACTTGTTACGAGTGCGGAAACACGGCGGGGAAACGGAGTGCACACATGCGGCTACTGTCCTCTTTCACTTTGCACAGATGCCACTGCGGCACGCTCTGAAGCTCTCCGGAAACAGAGCGAACGCCACAGACAACAAAGTAGAGCAGAAATTTCGGCCCGCTTCAGAGCTCAAGCCATGGCCTGTTTTTTTTTTATGAAATGAAAATATTAAGGGAACGTGATCATGCCCGTCCGTCGTCTTGTGTTCGCGCTCTTTTTATCATAGATCGATACCGACTCGCCCAACTTTCCACATTTGTCTTCAAATGTCTATCTCGTATGCCTAGTTCGCTAGACAGAAATTAGTTTTGCCTAGTTTTCATTCAACGTTGCTGACACCTTTATTGTTTATTGAGGTAATACATAGTTCTTGCCCTTGAGGCAGGGCAAAAGGAGGGAACACATCCTCCTGACTAGTCCCTGGCCTCAGAGGGCAACGACGCTGCAGCAACAGTGGCGCATCAGCAGTCGCTCTCCACAACAATAGTTATACAAGAACAAGCAACATTATACAGAATATTGTACTGTGTCAAAATGTACATATGAGAACATAATGTAAGAGTGCTGTGCAAAAAGCAAAAGAAAAGTAAAAAATTGGTTAGTAAATTTAAAGGCAATCACTGAAAGGAATGCTCTGTTCAGGGTGCGAGTAAGAAGTAAAAAGAAAAAAAAATATCTCAAGACCGCGCAATACAAAAATCATGCAGACAGTAATATGAAATTCCAGCATTCACGCTTAAATTTTCCAGCCGTTTCACATTTCTTTGCAATATCAATTAATATAGGGTGAGCCGTACAGATGAGCATCAGTTGATATTTCACGGTTTCCTTTCCATAATTAGTAAGAGGACGCTCTACTACAGCTGAGGTTTTCCGAAAAAGGTAACTTGTATCTCTTATAAGTTATTGAATATGGAAGCTATTGTAGTTCTCTGTTATTTTTCTGTATACCAAAAGGCATAACCTTATAATGTAGGAGCCTGTAACAAGTGGTATAGCAAGCTGCTTCATTAGTTCGCCTGCGCTGATGCAGCTTCTGGAGGGCATCAGTAATCGAACCGTTTTACGATGGAGCGCTTACAATTTTTCCATTTCAGTTCTGCCTCAGGTGCCTCAAACCAATAAACAGTAGTTGAAATATAAGCCACCGTGGTGGCTGAGTGGTTACGGCGCTCGACTGCTGGCCCAAAAGACGCGGGTTTGATCCTGGCCGCGGCGCTCGAATTTCGATGGAGGCGAAATTCTAGAGGCCTGTGTACTGTGCGATGTCAGTGCACGTTAAAGAACCCCAGGTGGTGGAAATTCCCGGAGCCCTTCACTACGGCGTCTCTCATAGCCTGAGTCGCTTTGGGAGGTTAAGCCCCTATAAAATAAACTAAACTAAGAGTTGAAATATGAATGAGCAAGTGAAAAATACATTTTTTTTCTTGAACCAAGTGGGTAGAAGATAACGAAGTTTATATATGATGCCTATAGACCGTGCTCATTTGGCACGAACTTTGTTTATGTGATCAGACCAGCTTAAATGTCTGTGAAAAGTGACGCCAAAAAATGAATTGCTGTCCACTTGTTCTAGTGCAGTCGACGGGTAGCACAGAGTTATATCATAATCAGTCGGCTTATTTTTGGCATGGAAAAGAATAAATTTGGTTTTCTTTGTATTCAGCTGAAGTTTGCTTAAATACAAGCAGGTATTTTGTTCTTGTAGCCAAGCGTTTGACTTTACTTCTATTTCTTTAAGATTAGCGCCACACTGTTAACAAAAATACACCCAAGTGGGAGTAAATGGGTTGTCATGTAGCGCACAACCACAAGGAGGTTTTATGTACTCCATAAATGGAGTATTTGATTTACTCCCTTATACAATTGAGGTATTGAGGAGTACAAAGGAGTAAATGTTTTACTACCGACAGAAATGGAGCCCTAAAATTGCTTCATCTTTATTTATCCTCATTCAGGTTCATTCTTGCCGCAGTGCCAGCGGCGGGAACGGGCAGTAGCTGCGGGGGCCGCCGGGAATCTAACTTAGGAAACTGCGCTGCCCTAATGTGACCCCGCGTCGCGCGTTCTTTTCGTCGTCTGCAAGCCCAGTGGCGGCGTAGGCGGAGGTGGCAGGAGTCGTCTGCTTCTGCTGTTCGAACACGTTTGGTTGTCTATGTCCGTAGATAAAGAGATGTAATATCTGAAAAGCCGCGGGGTAGTTTTCACTGTCTGCACCATGCTATATTTGAGTAAAACCCAGGCCAAAATAAGTTCAAAATGAAAACACCCGTGAATGTTGTTTGGTACCACTATGTTTGCTTTCATATTCACTTCTTTAAGGCTTAGATTTTCAATATGAGTGAGGAAAAATGTAGCCTCATCAGCTAAATAAAGAGCTAAGCGTTAAAACTATGTTCTATCACTGTTTCATTCTCATGCAACGCATTTTAATCTGCTGCAACACACCGCGAGAACCACAATGAAAAAAGCGGCGAGAATTTGGCCTAAGCGGAGACTAACGGGCTGGCGACACTAACAAAAGAAGGTCAGATATGATTAGAGCACTTCACAAGAACAGTTCATTTATGTAGCTTACTGCAGCGGAAAACGGCGACGAGCCGATATCTTGTACCGCGGCAGGCGCCCGTGACAGCGCAAAAGTGAGCAAGAATCTAGCGACGACGGTTACCATGCAGGGGTCATTACTCACCGCCATTATCAGACGACTGACCGGAAGCAGACGAGACGCTAGGTGGCGGCGCGGATGACGCAAAATGGTGCTTTTTTTTTTACTCCATTTGGGACTTCGGGCGCATTGAGACCAAGAAACACCATTTAGAAATTGGAGTTAAAAGGAGGAGAATCCTCCTTTATCCTCATTATTTAGTTCAGGGAGTAAAATAGGCCATTTAGCACATTTGTGCTCCATATTCATGGAGTAAATGTTTTTTTGCATGTGGAGTATAAAGGGTGGCACCAACCATTTAAACCCCCATTTGGGTTGATTCTTCTTTACAGTGCAGAGAAAAAAAAAGACATTAGTGTGATCGGCATATAACGCAACCTGCTGAGTCATTGGAATGTTAACAATGTAATTTATGTATAGCATAAACAACATGGAACCTACTATTGATCCTTGTGGCTCGCCGTATTTAATAAGTTTCATGTCAGATTGAGAACCATGTAATACACAAAACTGAAATCATGAGCTGAGGCAGGTACAAATAAGGGCTAGGGCTATTCCCCTAATTACATGTACATCAAGCTTCTTATTCAATATGTGATTCTTAATAGAGTCGAACGGTTTACGGAAGTCAGAAAATCCCAACTGTATAAAGTTTAGCTACGATATTTTTGATAATTTTATCTATTGTTTGTAGCAGCGCATAAATGCACTATATCTGCGAGACTGAACTCTCTGGGTAGCGCAGCAACCTATGTTGCTTGGACACAAGGATTGCATCCTCGCCCTCTTCTCGACTGCGTTCGTTCAGTAAGCCTTTACGCATTCGTATACGTAAATCGCCTTTCGGCATTTGGGCAATGATCGCCTCTAAGAAAACGAACGACAATCTCCTTGCAAAGCCCGTCTTTAATAATCACAAGTTTTTATCTCAAAGTCAACACAGAGGTGAAAATTTCGTTTCTTGTCAGGCCAACATGTTTACGTCGAAAAATTCTACGCTGATGGGTGGAATTATCCCACTAATGGTGCGCGTTTTGTCCATTTATTCTAGATATGTGCTATGATTTCTATCGAGCCCCACCACACGACACGATAGAAAATCTGTGGGGATGCTGCGCTACGGGGAACACATTAAAGCTGACACAAATCAAGGAAAATGGCGACAAGAAGCGCGTAGGGTATAGGAACTCTGAAATCAATCATCAATGTTGTGTTTGTGGTTTATGGGGTTTTAACTTCCCAAAGCGACTCAGGCTATGAGGTATGCCGAAGTGAAGGGCTCAGGAAATTTGGACCGCCTGGAGTTCTTTAAGGTGCACTGACATCGCACAGTACACGGGCCTCTAGAATTTTGCCTCCATCGGAATTTGACCGCAGCGGCCGGCATCGAACCCGCGTCTTTCGGGTCAGCAGCCGAGCGCCATATTCACTGAGTGTTGTGTATTTCCAGCAGCTGAAAACTTGCGCTTTTCACCTTATCAACCTAGTTTTAAAACCTGGTTCGCAAGAGTAACTAGGAAGATGGTTCGTACCATGCCACTTCCATTTCATGTTTTTTTCTCATACATGCCCCATCCATTTGACCCTTCTAGCACCCGGGGTGGAAAGAGGCACAGCGACGGAGAGTAAAAAAAAAAAGAGAGCTGGAATCAAGTTGCACCTATTTTCTTGCTTGGTGTTCTGTGCACTCTTCGACCACTTCAGCTTACGCTATGTCACGTCTCGCAACCGTCATTGCACTCTAAAGAGAAAGGACCAAGAAAGGGAGTAAGCCGTTCTTTACCGCACTTCCCTTTATAAGAGGCAATGCGCAGGAGGTCAGCTTCCTCCCTTTTTGCTCACATCCAGGCGTATTCGTGTTGAGAAAGCGGACGCAGTGCTGGGCAGAATAGAAACGACAGCAAGGACCAAACAAGACTGCGAAGCTCTCCGATTGCGCGCCCATCCGTCCTTGCTTCACTTCGCGCTTTGCTGCGCTCCGAAGGTTCCCCAGCAGCCAGCATCACAAGTTTCACGCTTTGGGAGCGAATCTTGGCACGCCGAGCAGAGGTGTATTGGCAGTATTCACTGGCGCTCTGCCAACCACGAGCAGCCGCGCATCGCAAGCGCGAGGCGGCTCGCTTTTCTCGAGGGAAACGCGCCGTGTCCCAACATCTGGCGCCGCGGTAGCCGCACGTGTTCTCCACAGCGAGGCTTCTTTCTCGACGAGTGTTCCCAAGCCGGACATGCAGTTGCCGCTTCAGGCTATATATATATATATATATATATATATATATATATATATATATATATATATATATATATATATATATATATATATATATATATATATATATATATATATATATGCAGGCAGGCTACGCAGGTCATCACCAACTTCAATCCCCATGGCGCACCAAGATGGGGCGGAAGTTGTGATTGCCTTCCTTGCTTTCGTTAAATGCTCAATGACGTGCGTTTGCTCTCGCCGCAGCTTTCAAGCACTCTTCTTCCTGCCAGTGTAGTTACACAGGCAGAAAGATGAGTGCTTTAAGGCGAAAACGCAAAGTACAAGGCAAAGGGGCCCTTTAAGCGGAGAACACTATGCTTTATCCTTGATACGATGCCACAGCTATGAGAGAAGCAACGTCCTTATACTTTTCGACACTTTATTTCAACTTCGAATGCGCCCCAACATAGAAACACGACAATGTCCCACGCAGATGCAGCCCCCGAATTTATGAAAGCACACTTTTCAAGTTCATCTTCAGCATGAACACGCCGTGGCCCTGAGCGGTATGCAGCAGGAAACGAGAAGACCGCGGCTACATTTCTGTAGCCAGTACTTCATCGCCAAATGAGATCGTTCTTGAACCAAATCAGTGGACGGCGTGCTTCACTTGCTGATCATCAGCCTTGACAACACCTAATAAAAAAGACCTATTTTTGATTAGAATTTCAACAAAATCTTCACTTCTACGCTAATACATAAATTAACGGCGACAACGACGCGGGTTTCGTTAATAATGCGCCGTATGAGGCTTTCTAATTAAAAAAAAAAGAAGAGCTGCAGTTGTGGCGCACCATTAGATCTTTACATCATACTCAGGAGGCTTTGATGCAACAATGTTGATAAGCCACTGGACGCCAGTACAAGAAAGGAAGTCCTGTCTCATCCATGAGTACGGACACTTGAAAAAAAAAACTTTAAAATTTAAAGAACTTTCTATGGCAGTGACTAGCAGGGAAGTGCCCAGAAAACGTTCTGACTAAAATACCGCTGGCGAAATGAGCACCACTTAAGCCCTCTAGTATTAAAATCCCAAAATATGCGGAGTCTCTTCATTTATTTATTTAAATCAGATACCCAAAGGAACCTTTCGGGCATTATACATTGGAGTTTTCATGGAACAAAACTCCAAATATATAATGCAGCAGTCAACAAAAGACGAAGTCATACAGCTGGTAAATAAGTAGTTAGGTAGTAAGAACTTGAACTCAATGCGGTAAATACAAATATACCAGAATTACTTATTGCAAAAGGGAAGTTTAGCAAGCACAGGAGAGCGAAATAATTGGAATCCGTGAACATATAAAATGCTAGAACTTTGAAAGCACGTAAACTGCTAACATAGAAAGCTATTAGGCTAGAGATTTAATAGAAACGACGTTGTATTTGAAATGCGATTCAGAATAACGGCTTCTTGGCCGAGTTGGTTTATGATGGAACAGCACAGCTCCGCAACTAAGAGAGCACAAGAAGGAGCGTGACACATGCCCAAACTGCAAACTGTTTATTTGGCAGGAAATAAGCATATTTATAACACCGAACTCAGGCACATGACACATCGCATGATCGCTTCGAACACAGTAAGCAACGCGCAGGCTTGCGAACCTATGATTATCCCTTCTAATCGCTTGCGTATAAAGCATAGCTATCGTAGTCTGAACAAAAAGAAAGTAATTGGCAACACCTTGACACGGCTTTAGCTAAGGATCGGTGTTGTAAATGTGCCTATTACCTTGGAAATAAGCAGTTGGTATTCTGCGCGTGTGTCGCCTTTTTGCTTGAGCTGCCTGAGTTGTGCCGCTTTTCTGTTCCTTGAAATGCGATGTTTGATGCACCTCCGCTATCAAAAGTTGGTAAAGCGCGAAATGTGCGAAGACATTCTAATTGCCGCCTTAGCCCGCAGCCTGAACTCTTGGCACACTAATTGCAGAGTGCGCCAGTAGACCTGAAGCTGTATGTCTTGCGTTAAATTTGTATTCTCTTAGGACGGTAGGTTCACACGCAATAATTACGTGTCTAGGGATCTGGATCATTGGCAGTTTACGCAATATTTCGGTCGCTTGCTCTGGTCGGCATCGCATTTCGAAGGGTGGCCTTTCTTGAAATTGTTTTTTTCGAGACACGCTTTTCTAGACGCTCAGTATTCAGAAAATGTGATTAAGCGTACCACGTTCTGGTTTCAGACGGGATATTGACAAAAATACGGTGCTGCTTTAGGAGCAAAGAGCAAATTCATCACATTCTGCTATGCGGTGAAGAACCCTTGCAGATGAAGTAGGTGATTCAGTTTAGTTACTCTGGAAAGCTGTTTGAAACAGGGTACGTCGCATGCCGAGGGGACTACGACTGAATTGCAATAAATCAACTCGTACAATTATTTGAAAATTATTTCGCGCTGCCAAACAGCAGTGCGGGTTTCACAATTTTATGGATTTATGGGGGTTTAACGTACCAAAGCGACTAAGGCTATGATAGAAGCCGTAGTGAAGGGCTGCGGAAATTTCGACCATCTGGGGTCTTTAACCTGCACTGACAACGCACAGTACAGGGGCCTCTAAAATTTCGCCTTCATCGAAATTCGACCGCCGGGGCCGTGATCGAACACACGTCTTTCGGTTGAGCAGCCGAGCCCCATAACTACTAGCCACCGCAGCGGCTTGCGGGTTTAATGAATGTGCGCGACCAAAACCACCCCATGCTCCATAAAAACATCGCGTGAGGTGGTTGTGCAAAAATAATATCTATCGATCGTCTTAGACCTAAAAGAGCCTCTGAAAAAACTTTGATTCGGTTCCTACGCCACCTAACTGGCCCAGGTAACGAGGCATGAACGGGGCTAATTGGTTGTCCACAGCGGTGAGACCTACGCTGTGCTGGTTACCGCGAGGCGAAAATATGCACGAAAAAATGATTAAAAAGACGAATCGCGTACACACAATTGTTTTGAGGGCTGAAAAAAGAGCTCTTTTTTGATAATAAACTTTGATATGACAGCGAGTTATAATGTTACAACATGAGCCAAAAACACCAGAAGCGGAAGAACGAAATTGCACCCCTCTCCTGTAATAAGCACGATATTCCAAGCCATTCCAGTTCGTTCAAAAAAATATCGATGGATTCAGGGCTGACACAATTTTCTTTTCGGGAAGTTTTAATGTCGCATACTTCCATCAGTTCCCTTTCAGTTTTCACCTTTGCATGAGCTGGTATGACAGTGTCGATACCCTAACTCGTGGAAAGGTGAAAACTGAAACGGTGGAATTTCTCTGGATTTGCTTAATGAGATAACAGAATTCTATGCCTAAAAATATCTTAGGCGGAAAAACAGCGAGTTGTTGAATAGAGGTTGAGTTCACCTTGATTTGAAGACAGTCGTGGCTACCATGAATGAGAGAGGAGCAGGCAATAGAGTCCTGAGAAATGTGCGACGGGAACAAAAAAGAAATGAAAAAATACGCGGCATGTATAAGTCTGCGTTTCGCCGTTCCTGAATGGGGAGGAGCCTTGTAACAGTACACCCTCCGATTACACCTTTGTGCTCCGGAGGTGGGCTTCCGTATTGCATGTCAAAACAAGTTTTTAGTGTTCGTTTTCAAGATAGCGTCGCCGAAATTGTACAATCTAGGCAGGAGTAGTCTGCTTAGAACCAGCAGAAAGTCTAAAAATGTTCATAGTACCGTGAATCGCCTCTCCCCGCCATCGAATTTGGGTGCCTTATGGCTGCCCTGCCTAACGCTTCAGCACCGCGATTGCATCTGTAGTTCCCTGTGTATCTACATTCTCAGCACCGTTATTATAAGTAGCATACTAAACTTCAGTGTAGATGGTACAGCTGACTGCGGAGATTTTCTGAACGGACTCAGAGAGTCAACGGTAACAATAACTTTCTTAAGCCTTTGAAGCAGTGCGTTGCACATCTATGCGAGCCCTGCAGAGAAACATAGAGGCTTTAGGATACCATAACACTGTAAATTGCCTGCAAATGATGGTGCTTGCTGTTGGCACCATTGGGCCGCGGTAGGCATGTTTCTTCCAATTCTTGCAAAGCAGAGAAAAAGGACGCAGATAATTTAAACGGCAGCGCTCCTGACCGCCGCCAGGTGGCTTGAGCTGACGACGTCGTGGAGTCCTGGGGATGAGCAGGTAGATGCAATATCAAGGGGAACCCGGGAGCGGTGCGCTGCCGCCGAGAGCCGACGATAATGGGCGGCTCCAGGCACATGCACCGTAAGAGCAGCCTGCCATACTTACTTCATCTTCATCATCATCATCATCATCAGCCTGACTACACCCTCCGCAGGGCAAAGGTCTCTCCCATGTCTCTCTAACTACCCTGTCCTTCGCGAGCTGCGCCCACCCTACGCCCGCAAACTTCTTACTGATGCGCCCACCTAACATTCTGCCACCCCCTGCCACGCTTGCCCTCTTTTGGAAGCTACTCCATTACCCTTAAGGACCAGTGGTTATCTTTCCTTCGCATTACACGCCCTGCCCAAGCCTACCTCTTCCTCTAACTTCTTCCATGCTTGCATGCGACTTAGCATGCGTCTTTGCCGCTGATTCTCGCCGCCTGTCTGCGGCAGGGCTTCGTGATGTGCGGCTGCCATGCGATCCCGTCTTCCTTCTGATATTGCTTCTACATGTACACCCTTGCGATGGAAGGACACAATATCATTTAGTAAGGCTTTCGGACGGGCTAGTTGGTACATATTCATTTCTCATGGCTGTGCGATAAAAATAACGTTCACAGGAAAAAAGGAGACGACAGGCAAGAAGCGCAACTCACAACTTTTTGCCACATAGCGGGCACGCAGACTTATGCGTTTTTCCTGAAAAGAAAATTTCGAGGCACCCGGTCTCAGCCGCTTTGACTGACTTTCCTACCGATTCCAGGTTCATCCCTGCAAGCAGTTTTAGTGCGACACGTTTTTGTCTGGAAGGGTTGAAGTCAACTGGTCGAAAGTCCTTCTTGGTGGCTTCAGTAGCTTTTTTTTGTTGAAGGTATTATTCGGCATTACAACAAACCACCTGCTCTGTCTGCCTCCAGAACAGCAAGGTCAGACGTCTTCATGAATCTGGCAAGGCTATTCAGCGGAGGGTTCTTGCTTGGGAGCGATTTCTTGAGGCATGCGACACGTTCTCTTATGATCCGGTCCCTATCTTTGTCATTGACTTTGCAGCCGATTTTTCGTACCATCGCTACCAGAGCCGGGCGCTTCGTCTGAGGCTCAAAACAGTACTTGGGTCCTTTTTCCAAAATGTTCTTGACGCCACATGGAAGATCGACGTCACCGGGGGTGCTAACGGTGTTGGCACACTCACTTGGTCGGACTTTTGGTGGCAGTGACAGCCTCGTTGTCTGCCACAGAAACTCGATGGATCTAGCTGCTAGCTTCTTGTACCCACTGAAGAGCGAATTGGCCAGGAAAGGATCAGTCCCTTCATACAAAAGAATTCGGAGCATGTCATAGTAGTAACGCACCTGTCGCCAGGATTCGGATTTCAGAACCTTGCAGATGCTTCTAGAATGGCCCCATGAGGGCTCCAGGCCACCGAAGAGTAGTCGAATTTCCCGGGGCACAATTCTCCGCTTCCTGCAGCAAGACAAAAACCGAGAACGGCAGGTTGCGACGGCGATTAGGCTCACACAGAGTAGGAGCAGCTTGCCTTTTTGATGACAGAGTAAACAGCCCGTAGTAGGAGAAATGTAGTTTAGTAAGCCTTTCGGGCGGGATTGTTGGTACATATTCATTTCTGAAGGCTGTGCGCTAAAAAAACTTTCACGGGAAAAAGGAGACGATAGGAAAGAAGCGCAACTCACAACTTTTTGCCATTCATCTCGTTCGGACACAATGGCACATAGCGGGCGCGCAGGCTTATGCGTTTTTCCTGAAAAGAAAGTTTCGAGGCACCCGGTCTCAGCCGCTTTGACTGACTTTCCTAACGATTTCAGGTTCATGCCTGGAAGCAGTTTTAGTGCGATAGATTTTTAATTGTAAGTGTTATAGTGAACTGGTCGAAAGTTCTTGATTGCTTCAGTAGCTTTTTTGTTGAAGGTATCATTCGGCATTACAACAAAACCACCTTCTTTGTCTGCCTCCAGAACAGCGAGGTCAGACGACCTCATGAATCTGGCAAGGCTATTGAGCGGAGGGTTCTTGCTTGGGAGCGATTTTTTGAGGCATGCGACACCTTCCCTAATGATCCGGTCCCTATCTTTGTCATTGATTTTGCAGCCGATGTTTCGTACCATCGCTACCAGAGCCGGGTGGTTCGCCTGAGGCTCGAAACAGTGAACCGGAAAACGACCGAAGTACTGTTTTCAGCTTCAGATGAACCGCCCGGCTCTGGTAGCGATGGTATGAAACATCGGCTGCAAAATCGATGACAAAGATAGAGACCGGATCATTAGGGAAGGTGGCGCATGACTCTAAAAATCGCGCCCAAGCAAGAACCCTCCGCTCAATAGCCTTGCCAGATTCATCAAGTCGTCTGACCTCGCTGTTCTCGAGGCAGACAAAGATAGTGGTTTTATTTGTAATGCCGAATGATACCTTCAACAAAAAAGCTACTGAAGCCACCAGAAAGAAATTTCGACCAGTTGACTTCAACCCTTCCAGAAAAAAAAAAACGTGTCGCACTAAATCTGCTTGAAGGTATGAACCTGGAATCGGTAGGAAAGTCACTGAAAGCGGCTGAGACCGGGTTCTTCGAAATTTTCTTTTCATGAAAAGCGCATAAGCCTGCAAGACCGCTACGTGCCATTGTGTCCGAATGAGATACGTGGCAAAAAGTTGTGAGTTGCGTTTCTTTCCTGTCGTGTCCTTTTTTCCTGTGAACGTTTTTTTAGCGCACAACCTTCAAAAATGAATTTGTACCAACTAGCCCGTCAAAAAGTCTCACTAAATCACATTTCTCGTACTACGGGCTCTTTATTCTGTCATCAGCCAAGGCAAGCTGCTACTACGCTGTGTCAACCTAATTGCCGTCGCAACCTGCCGTTCTCGGTTTTTGTCTTACTGCATGAAGCGGAGAATTGTGCCCTGGGAAATTCGGCTACTCTTCGGTGGTCTGGAGCTCTCATGGGGTCCTTCCCGAAGGATCTGCAAGGTTCTGAAATCTGAATCCTGGAGACAGGTGCGTTACTGCAATGACTGGCTACGAATTCTTCTGTATGAAGGGACTGATCCTTTCCTGGCCAACTCGCTCTTCAGTGGGCACAAAAAGCTAGCAGCTGGATCCATCGAGTTCCTGTGGCAGACAGTGAGGCTGTCACTGCCACCAAAAACCCGACCAAGTGAGTGTGCCAACACCGTTAGCACCCTCGGTGACGTCGTTCTTCCAAGTGGCGTCAAGAACATCTTGGAAAAATAACCCGAGTACTGTTTTAACCTCAGACGAACCGCCCGGCTATGGTAGCGATGGTACAAAAAATCGGCTCCAAAGTCAATGACAAAGATAGGGACCATATCATAAGAGAACGTGTCGCATGCCTAAAGAAATCGCTTCCAAGCAGGAACCCTCCGCTGAATAGCCTTGCCAGATTCATGAAGTCTTCTGACCTCGCTGTTCTGGAGGCAGACAGAGAAGGTGGTTTGTTGTAATGCCGAATATTACCTTCAACAAAAAAGCTACTGAAGCCATCAAGAAGGACTTTCGACCAGCTGACTTCAATCCTTCCAAACAAAAACGTGTCGCACTAAAACTGCTTGCACGGATGAACCAGAAATCAGTAGGAAAGTCAGTCAAAGCGGCTGAGATCGGGTGCCTCGAAATTTTCTTTTCAGGAAAAACGCATAAGCCTGCTTGCCCGCTATGTGCCATTGTGTCCGAACGAGACACGTGGGAAAAAGTTCTGATTTGCGCTTCTTTTTCCTGTGAATGTTTTTGTAGCGCACAGCCTTCAGAAAGAACTCAATATGTTTCCGCAGTGTGTAAGGCACCCTGTCTGAACGCGCCTGCGCTCTACCCTCTTTCACTCCGAGAACAGCGCATCCCACTCATTCTTTTCCTAATCGCCTTTGCAGCGTCCCTCTACTGCAGACACTTTCCAACGAGATCCTCGCGAAGATGTCGGACGTTCTTGAAGTGGTATGTCACGATTTTTCTCTCCTTTTCTCGTATTCACCAGAAGTGTTGAGATGGAGCTGGTGCATTGGAATAAATGCCCGCAGGCCGTAGGCTCTAAGCCATCGCTATAACAAGCGGACCGTGGAATTAACTGCGAGGTCTTTGTGCGCATCTGCACTGCTTGTCTCGTTTGTGTGTCATACTAAAAAAAATTCCCTTTTATTAATACCCTCGACGAGACGATTGGCAATTCAGGCTAATGAGGAGTTCAGCTTGAGGTATGTCTCCTGGCAGTCTGTGCCTCTGTAAGGTGAGTTGGGCAAGCAATTTTGGTGGACAATTAAGCTCCGCCTTAAAAGTTATTACGCGATAGTGTTAACGAATGCCGGCCGTGGCTCCTCTTACACACGCAGACACGGACACTCTTTTCATATTACATGAGAGACCACACGAGATTCTATAAAGGCCCGCTTTAATCAAGCGTTAGGAAGTTGCCTTTTGGCACTATTTTCATGCAATAATGAAAAAAGTACCTGCGTGGCCTACGTTTAGCGTGTCTGATTCTGAACCTAAGAGTGAAGGGTTCAATTTCCGACGGATTAGTTCAGCTTTTTTTTTAAGAACAATTCATGTCCTAATGACGTTTAAGTCACATTTCGACCTCGTAATAAGGTTTCTGATGTTTTATGCACTTTTGAAATACGACGCTTCATGTGGGGCATAGCCACCTTTCGAGCAATCGGTGATTTTTCTAACACAACAGCAGCTGACGCTACCGGAGTTTGTGCAGGACGAGGCCGCTGACGCTATGGCTTTCAAAACATGTGTCCTCTACGATGTCAGCCCACATTAATGTACCCCAGGTGGTAAAAATTAATCCCGAGCTTTCCACTACACCATCCATCATAGAAAATGTATCACTTCGGGACTGCTATGAGTACGGTTAAAACACAGGGATTGCTGTGGTTGCTTAATTTGAAGGTTGCACATGAAAAAAGCCCAGAGAACTACCAATATCCTTACGGCGGACAAAAAGCAGGGCGCGTTGGTGAGAATTCATACTTCAACAGCGCTAGAAATCGAGGCAAAGGCAAGACAAACACGGCGTTGTTTCTCGAGTGCCACTGCGAAGTTGTTACTCTGCGGACACTGACTGCTGTGAGCATGATTAAAACACTGCCATTACCGAGGTTTCTCAGGTCGGCGATTGCAAATGAAAAACAGGAAAACAACTAGCGATATTCTTCCGGAGCCTAAAGGCTGGGCGAGTCTCATGCTTCAAAAGCGAGAAAAACAGAGACAACGATAGAGGCAAGAGAAACGCGGCGCTGTTTCTCTAGTACCACTAGGAAGTTGTTGCTCTGCAGACACTGACTGCTATGAGTGTGGTTAAAATACTAGGACGACTGAGGTTTCTCAGGTTAAAAATGGCGCATGAAAAAGAGTCCAAAGGACGAGCAATATACTTCTCCAGGAGAAAAAGCTGGGCGTTTAGGTTAGAATTCATAATTCAATATCACTAAAAACGGAGACGACAAAGAAAGCGGTAAGAGAAACACGGCGCTGTTTCTCTATCATCATTACGAAGTTGTTGCTCCGCAGACAATGACTGCATTTGTATTTTTAAAAGTTGGATTACTGAGGTTTCTCAGGTTGAAGGTTGCGCATGAGAAAGAGGCAGAAAAACTTGCAATATACTTCACGAGGGCAAAAAGCTGGGCGATTTGGTTAGAATTCTTCCTTCAACAGTGGTAATAACGGAGAGAAAGATAGAGGCAACATTAACATGGCGCAGTTTCTCGAGTACCACTACGAAGTTGTTGCTCTGAGACACTAACTGCAATAAGCATGGCTAAAAAACACTGGGATTACTGAGGTTGCTCAGGTTAAAAGTTACACATGAAAGAGACCAAACAGCTACCAATATTCTTCTAGAGGACAAAAAGCTGGGCATGTTGGTTACAGTTAATCCTTCAACACCGCTAAAAACGGAGACAAAGAGGGTAGACAAACACGGCGCTATTCATGGAGTACCACTACGAAATACTTGCTCTGCAGAAACTGACTGCTATGAGTATAATTAAAGCGCTGGGATTACTGAGGTTCATGTTGTGGACGAGCGCAAAATGTGCAACGGACCAGGAAGGAGAAGACGACACGGGCGCGCCAACTCGCCCAACAAAACATACTGTTAAATTACTGAGGTTGGTCAGGTTAAAGATTGCACACGAAAAAGACGCAAAAGAGCTAGCAATATAATTCTCGAGGAGCAAAAGCTGGGCGTGTTGGTCGCATGCCATCCTTGAACCGCGCTAAAAACGGAGACAAAGAAAGAGACAAGGAAAACACAGAGCTATTTATTGAGTACCGTTACGAACTTCCTGCTCTGCTGACACTGGCTGCTATGAGTATGGTTAAAGCACTGGGATTGCTGAGTTCGCTCAGGTTAATGTTTGCACATGAAAAAGGGCCAAAAGAACTACCAAAATATTTCTCGAGAACCAAAAGGTGGGTGAGTTGGTTAGAATTTTACCTTCAACAGCGTTAAAAAATGAAGACAAAGAAAGAGGCAAGACAAGCAGGGTGCTATTTCTGTAGCATCACTACGAAGTAGTTGCTCTGCAGGCACTGACTGCTATGAGTATGGTTAAACCTCTGGAATTACTGAGGTTGCTCGGGTTGAAGGTTGCACATTGAAAAGTGGCGAAAGAACTAGCAATATTTTTCTCGAGTACGAAAGCTGTGCGAGTTGTGGGAATTCATGATTCAAAGGCGGGAAAAAAGGCGACAAAGAGCGAGTCAAGGCAAACACGGTGCCGTTTCTCGAGGACCATTGCTAAGTGGTTGCTCTGCTGACACTGACTGCTGTGAGTGTGGTTGAAACACTGGGATTACTCAAGTTACTCAGGTTGAATGTCCAAGTCGTCGACCCATTAACCTAATTAGACGGTTAGCTTCACGATCCTCCTTTCCGTCCCGCTAGACAGCCTCTGAACCTCTTGGATTGTGAATATGGTCACATGCACTTTCTCAGAGGCCCATCTAAACCTACTCATCCCCACTTCTGTTTCTCGAGGTTCTGGCTCCTCCCTTTCAGCACATCGTTGAGACAAGCATGGATTACGACTAGGTATTCGTTATCCATGTTGTCCCCTAGCACCTCCTGGGCTTTGGCCATTGCATCTACCCTGCACTTCCCTGACTGGGCCTCCACCTGCACCCGCCTGTTCGCCTTCACTGTCGTCAAAACGCCTTCCTCAACCCTCGCTACGTTCGAGTCACTGAATACTAAAACAATTCTCCGCTCTAACCGTTCGCTTCCTGACTGCGACTGTTGCCCAGCGGATCGCGCTAGCTGTCTCTCCTGACGCCGTACGGTACTGTCGCGCGTCATCGTGCCCGCTTTTACCTTTCCGTCTCTCACTCAAAGCCTGCTGTGCTACAGCGCTGTAGGATTGACGAGCCTCCTTTATGTTTACCATGCTATCTTTGTACACCACCTGGCACTGCCCCGAACCGGGATGACCTGCTGACCGCGACTTGAGCGCTTCTACCCGCTCTTCTAGGTGGGCCCGCTTTTTTCCAGCTCTTTTTTCAGCCCGCCCACAATTCACTCCAACAAGACGGCCTTAGCCCCTTCCCTATTAATCGAAACGGCGACCTTTGTTTCAAGCTTAATCTGTTCCTCTCGTTCCACCTTCAGGTCCAATTTAAGTTCCTTAATCCTAGCTGCCCACTCCCCTTCCAATGTCCTAACGGCCTCCTCAAAACGCTTACATAGCCGGCACGCGAAGCTAGCCTCCTCTGTCTCGGCTAAGCTGCCGAATTCGGTCTAGTCCAAATTGCACCAACGCTTGCACTCCTCGCAATGCACTAGCTCCCCGTCCACCCCGGCTTTCCTAGCTTGCCCACCTAACGTCCGGCCGACTATGTAAAGTAAAAGCCCGCCAAAATTCCTACACAAAGCCCTACGGCACACACCTCCGCTAACCTTCTTACTACTGACACAGTTTAAAACTACCAACCCTACAGCATGTACAAAAACAAATACCAAAAAGCACTTAGCTTCGGACGAAGTCGCTGGAGCTCAAAAAAAGCGTCCTCCTCCGACGGTGTTACGAGCCAAAAGCCGTTCACCAACTTGTGCCAAGCGTCGGCCCGCAATAGCGAATACCGCGTATCTGATTGGCAATAGTCGAACCCGGTTGCATCGAACTGGAATGAGAGTTGAAGAGTTCGGTGTATCAAAATTCTAGACATGAGAAATTGGTGCAGATAACCTTATGTGTATCCTAGAAGGAGGAATACATTACACCGAGACAAGTAACACTTTTCTTGCAGCAATGTGCCGCCCGTCGGTGTAGCTGGCAGCTCAGCGCTCGCTAGGCGTTACTATCGGCCTTACTTGCTTCGCGTCGAATATACAGCGGGCGGTTCGTTGCCGCTAGCGACTGCACATCATCAGGTGCCTAATCCTGTTATGAGCACGCTATAAATAGATTTATGGCTTATTAAAATTAAGGCAAAGCTGATTTACGCATGCCTCTGGCAGCGGAGCGAGCGGAGCGCGCCAGGCAAGGGCCTCAACAAAGCTTTAGCTTTAGGTTAGTCTGGTTTCACCGCAAGACAGTAACCTGTGTGGAAAATCAATACAAGAGATTGAAGGCATCCCTGAAGCCCACCCCACGTTCACCTCGTAACAAGTTTTCACATGGCAAGCATTGCCAGCAGGTGCCGAAAAGTGATCGAAGAGGGCCGTTAGGAGAATAACTGCTTTCAGGGGCGCGGCACGCATTTGGATATATCTAATGAACGGCGAAATTGAGTACGTTAAACTGCGCGACTTTCCTATCCTTTTACAAATGATTTTCGAGAGGAGAATTTGTGTTATCCGTGTAGCCAATAGTTCAAAATATTCGGGATTCATATGTCCGGACTCAACTTATGTTCGTTTGTGATTGCGATAACACTAAAGCCTCCCGTGAAATGTTGCCGGAACATGTAGATACTGATGTCTTAGTAACCTTACGCGGTGCAGAAGCTGACTTATAAAATGCGTCCTCCTCTCACACACAAGACTTTTATCAGCCATAGGAAATCCGTTGGGTTCGGAAGACATTCAAAATTATCGCGCTTGTTTTGCGACGCTTTGCGTTATGCAGAACGTGGAGGCAACCACACGAACTAGAATCTGTTTTCCAGATTTCCTGGGATTGCTTTTCTCTAGCGAGGAAGGCGCTTGTGAAACTATCATAAGCGTATGCAGCTGACAAAAAAAAAAGAATCCCGCTATTTCCACTTAATTCTTAATTTCACCTGCAGGTCTGCCAGTTTTCAATTGTCCTCCGTTGGGTCTTCAGCGGACACCCCGGTCCCCCTTTTGTACGCGTTCCTATTTTTCACGTTTATAATGTTTTTGTCGTTTTTCTTCAGAGCTAGGTATAGAGCGACGTATTGTAGTCCACTAAAAACAAAGGCTCGAATCAATTTTATCAACTCCGGCTCCTAATTACCTTGTCTGTTCTTAGTCACTCTCTCAATCATTTTTGCCAGTTGTTTAGATACCCTGTTTAGCTATTTTATTGGTGCTGAGGTTACCCCTGTGCTCATCAATTTCTCAAAGTTATATCTGTACACTGTAGACAATCAGGTTGGGCATCTCTTGCAGTTTAAACAATATCATGCCTCTCGGATCATTTAATGCCCGTGCTGTTCATGTAAAAAAGCGATGACGTGTGTTTTGAGCAGTTTAGGTCAATCTTACTCGTATATTCCTGAATTATATCAATGGGTTCTTGTAGATTGGCCTGCAGCTCTCCGTCTGGCCCTTCGTTAGCCCAAAGGGTGATCTCGTCTGCATAAATTCCGTGCATCAGACCTGTGATGCCAGCTAATTTGATCCGGTAATTTCCACGGCACGACAATAAACAACGTGGGTGATAGTACTGTTCCCTGAGACATGTCTTTACTGCTCAGGTAGTTGGTCTAAGATTTTAAGTCTTCCACACTAATGATTGCCTGTCTGTTCGATAGAAAACCATTCACATAATTATACTCCCTAGCTCCATATAATATTCATCGGAGGCACTTTAATACTATATCGATTTGCATGATATTATCAAATGCGCCTTTGAGGTATAGTGTTGGAATGGCCTGCCTATATAGAGAAACTCCAAACCCCAAGAACACAAAGCACATTAGACGAATTGGATGAGGCTCATCTACCGTCACAACAAGCAAGACTCTCTGGTACCAAAACAGGAAGAGCATTGCTTGCGAGACTAAAATCTAAAGTTTTCAGTCGAGGCTTGCGAAGAGGATGTACCTATAAGAATAAAATTAAGTCACGGTAGCTCCAATCTCTAGGAACCTGAATCCTGCGTTTCGCGTAAAAAAGGGAGGAAAGAGCCAAAGCTGATAACATAAAAAAGGGAAAAGGAAACCCCAAACAGTATGTGGTTATAACGGCCAATACGGACGATGCAGCGGTAGCTGCCATAGATAGTCACGGTCACGAGATGGTCAACGAACTAGCCATGGTCATGGTCATAGTCATGGTCAACGAACTAGCCACCAAAATGTTTTCTAGGAGGATAGCCAGAATGACCGCCTCAATCCCAGAGCATAACGGGAAACAACTCTAACAAGCATCAATATTGTGGGCACCTGAGCATCAGTTCTTCAGGGTAACAACGGCGCACATGGCACAGCTCACGCCATTTTCAGTCGAGACCCCGAGCCTGGCAAAATAAGGAACCCCTCTCCACATATTGAGAAATTTTACAATAAAGACTGAATTAGCAGAAATGCCCCCTCCTAAAGCGGAAATAAATAAGGAGGTAGAGGTAATGCTCATCCGTCTACAAACCAGTACATGCCCCAAACCCTATTGAGCACAGTCTACCTAGAAAGGTACATCTAGAATGCAGATCCTGCGAAGGCAATGAAAATTTATTTTACATATATTATGCGAATGTCAAGAAAACCCGGATCCCGAACCGACAGACGATCCAGAAGGGGGGGGGGGGGGGGGGCACTCGCTCTAGCTCGGACCTCGCGCACAAGCAAGGGTGCCCGGATCGCTGCGCACGCCAACGGAGCCCTCGAAAAACGAGGAGCTGACTATATCGTTAAGAAAAGGTTTCGTCCTTTCTTCCCTTGGGGCTCTGGATTTACTAAGGCACACACATCAGTGCTGAAGGCTAAGGCTTGTTTTTCTCGCTTTTGTTTCAGGATTACCTCAACATACCCTGTGTTAGTTCACAGTCTCCAGAACAGGAACAGCAGATTGGGACAGCATTCTTAGGTGTTTTGCGGTTGACACCCTCTCAGGTTCAGCATCGTCGTTTACCTTCTTCACGATCATACGTTCGGAATGTATTAGCAATCCCCTTGAAGTTTTTGCTTCGCTTCGGGGTCTTTAAGCCCGTAACGCAAAACCTGCATGAATTTCTGGAAATGTATCAAATTTCGCTTCAAAAAGCTTTGGTCAGGCAAGATAGTACAGGGCTTTTGGGCGAAATAGTAGCCCCCCAAAATAATCAATATTAGGTAGAGTAGAAATAACACTATCCTTTCCCTGTGTATTTTTCGGCCTATTTGCGTGTGCTTTTTTCCGCTATTTTTTCGCTAGTTCGCTGTACACTACAGGAAACATTGTTTCTAAACTTCTTTCATCATTATTTCGCCACTCAAAGTACGTGTTCCCGGCTGACTACAGAACGCGACAGAGGTTTTCATGCAAAAACATGCGCTGAAGTGGCACTGGCTGAAGCTGTGGTTTGTGGCCCCATATTTGCTGCCCAGTTAAAATGCGCGTCTTTCGCCTTTTCTTTTTGACATGCCGCTAGCCTAGCACGCTCGCCGCTGGCTAAAATGCGGCAGACAGCAGCACACTGATCTGATGACAATGTGTTCAATGTGCAGGATTTCTACCCTCCTGGTGTCTACATTATCCGACAGGGAACGTCGGGGGATACTTTCTTCATAATCAGCCACGGAAATGTAAGTATTTACAGTGCAATTTTAAGCGGAGCCCCTCTATTTAAGCATCTCTGTTTCCGGGAACTAACGTCTGCTAAAGCGCATGCATGATGTCCCCTTTATATAAGGAATATTTTTTGTGATTACAAAGACGGTGGGAACCTGCCTACTCGGAATGCCACTTTTGTAAACTCCTTTACATTTCTGTCTGAAATGACTCGATGAACTCTACAGCGCGGATTAGAATTTGTTTTTGGTATACTCGCCTATCTTCTGCCATCCGAAAAGAAGGAGCTTAACGAAGGAAAAATAGCGAAAATAAAACAAGTCAGATACGCTTGTTTCCTGCTACAAGCCATCATTCCGTCAAATGCAGTTCCTGTTATGAATACAGCTCGCCTCGCCTGTATGTCGCAAGGTTAGAAGCCTCTTCCGGAAAATAAGCCAGCTTGAAGAAATGTAACTTTACCGCCCCTTCCATTTCTATGCTTTGGCTGAGCCATTCCACTTATGATCGTGTTACTGCGCATGCCTACAACATTTAGCGGGTGGTGGCTTCTCCACAAACACAACGTCACGCCTTAAATAGAAGCAGACCCAAACGCGGATTTTGTTGATCGTCTCGAATGCCATCTAGCTACCTGTCTACATGTGTTTAAATTTTTAATTCGGCCTGTGTAGGCGGGACAAAGAAATTGAAGGCTTGAAAGCGAGGTGTTTGTTGGAATAATGTTATAACTTGAGCCCGAAAAGCAAATAAAAGACCTCCGACGCTGCTCTCATTCAACCATTTTATATAACTGAGAAAAAATATGATACTTGAAGAAAACACAAAAAAAACCAATAGCATGTCATACCCCAGCTCAGATCCTAAACAGGAACTCAGTAACGTAGTTAGCACGTGCTGAAGGAAGCCGAAAATAAACGAGACATACGATTTTTAGCAGCAGTAACGCGGCAGCGGAGTTTGTTTCTTAGCCTTATAGCGAAGCATTAATGGCGCTCCTTAAGCATCGAATCTGTGGGAGGTAAGACGAACCCTGCTTAGGACGCATCATTATTCTGATCGTCATTGCAGCTTGGTAAACAGAAGAGGCTACGTCTATAGCGAACAAATAAAATTCTGCCAGTCATTTGTGTGGGTTGTTCCAAAGCATGTCTCCATGAGACCTTTCGGCTTCAGGTGAGCCATAAATGCTTCAATAAAATGCTGAGAAGCAAACCCTGTTCCGTAATTACTTTGCGCCAAAGGAAGTACGTGTCAGCTCTGGTGATATGCAAGATGCGTTCCTTTTGCAAACAAGAGCTCGTTGTCTACACTCTCGCCGGTCTCAATTGCACCGAATTCATCCGGCAATCGAGATGGAAGGGATATTTGGACTCACCTCTGAAAATTTCACGCAAAAACTGTGTTCTTATTACCCAAGGACAAGGGTCAGCATGCACACATTTCTGCATTGGGGTCTATAGGCCAGGCGTAGCACGGATTACACCGCTAGCTTTTAGTACTTTCGGTGTTCAGAAATACCATGCTTGCCTCGGCAGTCGTGCACCAATATACAGCCCTAAAAAGAGAACAGCATGTAAAGCGTGAGTAAGGTACTAGAGGCTATATTATGTTTTAACCATAATTCCACAACAGCAAGCGTGTTGTATCTCTCAGGAACATAAATGTCCAGATCTGGATTGTTGAACCAAATATGAGAATTAAATCCAAGTTGCAAGCGCGGTGAAGGATACAGATATATGAGGCAGGCAGCATAAAAAGGCCAATTTCTAGCACACTGCATGGGCGCTCTTAGAGTGTACCGGTCAGTACAGTAGAGTCAAGTGATCCGTGCAAACTGTTTTTGTAGGAATATATCGTCTCAGAGCTCACCCCTTATCTAACGTGGCCTAGGTACAGCTCAGACAAGAAAAGTTGGGAATAAAATAGCGTCGACTTCCTGTGTATCCGTTGTGGAATAACCGAAAAAAACCGCTTTTCGTTGCGCTCAGTCATCGCACATTTAATATGTGTGAGCCACTCCCACACAACATTGCAAACTTTTAATTTTGACAAACCAAACGGCTAGTAAAGCAGGGGGACGAACTTTTAGATTTTGACTGCTTCGGTAATCGTGCGACTAAGCCCAAAATTTTAATAACTCAGCGCATCGCATGTCTTCAGTGCGCCTGGCAGCTGAGCTTACATTCTAGATATATTGTTAAGTCGTGAACGACATCAGCATCCTATACAGGAGCACTATAAAGTAACTGTGAAAAAGTCGTTCTTTATTCCTGACGTTACCGTTCTATTGCAATTTAATATTACGGCGCTGCGCCCACACCGCCCATTCACAGCTTGAATCTCCCTCTGCAACTCACCGCAACTAAGAACAGAAAACCTTCACGTTAAATGCAAACTAAGGCGTTTTTGAGCTCTTTACGCAAAGTAAAATACCTTTCATGACAGATCGAATAATAAGCGGCGACAAGTTTGACCTTTGTGGCGCGCCACAATTGGCAGGACAACTGAAAGAGGAGTGTCCACTGCAAATGGCAAGATTCAAACTGTCACTGAGATGACTTACAAAATGTTCACAAAATGGTGTAAATAGTACTGTCAAAGCTTGTCCCCTTGCCCTGCAAGCGGAAGGGGGCGCTCCTGATTTTTTGAGTCAAGGTTCGCAGCCGCGCACACCTCAAGGCCAGTTTTTGCGCTCACAGCGAAAACGGCCTGACGGCTGGACGACTCTCAACACTTCCTCGATTTCCCGCTTTTCCAACGGTCGCTTTAAAACCCACGGAGCTGCAGTCACGTCCACGCGGTCTTTAGACTACTGAGCTGTGAGCTGTGATAGCTATTAGCCAAGCCGGCGGGCCAAACTGAACAAGCCCGCAAGAGGTAAGCCGATTCCGAAAAACATGGTACTGCGCACGCTTCTTTTGTTCTGCTTTCTTTAAGGTGTTCCTGAAAAGCCCACGCCTTTTATTATGGTAATACCAGGCTCGAGTGCTGTCTCATTATCACATTATCTTGCCTCAACTCCGGGGTGCTAGAAGCGGCCTGAAGCAGCCGATGTGTTTTGGTTCTTTAAATTGACTTCCGGCTTATTATCCTTTTTGTTGTTGTTTTGAGCATTCTCCATAATTCTGACAGTGACAGGACAGTGCCTACATGTTCGTTATTAAATCACGGCGTACTGAACAATGTGGTTCTCCAGTGAAAAAGGGTTCTGAACCATGGGGTGAAGTGGAAAGGAACAAAAAAAAACGAGTGCTGCCATTTTACAAAAATGAAACAAAAGCTAAAGTACCGCTTTGGAATTTCCTGTCAGCTGTGCGACTATGGAGAACTGGCAAATAACGCATGCGTCAGAAAATCATATTACATCCGAACATTAATCATTAGGTAAGGCGGGCTCGAATGCCGAAAAAGGCTTGAGCAGCCCAGTTTTAGCAGACAGCGACACCGCGGCAGAAAAAGATGCTTCAGACTGGAAGCTCCTCAAGGCCGCACAGAAAAAAGCTGCTCAAGCCAAGCAGAGAGAAGGCGTACAGAGGAGTTGTTGATCACTTTGGAACAAACTACGCGTCGCGACGTATTCGCCACTATTTGATTTTGCACAATTTTAGCACGATGTCATCCTTGTAGTGGCGCCACTTTATCACGACAAATCCCGCAATGTCGTCCATTATTTTTTTTTTCTGGCTGCGAAGATGTCTTGCATGCACGGCCCTTCCTCATGCGTTTTATTTAGACCTTATACCCGCGGTTGGCGCTCTTTTCGCTATGTTTGGGTGCAACTAGAGTAAACAATGTAAGCGAGAACAGAGAGGTTACGAACGAGTACACTTCCAGCGCCGGAAATGGCAGCCGGAAGTGAGCGGAAACTACTTGTTTCTTGTGACGCCGCCGTTGTCTTCCTGTAGGCCTCTCTGTCCGCCCGTGCGCTCCTTTACACATCGCGAAGGCATAAAGATATGGCGGAAAGCACAGATTAACTCGCTGAAATGTGCTCTTTCTCTGTTTGTTGGCCACTGCGGTCCTGAGAAGCGACACCTGTACAAGGAGCGCGGCTGAGGAGCCCGTGCCAGATATGGCAAGTCGAGTCATGGTAAAAAAGCGCGCTTAGAATAAATAGCATCGTGTAAGCCGCATCAGTGAACGGAACACGTTTCTGTGAACATGATGACAGAACAACGCGTCACTGGACATGGGAAAGAACGCGGCACAACGCTCACTGGATCCACCATGTTCGCGAATCTCAATTAACAAGCCAACGACAGACAGATTTGACGGCTCCGTAATTGAAATCTTGAATATAGAAAATTCGCGAGCACTTTACGTTGGCGTACAGGAGGGAGTGCGCCTAGCAGCTTACGAGGGATCTCCGCGCCGCATTTACTTGTGACACGACTTTGCAAGTTTCTTTTTTCTCCAATGGGTACATTAGAGTTGCGATCTTTACCTCTTGTTCCGCTGGCGTAACAGTGTAAGACAGTAAGCGCTAAATGTTCGAAATATTTTGTGAACAAGCCATCTCGCCGCGGTGCCTTGGATGAGCAAATACTGTAGGACCTGCTACCGCCTTGACAAATGAACAGTGGCGTCAAACCTGCATACCGCAGCAAACCACTGTCGGTATCTGCTTTGACAAAGTCACTACACTATACGGCGCTGTTGAAAGCAAGGATGCAGACCACGTCGGTGGCACTCTCACAGAACCGGCGAAAAATCAAAAGTACGCTGGTAGTCTATCCCATCGGGAATGTTTTACGAGACAGATATACCTAGAAAAGGAAAAAAGCACGACTTCGCCAGCATTACATAGTGGCAACGAGAGAAGATTCCTCGCACTGTTTTCATCGTTGGACTGTACCGGCATCTTCACGAGGAGGACATGGGAAAAGGAACGGTCTCAATCGATCACGTCGGCCATGAATTGCTGGGGAATCCGGCTGCAAGGCGAAAAGAACGGAAAAAAGGTAATCGCTTGGCGAAGGCAGTAGCGGAAGTGTTCTTTAAGATTCCTCGAGGCCTCTCGGCTGTCCCTCGATGCGCAACGAGCAGGGAAAGCTAGAAGAAGAAAAAACAGCCACAGGAACGAAGTGCTCGCTTGACAGGTGGAATGCCCTGTTGCGCATATGTTACGTATTGAGGAGTCGACAGAAGAAGAGCGCGACAGTCGGGCGCAGCGAGTGGAAAACTACCCGTTCCCAGCATCAAGATATAGCGATGCGTTTGCTGGAGAAGAGACGCTTGGAGCGATAACTCGGCTTTTGGTTCTGCTCCTGAGGATGCCGTCGTCGAGGTATTCGCGAGTTTGGGCGAGGAGAAGCTTCCGTGTAGCCCTTGGGTGGTGGGACTCCGTCGCTGCCTCACTCTATGGCAACAAGTGGTATGCGCGCACAGGCCACGACAAAAGAGAAGGGAACACAGGCCTATAGGTGAAAGTCAACTCAGCTCAGTCGCTAGCAGCTGTGTTTCACTGGGACGAATCACATTGTGACCGACCAGCCGCTTGTGCTGCTTTCAGGGAGACACAGGAGGGCTTCCCCTTCACAGCGTTACAAAGTAAAATAACAGCGTTCTTTGTCCTTGTTGCTTAGCGCTGTTTTAATATTATGGAGCATTTCCAACTCGCCCAATCTGCCGTTCTTCTAAAATAACAGCACTGGAATGTAATACGACGTCGAATTAAGCGACTTATGACGTTTCGAAGGAAAAACAGAAGTTAGAAAAACAATTCGCATTTGCTATGGCAACTGCCGTGATGACCCTATGGTCCCTTACTTCCTGTTGATCTGCTTTGCAACTCCAATTGGTTTCATTCTGGCGACTCAGCTGGTCGGATACATATGTACTTGTAGCGGTGGGAATATTAGAACGCAAGAATGCTCCATTGTGCGGGTGATCCTAGAATGTCTTCTGCTCAACAATTCTTTTTGTAGCTCTCTGCTGTTGTGTAAAAAAAAATAGCTGGTGTTAAACTACTGCTGAACCTGGTTAGAGAGCGAAAGCTGTGGTGTGTCGGGCAACTAGACGCGGCTTGGCGTCTGTAACGTTGAGTGCGTTCCGCACACAGTGCATACGCAGCGCGTTCATCCTGCCACCCCCGCAGGTGGTGGTTAACGGTGCAGTGCCGCGTGTATACCACAGCGTTGCCATCGCTAATGCAGGCAGCCCACATCTCTCTCTTTCACCACCGCCCCGTACATTGAAGCTCGATTGAGGCGTCCACTGACCCAGGGAGCCAGTTACGCGCCCTTACTTTCCTCAAAATCATCGGAGTCTAGAGCGCTGGCAACGCCAACGCCAATGAACACAAGAACGCAGCCAGCCTATAGAAACAGAGCCAAGTGCTCGGTTTCGGTGGCGGCGGCTGAGTGACGTCATAGCTGTCACGTGTTTTCTCGTCGGTCAAATTTCAAACGCGCGCTCGGCGCACACGGCAAAAAAACTACGGAGGGTAGTAGTTATGCTTTCTGTTTAAAAGAAGGTGAACATAATGCCACGTGCCTGGTACCGCGCGGCCTCCGCGCTTAGTTGAACAGTAGGAGAGCTGTGCAGGTAGGCGTAGGGGAGAACCCAAGGATGAGGTCGGTCCTTTTAGCCCACGAGCCAGGTCTAGCCCGAGCGCGCCTCACGAGCCAGCCGCCGCTTCGTCGCTGTTTCGACTAAGCACGGAGGCGGCGTGGTGCTAGGCACGTGGCATTATTCCCCCCGCGAAAGGAAAACATCGTCTCGATGCTTAGTGAACTATGTACATACAAGGGTAGAAAAGAAGAAAAATATGGGTGAGGCGAACTATACAATCCGTGCTAGTTGGGAGCAGGTAGTCAAGTCCGCACTTGCGGGAAGGGGATAAGGGCACGGAACAAAACGTGAACGTAGCGCAAAGCCACGCAAAAAGTACGGCTTTAAGGACGCTGTACGATCGTTTTTGAGCAGCATGCGGACGTGTCCTTGAGGCCGTGCGCACGGGCGCGTGAGGGCGCGGGGCGCATGAGGGGTTGCGCGGTAAAGTTTGCTGCGTGCGACCGAGCGGACGACTCCAACCTTCTGATTGGCGCCCCATGTCAGTGCCGCCTGTGCGGCGGCACAGGCATAAGGCGTTGCAAAACATGAAGATATCCTGCGGTACGAATATCCACATTGATTGTGGCTCACTCGTGAGGTCAAGAATTTCTTTAGCTGTGAGGTTTTTCGTATAATGTAAAACCGCGATTGGCTGTGATGCCTACACATCTCGGCGCTACAGCTGACGTGTGCGAACGAAGTCAAAGCTCGCCTGCAACACTGCGGCCCAGCTTTGCCTGAAACAGCTTCGCGGGAAACGGTTAACGTTGGGGCTATTTCTACTTCAGAAAGTGAAGAAAGGAAAAAAACCGCGAACGTAACACAAATCCTTCGATCGCTAGTCCGCTGTTCTCCACTAAAAACCGCCTACAAAAGCAACCGTTCCCACTATGGTATAATATTTTTGCCCTCCAGTATTTGAAGAGTGCCCCCATTGAAAGTTACGCTATCCCCAAATGTGCAAGAACGATTTCAGAACGACGACGCGGTTCGTATCGCGAATTATCGCAACCAAGGGTACGGGACTAACAATCTAGGTTAGCAGTACAAGCTCAACCGTTTGCAATTACCATCAGGAAATTCACGTAGCTAATATCGGGCAAAGGTTAAATCATCAGTTTTTTTTACTAGCCCACTGCAGTCTGTTTAAATCTATTTATTTGTCGTTATTTCGTAGCTTTTTCATTAATCCATGCGGAGTATAGTTGTCATCTATAAACTTTGGGTGTCACTGTAATGTAAGCAGGCCTCCTTTCTATCTCCCCACTTGACTGTTATTGCAAAAGACAATTATCTATTTATTGATATAAGAAGTGTGCGTCTGAATTATGCATGCATTAAAAATATGTATTTCAGCACACTGCTGTCGAATACGACTCCAAATACACGAGAAAATTATAACATTCCCACTAATTTGAAATGTGTAAAATCGGTTGTTACTGCGGCAGTTTTGCATTTTACAGAAGACTGACCATGGAACAATACAGATTTTTTTCTGTCATGTTTTTGACTCCATTATAAAAGCGAAAATTGAAATAGCACAGTGTGGTGGCAATTAAAGAAGTCTTGCCATGCATCACTGCGCTAAAATGCTCGGCTTTGTTTTTGCACAGTGAAAGCGGGCTACCAGTTTTATTTTAGCACTCATTCCTGAGCTCATATTGCAATGAAAATTTCAGACGCCGGAATGCAGCAGTGCAAACAAGCATGGAGAGTTGTGCTGAGAGACAGTCAATGTTGTCGCATGCAGAAAAAAGCTGCCATGTTTTCTGTACAACTCAAAAAGATTCTAAAATAGCCCATGTGAATGAAAACAAAGTGGTTGCTTAGTACTTAGTAAAAGGCCATATATGCCACCTTCAGTGTAAACATAACATGAAATTAGAGTTGGTAAATTGGCTTACAGATCCTCGACGCCTCCTTGTTGAGACTGGCGAAGAATACTTCGTATGCTCAGGGAAACAGGATGAATTGACTATGTATAGTGATTATCTCAAGCATAATTTGTAGAAATATATCTACAGGGTGAAAGAAAGTTATGTTGTCTGAAAATATAATGAAATAAAAAAGTAAGAATTTAGATGTGTGTGGAGCATAGGTGCGTATGTTCTCTCGTATAGCTTTACAGTGATGCTTAACACTTTTTTCTGACCAGCAAAAAAATAAGGAATCATAACGGTGATTCTGGTTTTTAAAACAGCAGATCAAAGTAAACATCGGCTCCGCCATTTGTTATACACAAAATTTGAGAACTTGCCATCTGTTGCCTATTAGCAACATCTTCGGGAAAGTAAAGCTTATTTCAATGCCAGTTTGGTTTTCAGCCGCTAAAGTTCTCCTAAGCATATCTTACATTAAAATAACTTTGTCGTTAGCATAAGTTGCTCGAAGATCTTGGTCTAGGCTGTGCCTACTTTTCTGCTTCATACAGGGAGCCTACATGAATTTAAACTGTTCTAGAATAGGTGCATGTAATTATGCAGACAAATGTCTCGGTTTGTGGCCTCCTCTTAACAAATTATGCACCAAAATAGTAATCTTCTTTAGGTCCTCACATGAAAACTCGCTTTACTAATCGAAGGAAAACAGCAACTTTATATATAAATTAGTATTCAGTACAGGTTTGGGCTTTTTCATGTTTTTCACTCCTGTTAATATATAAAAATAACTGCAGCTGTAATGAGACTCCATTCAAATCAAAAGAACTGTATGTGCAATGTAATTTTTAAATACGAGTGTGCATAGTTGTTTTCGTAGTCCAAGATGTTTTTTCCTAATGAGTAGGGTCTACTTTCTACTTTTCTTGATACTTTATGTTCACCTTGATTTTCTGCCATGTAACTCACTAGTGCACTGCTTGAATTTATCATGTTGCTCATTGTTGTTTGCCCTGCTGCTATGGTTTCAGATTAGATGGGCAGTATTGAAAATAAATAAATGAATATAGTAAGTAAGCATTATTATAGAGGAGAAGAGTAGGAGGCACTCTTTTATAAACGCTGTAAATGCTAGCCTCGTAGCATATCTGGCTGGCCATTTCAAATGTAGGTAAGGATCAAATGACACATGCACACAAAAGTCACATGCGTAAACATACGCACCTAGGATTTTAACCACATCACGTAATGGAAGTCTGTGCGTTGTTTTGCTTGACGCAGGGTAGGATACAACCACAAAGGAAATACTGACACATTAGGGCTCATAATGGAGACGGGTATAATTGACACTAAAAATATTAGGGCAGTCCTATTAGAATTGGCTAATAAGCCATTCTCGAGCACGCAGATGGTTGTACTGGAGGGTTAGAATGTTGGTATTGATAGTAGGATGGCAGACCACATTGCATTGAATGAAGATTACTTAAATGAAACATCGAAATGAAGGCCTGTAATTAATGTAAGAAAAAGGGAAGGCCCAAGTACAGTACCACCTTTCGTGAAGGCAGGTTGACTTAGAATTAGCATGGCCCAACGGCTGACAGCCGGCTAGGATCACTTAAATCCATCTCAGAACAGTAGTACGGAAGGTTAAACGTGAGCACTTCGGCATTATTCAATGCGGGATATTATCGTATGCTTTCTCAAGACGCCAAGGTGGAAGAGTACGTCACGAAGAATGTCGAGTTGGCTATGACAGGAATGCTTTTCAAAAAGCGTGCCAATTTGGGATGAATAATTTCATGAACCACAACAATATAGCACTGCGAGAGTACATATTTTTCCTGATTACGAACTCATGCTAACATAGTAATGGAGCAAAGATTTCGTGATTGCAGCACTGTCAGAACTAAAAAATTACATTTTGCTGTTTGCAGCTATGCGTGGTTAATATCCACCCTGTAATATGAAAAATTGAATTATGCATAGTTTTACTGGGGAATGAACCTTTTCAAAGCATGCACTCCTTGTTAGCACTGCAACTAACAATCTGAACAATGGACAGGGTCAAAACGCACAAAGGCCACTTGGACCCGCATATTTTTGTCGCGTTATATGGACTGCAATGCAAACATCTCAGCTGTGTTAAGCAGATAATAATGCACTGCGCAAGGACTGTTAGAAGTGTTTGGGGACAATTACAAAAATTATTTGGACTGAAAAAAAAAGAAACAAAGTGTCCCTGCCCGTGCCACTAAGAATAGCAGGCTTGGGGACCAATACAGACCAAATCATATGGACGTTGCGCCCTGGAACTGCCCTCATAAAACCTGCAGCCTAGCGTGCAGTGTTTTGTTAAACCTTCAACTGCTAGCCACGCTCTCTCCGTTCGTACTTTCTTATTGAAAAACCACTTGTATTTCTGATGTTCAAATCATTGGCACTGAAAGGCTCGGCGACTCGTTTCCTGCAGCACATTATTCACTGCACAAATTGAATAAAGCAGCTCACTTACTGTTTAAACCTTCTGTTATATTCTCACAGATGTCTGCTTCCAACACTAAGCTAAGGTTTTTTTTTAAGACACAGCACATCGAAAGAAGAAAACACTACTCCTGTTCAAAGCATGTCCGACAGAAGAACTTAGCACAGGTGCAAAGCAGGGAATCCGCGAATACAATCCAAGCAGTAAGGAAATGGGCTGAACTTCAATGTCGTCTCATCCTCGTCAGATACATCGCTGCACCGGCACTGTAGAAATATCAGAAATGGCTCAACGTCAGCATTGCGGAGCCAACCACAGCGCAATAGCGCATGGCACTTTTTCCAAAATCAAAATGCACCTTCTTAATGTGGCTTGGCAATATGCACAAATATGGCCCCGTCACGACCATACGACAAAGGTGAACAGAGGTGTGTCCCACGAAACCTGTTGCTGAGCATTTTGGAAGGTGCAAACAACCATCTGCATTCAGGCAAACAAATTTAGGAATGCAACAAATGCAAGGAAGGTTGAGGAAATCTGGGAAGCATTCTACGTTTCTGACACAATCTCACAGCCCGCCATCACCTTCACCCAGCAGGCAAATAATGTGCATTGCAGGCAGTCGCAAGTAAACGAACTTATGAGGTGCACGTGTACATGTGCTTTTAAGACATTTGCTTCTAAAGACTTCGCGAATGTCTCGTACAAGCTGGTGCAGCGTACCTACGAAGCGCTCTGTGGTGTCTGGTTCAGACCAGACGCATGACACTGGACCACGCAAGCGCAGTATGCAAAAAACCCTCCTTTATTAGTCACAGTAAAGCCACTTATATAGGAAATCATATTCAATGACGATGACGATATGTACACTGAAAGAAACGAAACTGAAACAAGAAAGAAGGATAAAACATCGCCTCCCGCTTGAAAATACAACATAGTAATTTGCAACAACCAAAATAACACGAACTAAACACTTATTGTTCAGGTAAAGAAAACCCAAATCTTTCGACAGGTCGGCGTACCCTAGTGCTGCGACGCAAAGGTTGCTCCACCGAATCCTCTAAAGGAGCAACCACTTCTTCATTAACTTCAGCCCTTGTTTCCGGCGATCGCAACATTTCACCCTGTTCAGCGTCTGCGCGGCTTTCAGGCCCAGCGGTACCCGAATAGTCATGAGGCAATTCCCATTCCCATTGTTCTATTGTCTGCGATTGATTGCAGGGAACCCGAACTAGTTTAGATGCGTTCCAGCAACGACCGTCGCTCATCAAAAAGCTATTTTTGCCTTTTCTGCCGACAATCTTGAAAGGTTCCATGTAGTTTACCGACGCTTACCCACCGCCTGCTGGCTTGCGTACCCGAACGAAGTCCCCTACACTAAAGGCTGGTCTTTTCGCACCTCGCCTCCTGTCCCTGTACTGTTTTGCATACGTCTGCTTCGCCTTAACCCTAGCAGGAACATTTTTATTCGAACCGGCATGGACACCCTCTCTTGTCGGCAAACCCACTGTATTGAGTCTTGTCCTTGGCTGGCGCCCGTGGAGAAACTTAGCTGGCGACACACCCGTTGTCGCATGCGGCGTCGACTTATATATGCCGAAATAGTCAACCACAGCAGCCTGGAGGGGCCGTTGTTCCAATCGGGCAACCTGCATGAAATCTTTCAGCACGGCGATTAAAACGTTCAATCGCGCTGTTTCCCTGTGGATAGTACAGAGAAGAACAACGATGCGCAATACCCCTCTCTCTCAAGAATGTTTCAAACATTTGCGATCTAAACTGAGGCCCATTATCCGTGACAATTTCTTCCGGATAGCCTTCTCGGCTGAACACAGTCTGCAAAAAACCGACCACACTCTGTGACGTCACTGTAGATGAAAAGGCAACCTCAGGCCACTTGGAATGATAATCGATCAGCGATATCATGTACCTACAGTTTGAAGGGGCCCAGCCAATCGGTCCCACTATATCCGTTGCCAACTTCTGCCATGGTAGCGCTGCAAACGTCACCGGCTGCAGCGGTGCAAATGACGGTTTAGCGGACTTGTCCGCGGCCTGGCAGATATGACAAAAATGGATTGCTTCTTCTACCTGTTTATTCAAACGCGGCCACCAGTAAAGATCACGTAGTCTCTGCTTCGTCCTCAATTCCTGGGTGACCTTCGTGCGCAAAACCAATAAGGAGCGAGGTTAATTCACTCGGAACAACTACCTGCTTGCCGGGCATCAAAAGGCCATCAACGAAAGGAAGCTCTTCCCGCAGTTAAAGTACGGCATTACTTCTGCTGGCAAAGCTTTTCTAGGCGCCCAACCATGTACCACGTGCACAACAACCTGTTGCAGTGTGCTGTCTGCAGCAGTGGCCACCTGCAGCCGTTCCTTTGTTAGGCACTCTGATACAACGGACACAATTTATTCCTGCATCGTCTGCTGCGAATCAAAGTCAAGAGGTAGGCGTGAAAGCGCATCGGCCACGACGTTTTGCGATCCCTTTTGGTGCTCTATGTCGAAGTTATAATACAAAAGTCGAGCTGACCATCTGGATATACGCAAAGGTCGGCCTCCTGTACTGGCAGCTGAAAGTAACGTCACCAGTGCCTGGTGGTCCGTACGTAACAAAAATTTTCTACCCCACAAGTAGACGTGCCAGCGCTCGCACGCGAAGAGACAAGCAAGGGCCTCACGTTTCCTAGCGGAGTACTTCCGCTCGGCAGGAGTCAGGGCACGCGATGGGAAGGCCACCGTGCGTACGCTGTCACCATCGCGTTGCTGAAGAACGGCTCCCAGTCCCTTATCAGAAGCATCTGTCGTAATAATTACATCAAGGTCTGGGTTAAACATTTGTATCACTGGGCTTGAAGACAAAGCTGTCTTAACAAGCTGGAAGCTACGCTCAGCCTCATCATCCCACGTGAACTGTTGACCAGACCGCAGGAGTCTTCTAAGCGGCTCGACGAGATCAGCAAATCGCGGCACAAACCGAGCATAGTAACCAGCGAGACCCAGAAATGACCTCAAAGTGGCAACATCGTGCGGAGCAGGCACTTTGACAATAGCGTCAACCTTAGACTGCAATGGTGTGAGCCCTTTTGAGCTCACGTATGCCCTGAAACGGATAGGTCTGAAACAGCAAATGTGCATTTCTGGTTGAGCTTCAAATCTGAATCACCAATGTGTTTTAGCACCTGGTGTAGATTCTTGTGGTGCTCCTAACGTGTCTTGCCCCACACAATCACATCATCAATGTAACAAAGTACGCCTTTACAATCTTTCAAAATATTCTGCATCATTCTCTGAAAGGCTGAAGGGGCAGATGCAAGGCAAAACACACTCTCTTAAAACGAAACAATCCTTCGTGTGTGATAAAGGCGGTTAATCAGACTTTCCGGAGTCAGTTCTAGCTGGTGGTATGCCGACGCGAAGTCGAGCTTTGAGAAGCACGTTCCTCCAGCTAGTTCATGAAGTAGTTACTCTGTATGCGGAAGAGGAAAAGCATCGGCAATTACTGCCTTGTTCACTTCTTGTAGGTCCACACACAACCTAATTGGACCGTCCTTCTTCCTCACGACGACGATCGGTGAAATCCACTCCGATGCGCCGACAGGTTCAATTATATCTTCGGCCAGCAGACGTTGTATCTCTACCGATACCTGTTGCCGTAGCGTGAGCGGCAGGCGTCGGAGTTTCGCAACGACTGGTTTCACAGATGAACGGCATTTAACATGGTGAACAAAGCCTTTCACATGCCCTAACTGTTCCATGAACAAGTGCGCAAACTGGTGCGTGAATTCTGAAGGCAGTGAATCAGGGCATGGCACCTGGCAGCAATTCAACGTTGAGCTGTTGATAGTGATTCCCAGGCTCCGAGCGGGTCCAAGCCCCAGCAGCGAAGTGCCTTTGGTTGTGACATGAAAAAGCACACTGGCTCTGTTTCCCTTGTAAGATACGTCAGCAAGAAAGCAACCGCTTAACTTAATTTGTTATCGGGAATAGTTACACAAATTGGCAGTCGGCGGTCGCAATGAGTACGTGTTGGCTAGATATTTGTGGTAGCGCTCTTCACTGAACAAAGAAACCGTGGCGCCTGTGTCGACAATCAACGACAATCTTATCTTCCCGATAGAAATATTAGCTCGAATATCTTTCGCCGACGCATTACGGTCACCGATTTGAAGTACCGTGACGGCGTTGGCCTTCTCGGGCTTTCGAACGGCATATTTCTTTTTCTTCCATTTGCACATGCTTGAAAAGTGACCAATGTTTCCACAACAGTGGCAACGCTTGTTCCTCGCCGGACATGCAGTCGAGTTAACCATATGCGATGACGGGCCGCACCTGTAGCAACTTCCTGGCTCATAGTCCGCGCTTTTTCGCACATCTTGATGCTTGTTCACAGTGCTATGCGCGAATTCCCCGAGCTCTGGTTGTATTTGCTCAATTTGCTTCCCGATGTCAACAGCACGCTGCAGTGTAAGCGAAGATCCTTCATAAAGCATGCGTTCACGGGTTGTTCTTGACGAAGTGCCTTCCAGTAATTGGTTTCGAATCATGCTATCGGTAGCACTGCCAAAATTGCAAGTAGACGCAAGGTCCCGAAGACTGTAAATGCTTGAAATGTCTCACCAGGCAGTTGTCTTTGGCGAAACTGGCGCCGCTTCACCAAATCATTCGTAGCGCTCGCGAAATGCGCATCCAGTGCAGCAAGCGCGTCCTTGAACTGGTCCACCTTGTGCTCGGCCTTGGCGTCCGCGGTCACGTCTGCTCCTTGTGCAAGGATGCTGTAGAATATTTGCTGGCCTTCAACCCCGAGCGAGTTTAGCAGAATTGCCTTGCAACGCTTCGGCTTCAGTTCATCGCCGCCAATGGCCTCCAGGAAATTCAGGAATACGCGTTTCTACTGCTGCCAAGGCACAGCCGGGTCACCGGGTGCAGGCAAGAAAGGGGGCGGTGCTGGGAAACACCCGAGCGGCATGGCTCCGATACTGACCCTCGTCGCCAATATGTGGTGTCTGGTTCAGACCAGACGCATGACACTGGACCACGCAAGCGCAGTATGCAAAAAACCCTCCTTTATTCGTCACAGTAAAGCCACTTATATAGGAAATCATATTGAATGACGATGACGATATGTACACTGAAAGAAACGAAACTGAAACAAGAAAGAAGGATACAACATCGCCTCCTGCTTGAAAATACAACATAGTAATTTGCAACAACCAAAATAACACGAACTAAACACTTATTGTTCAGGTAAAGAAAACCCAAATCTTTCGACAGGTCGGCGTACCCTAGTGCTGCGACGCAAAGGCTGCTCCACCGAATCCTCTAAAGGAGCAACCACTTCTTCATTAACTTCAGCCCTTGTTTCCGGCGATCGCAACAGTTCACCCTGTTCAGCGTCTGCGCGGCTTTCAGGCCCAGCGGTACCCTAGTAGTCATGAGGCAATTCCCATGCCCATCGTTCTATTGTCTGCGATTGATTGCAGGGAACCCGAACTAGTTTAGACGCGTTCCAGCAACGACCGTCGCTCATCAAAAAGCTATTTTTGCCTTTTCTGCCGACAATCTTGAAAGGTCCCATGTAGTTTACCGACGCTTTCCCACCGCCTGCTGGCTTGCGTACACGAACGAAGCCCCTACACTAAAGGCTGGTCTTTTCGCACCTCGCCTCCTGTCCGTATACTGTTTTGCATACGTCTGCTTCGCCTTAACCCTAGCAGGAACATTTTTATTCGAACCGGCATGGACGCCCTCTCTTGTCGGCAAACCCACTGTATTGAGTCTTGTCCTTGGCTGACGCCCGTGGAGCAACTTAGCTGGCGACTTAGGGTAGGGCTTTTTCCCTGCGTAGCGGTCAGGTAGTCGGCCGCAATGATGATCCATTTATTTCCAGACGTGGACTTTGAGAAAGGACAAAGCAAGTCCATGCCGATCTTCTGAAAGAGCCTTGGGGGGTTCAATGGGGTTCAGAAATCCTGCTGGTCGGATGGGAGTTGCCTTTCGTTGCTGATAATCTCTGCAGGTTTTCACATAATGTGTGACAACGGCAGACAGTCGGGGCCAGTTATACTTGTCTTGAATGCGGCGGAGGGTGGGAGTAAACCCGAGATGTCCAGCTGTCGGCTCGTCGTATGAAGCGTGCGAGAGCTTCGCGGAGATAAGCAGGTGCAACAAGAAGGTAGGCTGTTTTGTTCGCTGCAAAGTTATTCTTCGTGAGGACATCTTTCTGTACACAGAAGGAAGAAAGTCCTGGCTTGAATGAGGCGAGCGGTTGATAAACTTTGCCTTCCAAGTAATAGATGAGGCGTTTTAGGTCGCGGTCCGACCGTTGCTGCTGGGCAAAAGAGCTGGAGCTGCTGGGTCCCAGGAAGGCGTCCTCATCGTCGTCCGGCGGCGGCTCTTCTACAGGGGCTCGTGAGAGGCAATCGTCGTCAAAGTGTTTCCGTCCGGACTTGTAAACTACGGTGACGTCAAACTCCTGGAGGCACAGACTCCATCAAGCGAGGCGGCCAGAGGGGTCCATCAAATTGGCAAGCCACCACAGCGCGTGGTGATCGCTGACCACCTTGAACTGTTGTCCGCATAGGTAGGGGCAGAATAGTCATGCTCGGCCTTGGAAAGGGAACGGCCAGCGTATGCAACGACTTTCTCCGGCCCGTCCCTTTTTTGAACGAGAACGGCGCCTAGGCCCACGCTGATTGCGTCGGTATGAACTTCAGAATCAGCAGTTTCATCAAAATTCGTGAGGATCAGTGGGGACTGTAAACGATGCTGATGTTCTTTGAAAGCTTCTGCTTGCGGGGCTTCACATTTAAATGGCACGTCTGCCTTCGCCAGTTTTGTCAGGGGCTCGGCGATGCGCGATAAGTTTTTCACAAATCGTAAGTAATATGCGCAGAGTCCAAGGAATCGGCGCACTGCTTTCTTATCGGCCGGCCGTGGAAAATGTTCAATAATTGCTGTTTTCTGCGAGTCTGGTCGTACTCCGTCCTTGCTAACGATGTGGCCTAGAAGCAGCAGCTCTTCATAGGCAAAGTGGCACTTCTCTGTTTTCATGGTTAGGCGAGACGACTTGATGGCGTCTAGTACTGTCGGAAGTCTTGTGACGTGCTTTTCGAAGTTCGAGGCGAAGACAACGATGTCATCTAAATATACCAGACAAATTTGCCACTTCAGGCCTGCCATCACTGTATCCATTACTGGCTGAAACGTCGCTGGTGCTGGACAGAGGCCAAATGGCATCAATTGAACTCGAAAATCCCATCTAAAGTGATGAATGATGTTTTCTCGCGATCGCTTTCACCGACCTCATTTTTCGGGTAGCCGCTCCTGAGGTCCATCGATGAGAAATACTTGGCATTGCAGAGCTGGTCCAGTGTTTCATCGATGCGGGGGAGGGGGTAGACGTCGTTCTTTGTTATGTTGTGCAGAACAACCGGTGCCGCTCATGGGCTGTTTTATGACTCGATGACGTTGTCGCGAAGCGTTTCTTCCGCTTTATTCGGATGCCTTGTCATTCTCGCGGCAACAAACGGTAGGGGCTTTGGCTGAGAGGTCGGGCGTGCTGGTCGGTTACAATGCGATGCTTGGCAATCGGCGTTTGTCGGAACTTCGCTGATGACGAAAAACGCTTGCTGTAGCTTCGAAGCAGAAAGCGGATCTGGTCTTGTCTGTTCCATGGCAGGGCTGGGTTGATGTCGAAAGTAGGCGTGTTCTCTTGGTCAGGCGAATCTTCTGCGGATGGTTCGGAGAGGGCGAAGGAGTCTTGTGCGTCGGATATTTCGTTGAAGAAAGCAATCGTCATTCCTCTGTTAATGTGCCGGTATTCCTCTCTGGGGTTAGTCAGCCATACTTCGGCCTGGCCATTGCGGAAATGTGCTTTTGCGATGCTGATTCCTTGGACTAGAAGCAACTGCATGTTCCCATCGACGATTGTTTCAGCGTTAATGGCTTTCGTGGCGCCTACGGTCACGATAACGCTTGATCGGGGTGGGACGTTCTTTTCTTCCTGCAGGACACTCAGAACAACGTGATTTTACAGAGATTTCATCGAAGAGATGACCTCGTCCGTAGAAAGCGTGATCAGCTTGGATCGCAGGTCGATGATTGCCTGATGCTCATTAAGGAAACCCATTCCCAAGATCACTTCGCGGAAGAATTGCGGTAGCACAACATAGGACGCAGGATAGGTATGTCCTTTGACAGTCACTCGCGCAGTGCATTGCCCTGATGGCGATACTCCGCACCTCAGCCAGATATTACGTAGCGGTGGCTGAGTGGTTATGGCGCTCGGCTGCTGGCCCGAAAGACGCGGGTTTGATCCCGCCCGTGGCGGTCGATTTTAGATGGAGGTGAAATTCTAGACGCCCGTGTACTGTGCGATGTCAGTGAACGTTAAAGAACCCTAGGAAGTCAGAATTTCCGGAGGCCTTCACTAAGGCTTTTCTCATAGCCTGAGTCGCTTTGGGACGTTAAACCCCCTAAACTAAACCAAACCAGATATCACGTAGTGGTGACGGCAGTCGAAAGAGCGATGAAGACGGACAAAAGGTCTTCTAAAAGAAAACTGTTTATTGGGCTAACTTGCGCCCGCAATGGACTGAATCACTCGGCGGCCGCGAAGCGACAAGCGTGCTCGGCGGTCGTCGAACAGAACCCCCGCCGCTGTGGGCCGTGCTCAATTTAAAGCCGATAGCGAACTTTCGAGATAAAGCGTGCAGCGTTACAAGAACATTCCGGAACAACGTATAATCAGCTCTGCCTGGCTGCGATCAATCGAGATAAATCTAGTCGCGTCTTGCGTCGCAAACAAGAGATAAAGTGGCGTGGGGGCAGATCTCAAGAAGGAATAAACACTGCAATGATTCGCGGCAATATGTATTGCAGATATATGTCCGCATACCCAGAAGAAAATAAAAAAAATTACCCAGCAGTCACAGGTGCCATGCACGCCGATGGTTTGACATATACTACACACCAGCAGGCACACAATCGTAATTCAGGCACTTAGAGCCGAAAAATACACTGTATGGAGCACAATGGCATAGAATAGTGGCGACGCTTCTGCAGTGCCGACAGAAAACAGTTCAACGGCCGTGCAGCCGAGGTCGTTTCGCGTAAGCAAAACGCAGTTTTCAAAATGGTCACGTCGCACTCGCGACGGTTCTCTAACACAGTACACACGAAACATGATCAATATCAGTGATGCATACGTCGCAGAAAGAACGGCTTCTGCTCGCAGCCACTGCAACTGCCGCAACGAATGCACCTAGCTTTAGAGCTCGAAGTTCATTTCGTCACGTCGCACTTACAGCACTTCTCAAACAGTACACACGCGTGCACACGTACTACGATCAGCTGTACAGCTCGAAGTTCATTTCAGCATTCGGAAAACAATGCGCGCGTAGTGAGCTTTTCAAACGTAATTATACTTGCAGGCGATACCAATGACTGTCGCCAAGCCCTCGTTCCGACCGCAATCACTTCCTCTGCACTGACACTTGTCAATGCGCTGTGAAGCTTGTTGTCTACACAGGAAATTTACCCTGGGAAGCTGCTTCTGGCTGCTGTTCGTGAGTATCCTCGCGCGAATATAGAACACTTGCAACATTCACAAACGGCTCCAAATAAACACTCTGCGACACCGCCACTGGTACGTCTTGCCTACGTAGACAGCGGAGGTTTGAAGGCCGGTCATTGAACTCAGTGCAGGCGGCGACAAACCACCTTGGTTGAAACTGGCGCTCGCCGCTGCTGCATACGGCGAAGTTCGAAGTCGCTGACAACACTCCTAGCAGTTAAATGCTGCCAATAGTATATGTTTCTAGGAGTTGCTACCACCTACTCAGCCTGGTTTCTCACTCCGCTTCGCGGGCGGCTATATTGCGCACGTAAAATTGAGGCGGGGCCTGGCACGTCACAGGACAGCTGCCAATAGCTGTGATGTGACCATCCGGTCATGCGTCCGAAAGTTGAAGTTGGCCAACGTGGTGCGCCCAATTTATTTATTTATTATTTTATTTATTTATTTATTCTCATGGCTGAAGCATTACAGAGAGGAGTGAGTAGTAGCAAAAAATATCCAAGAACAATATCAGTTCAGCAGAATTAGATTATATAATCACTGTCAACATTCTTAAATAACTCGGAGTTTGTAATGGATGCGATGGAAACTTGAAGGTGGTTCCATTCCTTGGCTGTCTTGGGGATGAAAGAGGCGAAATGAAAGTTGGTGCGACTGGGCTTGGCACTTCAACCTTGAACTGAGAGTTGCTGCGGGAAGAAATATATATGAAGGCGGCACAAGTAGCGAGTATCTGAGATGAGGGTTATATTGATATATTTTGTGAAACAGGCATAAGCTTGCAATTCTTCAACGAATGGAAATATCAGGAATAGATTAGACTTCATTGCAGTTACATTGGTTGTTAGATCATACAACCTTTCTTCGTAAAGTTCCGATTCTTAGTTCATTAAAAAATGCGTTTAACATTGAAATCATTTGTGCAGCAGACCTTCGAAATACAAAGTCTATACAAAGCTTCCAACGCGTCTTGACGTTTGGAAACAGATGGAAAACGCTTCTCTTGTTAGGGCTGCCAGCTCCTTTGTCGTGGCGTCTTTAATGGCCTCCACGCTCCCCATTCAGGGAACATTTAGGGTTCGCTTCACATGAGCACACAGGAAAAAATGGCATGGGGAGAGGTTAGGCGAGTATGGCGGATGGGGAGGTACAGTAATGCTGTGCTTGGCGAGAAATTTTGTTACGCTGAGAGCAGTGTGCGGCTTTTCGTCATTGTGCAGAAGGCTCCATTGTCCAGATGCCCATAAGTCAGGGCTACGGCGTCACAGTGCATCACGCATGTGCTGGAGCACGCGGATATAAAACTCCTGATTCACTGTCTGCCCTTGTGGGACCCACTCGTGGTGTGTGACACCTCTGGCGTCGAAAAAAAACTATCAGCATCGTCTTTGTTTTCGTCTTCTGTCGCCGCACCCCTCTCGACGCCGGAGAGCTTGTGGGCCGCCAATCGGCGCTCTGCCGCTATTTTTAAAGGTCATTTTCAAAAAACACCATGTTTCGTCTTCAGCAATAATGCTGTCGACGAATACAGCATCCTTCTCTGCCTCGGAGAGAAAATAAGCGCTTGCTGATGTCTGCGTGTCATTCTGGTTCTATGTGAGAGAGTGCGGCACAAGTCTGGCATTCATCTTTCGTTTCCCCAAGTTCTCAAGCAAAATTTGGTAGCATGGTGTCTTACTAATGTCGACAGCATCTGATAGCATGCGGACCGTAATGGTGCGGCCTTGCTGTACGATTTCCCTGATCCGAGCCACGTTGTTTTCATTCCGTGAGGTTGATGTACGCCCCTGCCTTGTGTCGTCTTCCACCGACTTTCTCCCCGAAACGACCCTCTTGTGCCACTCGAAAATCCGCGCCTGCGATAATGTCTCGTTGCCGTAAGCGTCACGAAGGAGCTCATACGTCTGTGTGGCTGTCAACCTTCACATAGAACTTTATGTTTACACGGTGTTCGAAGTGGACGTCCATCTCTCCACATTCAGTCACAGTGACAACGTATTTTTCTACATGTAGTTCCATCTATCAACTGCCGCAGCAATTAATATAAGTAGCTCAGGTTAGCCCGAAAAGATGGTGCTACACAGAAGCACCAAGAGTTGTTTTTAGGAATCATTTCTAGGGAAGAAAATAAATCAGTGGCCGAGGCTTTACGGACAAAGGTTATTGTTAGAAAAAATGAAACGCGCAGCCCGGTTTTGGATGGATTATATCTTCAGAATTAGTGAGGTAAGGTGAACGTCCATACTGGTGATGCATATATAGCTTTGGTCTGACTAGTCTTTTGTAAACTGTAAGTTCAAGTTAGTGGGCGCCATAGATAAATTTCGACCTATGTAATCAAGTGTACAATTTGCGATGTCGATGTGGGCGTGCCAGGAAGGGTTACTGCAGATTTGAGCACCAAGGCATTTGTAAGATGAAACCTGTGGTATCGAAGTATAATTAAGTGAATAATCACAACAAATCTCATTAGATGAATGACGGGAAATTCTAATGAACTTGGGCTTAGTAACGTTAAGCTGCATTAGCCAAGTGTTACACCAAGTAGAAATTTGATTAACGTCCGATTGGAAGGAAAGGCTGTCAGCAGAGCTTGTAATTTGGTGGTAAACAGCGCAATTATCAGCAAAAAGTTTTATGAAGGAAGATATGCTAATAGGCAAGTCGCTAATACAGATAAGAAATAGCAGTGGTCCCAGCACTGATCCCTGTGGAACACCGCAGCCCACACTGCAAGAATCAGAGTTATGGCAGTTAGCAGTTAAAAAATATGTGCGGTTAGGCAAGAAGCATTCAATCTAACTTAAAACGTTAGGATCAAGGTTAAGCTTACTTAGTTTCAGAATTTGTAGTCTGTTGCCAACGACATCAAAAACCTTGGCGAAATCAATTAAAATGCAGTTAATACGGAGCGACGTGCCAAGGGCGGAAAGCAAGTCGTTTGTGAAGTTGAGGAGCTGAGTTTCACAAGAATAGTGCTTTCGGAAACCGTGCTGTTGAACACTGAGAAACGGGTTTGGTCCAAGGGAAGTTATAATGTGCCTGTAAATAACATGCTGCGCTAGTTTACAAAGACTTCTTGTTAATGAGATGGGTCTGTAATTGCTAGAGGAATTAACATCACCTGACTTGAAAATAGGAACCACCTTCCCCTCTTTCCAGTAGTTCGGAAGTTCGCCACATTCCAAGGACTGCGAAAAAAAGTTTTGACAACAATATCGAAGAATACGCTTCACTGTTTTTCAAAAATTCTGGGCTGATACTGTTTTTGCGCGGTGGAGAAGAGAGCTTAATTTCACTTATTGATTTGTTTATCCTAGTCCAATCTATGATCATTGCTCGGTTAGTGCACTGTCGCAAGGACGCGTCCGCGTGGGGCTCAAAAACGATCGTACAGCGACCCTTAAGCAATCCCCATACACGATTTTATGCCGCTGAAGCCGAGGGCTAACGGTGACAGTTCCATCAGGAACAACTTCGTACGTGACGCGGCTGAAGACTTTGTTCGGACCGCAATACCTCTGAAGGAGCTTTCCGCACACTCCCTTGCGGCGCGCCAGTATCCACACCCTCACCTGTTCGCTTGGTTCGTAGTGCACGTCCCTGTGCCGAAGGCTGAAGTGTCGGGCATTGGCGGATTGCTCGTCCTTAATGCGTAAGCGGGCCAGCTGACGGCCTTGATCTGTTTGTTTCACAAAGTGGCCTGCGTCAGGGGGGACCGTTAAATTCTCGCATTAGAGCATCGCGTCCAACACCATGTGGACTTCCCTGTCATAGACGAGACGGAAAGGGGTAAACGTTTTGGTTTTTTGACTCGCGGTATTGTACGCGAAGGGGACGTAAGAAAAGTTCTCGTCCCACATTTTATGCTGGACGTCGGAGTGCATCGAGATCATATCCACCAATGTTTGTTGAGCTGTTCCGTTAGGCCATATGTTTGTGGATGAGACGCTATGGCTTTTAGTTGGTATTTGTGAATAAGAGTTAAGATGTCCCGTATGAGCAAGCTGTAAATGCCTTGCCTCGGTCAGTAGTGATAATCGACGGGGCGCCGTGTCTAAGCACAATGTCGTGCATAAAGTCAGCAACTTCGTCGGTAGTACCTCGCGCAAGCGCTTTGGTTCTGTGGCAACTACGATCCACTTGCGGCCGGTTGACGAGAGAGGAAATTGCCCCAGAAGGTCTATGCCGGTTTTATCGAATGGTTTTTTGGGATGGCTCGATGCACTGCACCATGCCGGGAGGCTTCAGTGCGGGTTTTTTTCGCCGCTGTCATTGCCAGCATGTCCTGACGTAACGCTTGACACTTGAAGTAAGCTGTGGCCAGTTATAGCTATGCTGGACTCGGAATAGGGTGCGAGTTAAACCAAGGTGGCTGGAAGTTTGTTCGTCGTGGCAGGCAAGAAGGACTTCGTGCCATAGATCAGACGGTATTACAAGCAGGTAAGGTTCCGGACTGGAACTAGAGCTGTTCTTCTAAAGCACCCCACTCCGGAGGCAGAATGATTATAGCAGTTGGGCGTTCCAAGTCGCGGCGACTCGATCGGTGCGGCGATGGAAGCATTTCGGCGAATCAGCGTTAAGTGGCCTCGCCTCCATAGGTAGTCGGATCTAGATTTCCCGACGAGGGTTCGAGGAACACGTTGTGCTGTGGCATAGCGTGACCCAGTGGCGTGGCGAAGGCGGGCGACTACGCTGCCGGGTGACGTAGGCAGCGATGTCCTCAGGCTGCTCACCATGTCCTGGACGAGGGCTGAGGGGGGAAAATCCTCGCAGTCCCAGTTGGCGATAAGGGTATCGCCGGCAGAGATCACCTGCCTCGCCACAGTGGTAGCAGAGAGATCAATCAATCTTTCGTGGGCCTGGTGCCGATCCGCCAAGTAAAGAAGCGGATGGGGAACTTGCACCGCGACCACTGGAGGAGTCTAAGGCGAGGGGCCAAGAAATGGGACTGGGCAGCCTACGACGTCCGCATACGTCACGGACTTGATGGGTGTCAGTTGCGGCGCTGGAATGCCCGCTGCGACCGGTGCCCCGAGTGCGTGCTGAACTTGGTCACGAATGACGCTAGTCAGACAATCGATGCCATAGGCAAACAATGCTTGGAGCTGCTGTAGCTCCTCACGGAACACGGTTCGGATGAGTTCTCTAAGGGAGCTCGGATTTTTCTCAGGATCGTAGTCGACCCGGTCCAACGTGGACAATGTGGACACTGGACGCAGTTGCCCGGCGCACTGACTGGAACTCTGCTGCAGAAATTTCTCCATATGCGCAGCGTTAGCCAGAAACTTCGCGACGATGTCTGGCGGGTTCCGTACGAGGCCGGAAAAGAGCTTGCCTGACGCCGCGCGTCAGGCGCCAGAACTTTTTCTTCTTTTATGGCCAGGTCGGCGCGATGGCAAAGAAGCGTCACATCCTCGACCTATATTGCTACACCCTCGTTCGAGAGTTGGACGCGAGAGCTCAGGGCATGTTCCGGACATTCCTGGCGCTCACTGTTGGCGTACAGCCCCCATCAAAAATATACAGCCCACAGCGCATGGTGGCGGAGCGGCTGCAGTGCCCAGTGGAGGCGTCCCCGTCTACCCAGCGCGCTTGGTGAGAGGATATAGAAGGTGAGGGTAAAAGGCACTCTTTCTCTCATGCAGGCGAGGGAGACAGAGCCGCGCTAGATGCGCTATAGTAAGTGCGGCCACGGCCGGTCTCGAGGTGAGAGCGCGTGCGCCGCAGCCGCTACTCGAGCCCGGCCTTGGTGCGGCGTTCGTGTTATTACTTATTTCCGGACGCCTGAGCGGGGGCGCTTTCATCGATGCAAAACGTAGCGTCGCCTTCGGAAGCCGCTCTGAAGTGGGGGCCCGCGGTGCTAGCTCAAAAGCTGTCGGGGGCACTCTAAGGTAAGCCGTGGTAACTTCTTCGTGCTAGCGCGGAATATGTGTTAAGAAACTGCAGTCACCGAACAGATTTCGCGCGTGCTTCGCCAGTGAAGAAAACGAACAAGAAAACGGCTCAAGTCCGCATAGAGCCAGACAAGTCATGTGCTGTTCCCAATTTCTTTCAGATTCCTTGTGTGCTTCTTGCTAGTCTTTTCGTGAACCTTAGCTTCAAGCAGCAACCCTAAGAAACTACTCTGCTGAGAGTCTTGATTCGTTGCAAAACAAAAGGTTAGTACCGATACCTCGATGAAACGCATAACCGTGAAACTCCTTACTATCATATATCCTGCAACCAGTGGCCGCATGCCATTACCACAGGGTGAGAACGCTTGCGCCATTACTGCATCAAAGCTGAATTCTCTCAAACGATTACAAAAGAAGCAGGCCTGCGCTGAACATATACCACGCAATCTTTTTACACGCGTTTGTTTCACGGCGCGCTTCATGGATACTCTGCACTATAGCAGGCGGCGTAGAGAATTTAAGTGTATCTGTTTCATAGAAATGGATGCTTGAGCTTCACACCATAAACTTTTCTGTCTAAGTTTTAGGATGTTTTGGTAATGTCCGAAAGACATATCGGCTTATTGAAACAAGCTGAAATTGTCATGAAGGCCGCCGTGCTTTACCGCGCCATATAAGAAGTAATTTTGAGACCATCATCATTGCTTTGATCTTCTGGTAAGTTGTTTCCTAAAAGCGATACTCCCAGTTGCTCGCGTAACACGTTGCTAAGATCTGACTTCTACCAGTTTCTGGCTTCTTTTATCCGATAGTGAATTCGTTGTTGGCTTTATGGGATTTAAAGTCCCAAAGCGACTCAGGCTTTTAGGAACGCCGTAGCAGAGGGCTCCGGATAATTTCGACCACCTGCGATTCTTTAACGTGCACTGAAATCGCACAGCACATGGGCTCCTACAATCTGGCCTCCATCGAAAACCTGCGTTTTTCGGGTCAGCAAGAGAGCGCCATAAAAACTGAGCCACTGCGGCGCCCTAGGCGCGCAGCTGAGTAAGCTAAGGATGTAAATGAAAGGCTCACGAAACGACTAGCAACAGACACATAAAAGGAGCCTGGAAGAAATCGAACACAGGGCAAGGCTTGCTGCAAGGCGCTTTGCGAGGTTCAGGCCTTTTTATGTTAGTTTTTTTTTACTGTCGAAGCAGGGCGAAATCTCTTCGGCCATTGCAGTTTCTTAACGCACAGTCCGCGCTAGCGCGAAGTTGCCATGGCTTATCTTCGAGTGCCCCGAAAGCTCTGCTGCTTGCACCGCGGGCCCAGGCTTCGGAGCATTTTCCGAAGGTGACTCTGCGCTTTTAATCAATGCAAGCGCCCCTGCTAAGGCGCCGGGAAAGAAGTAGTAGCACGAACGCCGCACTCACTATAGCACAATCAGCTTGACTCTTTTTCCGTCGCCCGCCTGAAAGCAAGCGAGCTTTTCCCCCGCACCCATATGCCCTCGCACCAAGCGCGCTTGGGAAACGGGGATCCACCACTAGGCCCTGCAGGCGCTCCGCCACCATACGCTTTCGGATGTATTGTAGCGAAAGCTACACTGGCCACAAATTGGCGATTGCGCTGTGGGGGTGCTCCGAGGAGGCACAGAGACAGACATTAAGCCGTTGCCTAGCAACCGCTGCAGCTGCGCAGACGCCGCGCGCCCGCCGCGCCATCTGGCATGACGTCACACCAGGCGCCTCGCCGCGGAGCCGCCCTTACCCTCCCTTACCATTACCCGCCCCTACGCGCTTAACCACCAACCAACGTATTCGATGGTGGCTTATATGGGAGCCACTGAAAACCTCGCACACTCACTGAATGAAACAAAAAACGTGTCGAGGCTGGGAACCGAAGTAGGGCCTTTCGTGTTTGAGACGGAGGCGCTACCACTCCGCCAAGACGGCTCCTGGCTGATTCATGATTAAAGGCGCATCTAGTAAATGCACGAGTTTCATATAAACTCTTCCGATCCAGAAGTCACCGCGCTTTCGCTAAGTACATCATGGACAAACAGACCTATGTCACCACAATTTTTATTTTTAGTTAGTTTGCGTTGGAAGGCCGGCACGTAGACAGTGTGGTCTCGCGATTCTCATATCACGTCCGGTCAGCTTCTTCAAGGCTAAGTACACGCTCCTCATTTTCGCAGCGTCGCTCCAGCTGTTGAATGTTGCTACCCCTTCGTGTGAGCCAGCCAGTCCTCGGCATCCTCGAACTGGTCGCTGTGAAAGGGCTTAGGGGTCAGTTGGGTCTCAGGGCTGAGATATCAGGTGCAGGCGGTAGGGACGGCCGCATTCATGGCGCACTGTGGCGTTGTCGTAAGTGGAGTGGAAGGCAGGGGCTCTCCTTCAAGAGGAAAGACCCCGGGGGACAAGACTTGGAGCCTCCGGCTTGCACGATGAACAGGGGTGGTCACGAGAGGCGGGCGCGTCGATTCGTCGGCAGGGGACGGGAGCATCGATCGGACCTTCACCAGTGTCACGACCCAAGGAGAGCCGTTCAGGTAGGCGCAGGGGAGAATCCATGGATGAGGCCGGTCTTTTTAACCTCAGAGCCAGGTATATCGCGCCTCACGAGCCAACCACGCCTCAGAGCCAATCGCAACTTCCTCGTAGTTTCGACAATACGCGGAGGCTGCGCGGTGCTACGCACGCACCAAAATTTTACTATAGTGGGCTCTCTCTCGTGACTGTTTTGACTTCCTGGACTTTTCTTCTACAGGAATTGATTGCCACTGATTGTGTGCACGGCCAAGAACACAAGCGTACAGAAAAAGTGAGAAGTGATAAAACTCTTGCGGAGTAACAAACGTAGGAAAGCAATTCTTCAGTGTGGACGTGTCCGCGATCCCTGCAAACTGTATTGTCGACTGAGAAAAAAAATCCTTGAACTTCTCGTGCTTCGATACATGTCATGAGCGGGGTTAATCGTTGGTGCTACGATGCGGCGTTGTTTCTCCTCTTAGTAACGCCTACCAAAACGCAGTCACTTTATCAGCCGGAGGCTAAGAAAATCAATGGACTCTTGGTACCTCATAAATATCGCACGCCTCATGAAACCTTTGGTTACGTGCGTAATAAACGTCATTAAATTTTGTAAATCACAGAATAAGTGCAGGTGCAATGCGCTAGAGTTTGTGTTAATAAGCCTCATCTTAAAGTATGAATTGAAGTGGCCGTTCTGCTGGGCATCGCTCACTGTTTCAGTGCCGTCGGTTTTGGCCTTCGTGAGGCCGGACGCTGCTTATCACTGTGATTAATTTCAAAAGAAAGAGGATATCCGTCCACATGTTGTTGGTAACTGTGTTAGACCTTCCGGAACCCTGATAGAGGCCTTGTTCAGTCATTAACAATCCCAAACCAGGCATCTTGAATTCGTAGGCGGAATATCACCGCCATTGCGATTTACGCTTTCTTCTGTTGTCTGGATAATGAGAGACTGCAGATAGTGGCGTGACAGCCAATCTTTTTTCTTCAGATAATTGATGCTTCTTCTCTCACGAGATATCGTCAAACCTTAGATTTATTCTCAATCGCTATGACTGGAATAAACGGTGACTCGCCTACCGATTTGGGTGAGGCGTCAAAAGTTGACAGCGAGCACGACATTCGAGCTTCCCACGTGGCAAAACATTACAGTTGCAAATAAAAGCTTTGTTTGGAGCGCTTGTGCACGTACTATGCACCGAATAACAGTGGCATGTCTGAAAAGAGAATTTAGCTTATATTTTTTAAGACAGACCACTTTAATTTACATGGCCTAAAGTTCTCAAGCGCCAGATGCTCGGGTATTCCCGACCTCTGCAAAGCGACATAAAAGCTATTAGAGGAAAGGTGTCGACTATACGTCTTCAAAGCCTATAGTAGTATAGTTCCATACGCCCGCTTTGACCATCTATTGACCCGATATGTAGTGCTCTCGATATTAGTGATTTAGCTTTTGCTGGCATCTTGGCATCACAGGTGAAGGTCACGCAGAAGATCGAAGGTACCAATCAGGAAGAGCAGATCCGTATTCTGGGCCGAGGAGACTACTTCGGCGAGCAAGCTCTCCTCAGGTGAGTGCGTCCGCGGGTACAAGCATTGCCCCACGGAACACTAACAGTTGCGAGGGTTACATGGCGGGCACCGCGGCGAGAAATCAATTTAACTACGATCTCGATGCAACATGGTATCCACATTGAGCATGACGAGATCCAAAAGTTCGATTCGAGAATGTTAACGTGATCTAAGGTGCATCATGGTGCAGTCATGGGGCCATGACAGAGTACAAGACGTGATCGCAGAAATGCCTCAAAGGAAAATTTTTTAAGCAGACTGAACTGTATACATGCTTTTTATACTTCTGTGAGTTATGCGGCACTTATGTGTTATGTTTTTAAAATAATCGAATTCGGTTGCCAGTAATCCATCCCCTACCGCCTCCCTCTATTTTTCTAAGCCGGTGACAGACACAAACGCAGAAATAAATGGTTAATGGTAGATCGACTTCTTTGCTGTGACTGACAGCAACATATGTCGCACCGTAGTACCCACTGTGACACTGTACTACAGCGAGCCATCGCTTATAGAATCTGAGATATTATTTCGTTACGATTTCAGTCTTTTCGGGGCCTGTAGTAGTTGTTCTAGCGTGCTCTCTTCTTCACGTGGCCAGACTTCCCATTCCGGAAGTGCACCCGGCAATAGGTCGTCCAATACGCGTTAACCTGTGAGGCGTATACGTCTATCTATCGCCGGGTGCACATCCGGAACGGGAAGTCTGCCTATGCGAGGAAGAGATCGCACTAAAACAACCATTACGGGATGTAAAATTGCTGAAACCGCATTTTGATTCCTCAGTTTGCAAAACGAGATCTGCTTATATACGGTTACAGCACGTAATGTCCAATGAAAATGCTCGCTATTTCTTCTGGCTTTCAGCGCTACGAATAATAACTAGGTGAAAAGTGGTGGCTAAGTGCTTTCACCTGAGCCAAGAGGAAATAAAAAAACCCGTGCAGAAAAAAAATTTTTTGATAGCTCGAAAAAAAATGGACAATGTGAGAGACTCCGGCAGTCCGTGAATCTTTTTTTTTTCTTTCTTTTCAGGGAAGAGAAGCGGACAGCGAACGTTATCTCGCTGGAGCCCGGCGTGGAATGTTTGGCCCTAGACCGAGAGTGAGAACTCGCGCATGCTTTGCCTTTTGTTGTTTCAATCCTTACGACTACGCGGAGGTTGCACTCCTGTGGTGTTCGTTGTATGAGGTCCCAAACAATGCGAAACGAATTCGGGTCCTGACCGGAGAATAAGACGCCTCCACTCCGCACACACCGCCACATTTTCGTACAGGCAATGGTGCTGCGTTCATCGAGTGGCGCCATCACCCAGCTCGGCTCTTCTACATACCGACATGCAAATAAAAACGTACAGCGTCTCTAAAGAAATCACGGCTTGCAACTAGCCTGCAAATAGCCTGCGACTAGCCTGCAACTAGCGTGCAAGAATGCTCTCGTGATAAGGATTAGATTTTTAACGCCGTCAACGGCAGTTTGGCCAACGCTCTATGGCTAAAGTATACCGTGCTCCGCGAGATCGTGTAAGAGCCCTATTTTTCCAAACACTTCACCCAAAAGAAGGCGAGCACCTGGCCTATTGAAAGCTTCTGCCCACTGGAAAAACCGTGAATACACGGTGGCTCTGGGGCTCGAACCCCGCTGTACCTAGCATACGAGGAGAATGCTCAGAGGACTGCGGCGCTCCTTCCTTGTCTTCTCTCGCATGGTGTTTAATGCAGTGAAATATGTTGTGTGAGCAAGGACAAGTATCGACGCCCGATGAGCCCAGGTAACAACGCGAATCGCGTCACAGCACACTAAAGGGCGGCAAAGCTGAGCAGGCCATCAAGAGGGGGTTGCAAGTGCGGTTTCCACTTGGTTTCATCACACCTGTCTCTGAGGTATTGAATCACTGTGCAAAGTTGTGGTTTCGACGAAATGATGGCGGTCTATAATACGCGTTTCCCACAGACTATCAAGTCAAAGAATAAAGGAAAGTGTAGGGACTCATCAACAGAGCGTAATGCAGTAAGATAACGCACGTTGTCAAAATTCCTGTTAACGTGGTTCTTCAACGTCTATTGCCGAATATCCCAGAAAATCATCGCGTGTTTCTAAATAATATGTTGTATTCAGTTGTTTCAGGAACATCACAAACACGACAGTTATCAGTTAGCAAGAAAAGCCCTTTCCCTATAGCATGTTCAAGTGCACAAAATTTCAGCGTTCAACCTGTACAAGAAAGCCAATGCACGGCGAGAGAGACTGCGAAGGCAATCTGGAAACCTATGAATAGAAATGAAGAGTGCATGTTTCATAATATAAGCAATGACGTAACAGAACACTGCCATATAGATCCGGAAATACAATGGAGCTAGCCTGAAGGAGGCAGTATATTTTTGTTAAGGGCAGTACGCTCTCGACGCGTGCGCATCAAAATCGGTATCCGAACGGGTGCCTGGTCGCTCGAGTCCGTTGTGTTGAGGTTTCATCACCCTATCCCTGACATTGCTGCCGCACGTTGTTGCTGCATTTGCTGTGCGATGTGAGAAACTGCATAAGGAGCCTCACTGAAGCAGCAACGGCGCATAGTTTTTGGCGAGTGCAGCATGGGTTGCAACATTATTACCGCAGTAGTTGCATTGGTGAACATTGCAGCCTCGTGCCGACTCAAGTCGACAGAAATACAGATAGGCAATAATCACACGGTATATTGCATTCCACCACAGCACCAATGGTCGAATTAACGACCCAGACTGCACAGTAATACTACTGTTCCCGAAGGTAGAGCGGAACCTATCCTCTTGCGTGCTGTTCTTCGGTGTGAAGTGATGCAAGAAGGCCTGTGGGTGTAAGTTCGTGTGGAATAGGGACGGAAGAATCTTCGCCCGTCGCGGTGAAGATTCCACAATCCTTCACGTACGAAACGAGTGCGACGTTGACTCCATCGTATAAGTGGACCTCATCGCGACCTTGGCAAACATCTCCACTTGCAATGACCTTACAGCCAGATGATGCTGACTATATCGTTACTTCTAAAAAATTGCGTAAATCAAATCCTTTTATCTAAAAATAAGATCGGCTCGTAACAAGAAGCATCTTTTGCAAATCATTTTCGATAAAATTAATTTTAAATTTAACACTAATGCTGATGGAAACATGGTTTGCATCGAACTTTGAGGTCATGATGGATGCACGCTACAATACATTCTATATAAACTGGCCTCAACAGAGTGGTGCAGGAGTTATGTTGAATATCCATAAACACATTGAGTGCAATTTACTTGAACAACTTTCATTTATATCTGCTAATATGGAATGTCTTTGTGCCACAAGCAAGAAATACCTAATCGCTGTAATGTATCGTACGCCTCACGGTAGCATTGATAGCTTCTTCACACCTTTATAAAGTTTTTTAGGCTATGCAAAACAATGAGGCCTAACACTTCTTATAGCGGGAGATTTTAATATCGATAGGCAACATTCCTCTATGACAAAATATCACTTCTGAAGAGTTTTACCATGGCATAATTCCACTAAATAAATTAAGACCGCTACTCGTCTCACAACAGACACGCATACATTATTGAGGATGACGATGAATTTTTATGGCGCGAGGGCGTCTTTGGCCACAGAGCGCCATGACACAAGATATTTTTTCGTCTTCTCAATGTGGGGTCAACGACCCGTTTCCGAAGCATTTCACCCTAAAGAAGCCGAGCACCAGGCTGTGGAAAAAGCTTCTACCCATTGTATCACCGGTGGCGACCCGGCGGCACTGGGGATCAAACCCCGCAGTTCCCGCATGCGAGGCGGGTGCTCAGACCACTAGGCCACAGCTGCAGTACGCAAACATTAATAGACATTCTGAACACTGAAGCGCTGGCAGACGACGGACGAAGGGAGGACGGGACACACAGTGCGCTGCCTTTGTGCTCCCTTCGTCCTTCGTCTGCCAGCGCTTCAGTGTTGAGAATGTCAAACCAACTCGCCCAGCAATACACCCTCCTCAAGTTATTATACATTTTTATCACGAACATGCGTGCTCATGAAATTATTACTGGTGTGATCGAGTCGGCCTCAAGCGATCATTTTTCTATTCTTCGAAAACCTCTAAACCGAAAAAATTCTGCCCTAACTTAAAAAGAAAGCTGAAACGTTAACGAAAAACATTAGACGGTTTTCGATCTAAAATAGCTAGCGTGAACTGGGACGATGTTTATCAGGCGCGAGCACCTGACGATGCTTATGAACAATTTTTTCGGTTGTGCTCACAATTGTACTTGAAAGGTTTTCCCTTAGTTGTTTTTATAAAGCACACGAAAGCACGTAATCCGTGGATATCTAGCGAATGCCTTAGAATAATTAGCAAGAAAGAAAAGCAGATTCAATTTAACAATCCAAGGGGACATTGTGTCTCAAGGCGATGGTGCTTGGCGCCACCACGGAGCCTTAGAACCCTACTGAAGCTGTCATCCGAACCGTGGAGATAGGTTTTAGGGTGAAGGGTAGAAACCATGAACGGTGGCGGTCGGGGGCATGGTCGAGCTCAGGCCGACGGGCACCCCGTCTGTTAACCAGTCGGGCGGCTCCGGGACCTTCCTGTGAGTAAAGCGGTGAAATACAAGCAACATTTTGGCAACCGTCAGCATACCGATAAAACATGAGTACTTCTTCCAAAAACTCTATCGGTCCCTGAAAAGGAGCCGCACCGATGAAAGCATGCCCAATACTCGACCCGACTGTGACCGCTTTCCTCATTTTCTGGTTATTCACTATCTGGTAGACGACGGCCCAGATGCTGCAATGTCTGGTTTTGTTATCGCGAAGACCCTAAATGAAAGTGATAGGAAAAAACTGCAGAACTTAAAAGCTTTCATCCAGTGACCTTATTAAAGTGTCGCAGAAAGATAACTGTGACATCCTTCTCAAGCAAAAGCAGTTTGCTCACCTCCTGGTGACCATTATCTCCCACCGCAATATAAACACAGTACAGAGAGTGATATCAGGACGAGATCTGATCCGCGAAACATAGACTGACCTCCTGCAAGGCTTCCAAGATCAAGGCGTTCTTTCTCTTCGCCGCACCACCATAGGGCGGAACGGTGACGAGGAGGTGACATCTTATATCGTCCTAACATTTGAACTGTCCCGTCTTCCATGTGCTGTGAAAGCAGAGTTCATCCATTGTAAAGTCCGCCTCTATGTTCAAAACCCGAGAAGATGTTTGAGACGTCAAATGTACAGACATAGATGCAAAACATGCCGCCAAAACTCACCTGTGCAAAGTGCGGTGCCCATGAGCACTCAACCGATAACTGCAGTGCGGCTCAAGTAGAGTGTCGAATACAGTATGCTGGGCGAGTTAGTTTTAAACTTTCGTATCTAGAGCGCTAAACACGGGAGAAAAGAAACACACACAATGCAAACAACAGAGTACTGACTGACTACTAAATTTTATTGGACGGCCAGCAAGCTTTTATACATAGTGGCTTTCAGAATGGAACGAAAGCACAAAAACCACAGAAGAACATGCACGACCCCTTCTTGACAAGTAACAAAACTCTCTCACCGTGCCTAACTGGACACCCGCGCGGTTCAATATTTCTGCCATTTACCTTCTTGCACATGCTAGACAGTTCCTTGGGCGCTGAAAACACGGCACGCCCAAGAGACTGTATAGCATGTGCAAGAAGGTAAATGGCAGAAATTTTCAACCGCGCGGGTGTTCATTTATGCATGGGGAAAATTTTATTACCAGTCAAGAAGGCGTCGTCTATTCTCTGCCCAAGTCCTGTCGGAAGAGGTACTTTGGAAAGACGAGCCTCTGTCTCAACAAAAGATTAAAAGAGCATCATTTCAATGTAGAACGTGTGGCTACTTCAGGCCACGTAGCCAAACATTGTGGGGACTGCAATACAGAAAAAACGGAAGAAAGTGAGAATGAAGCCTGTGAACCGCTGTACAGAGAATGCGGCGTTCTAGAAAAACACCGTAACGCTCTGAAGATAAATAATGGAGGCACATATGATTGCAAGATTGCTGGATTTTTGTATAAGCGTGCCTTCAATACCTTTGTCACAAAAAGAAATGAAGTATCTTGGTTGCGAGATTTGACACGTGCCACATTTCCGCCTGCATTAGTTACTTCTGTGCATGTTTTTCTCTGGTTTTTGTTCTTCTTTCCTTTGCGGTAGCCATTAAATATAAAAACTTGCTGGCCGTCGAATAAAATTCACTTGTCAGCGCTCTGTTGTGTGACTTGTGTGTACTCCTTCTGTCCCGTCTTTAGTGCTGTAGATGTGGAAGGATGGTAGAGTGTCCAAACTGCTACAGGCCACGCGCCGCCTACTCGCGAGCTTGTCATACAATCCAGAACAAGAAAAAAATAATTCAAATTAAAATTACAGGAAAGATCACATTCTCAGAAGCCCGGAAGAAGCTCTCGCTTCCCTTCGGAAGATCCTACGTTGACGCAGCGCAGCGGGGGGACGGGCGGTGTCTCGTCACGGTGGGCACGCAATAGAGCATCGCTGATGCGCGCCCATCGCGGCCCCTCACCAAGCAGCCTTCGGCTGCACCACCGTACCCTGTCCCAGAGGTCTTTTCACAAACCTTTGGGAAAGCACAGACCAGTGAGAGGGAGTCTCTCCCTCTCACTGTGCCCTCCTGTATCCTCCCCTTCTTTGGTGCCGGGTTTTTTCTGTTAATATGAAAGCAGAGTTACCTCTATGAGGAAACATTCAAGTAGGAAATTCCTTATCTAAGCAGTTTGCTCAAGAAAATGGTGTCCCTCAAGGCGCTGTTCTAACTCCACGCTTTTCATTGTCGAAATGAATTCATTGAAGGGCATCCAACCTAGATCAATATCGAACTCTGTTTATGTTAACAACGTGTAAATAAGCTATAACTCATAATTTTTGCATCTGCAGCGGCAGTTTCAACTAGGAGGAAACAAACTCTCAAAATGGGCCGATAAAAACGTAATTAAACTTAACAGAGGAAAAACAGCCACTGTAATCTTCAGAAAACAATGTAGTATTCGGCCCTAAAGACAAATTGCTAGGCGTAATAGTTGACGAAAAGTTGCATTCATCCCACATATTAAGAGTTAAGACTTAAGTGCATGAAGGCACTGAACCTTCTAAAGATCTTTTCATGCCAGTCTTGGGTTACAGATTGAGACTGCCTGCTGAGTCTTCTAAATAGTGTAATTCTATCACGTATAGACTACGGCGCAGTAGAGTACAGCTCAGCACGAAAAATTAATCTGAAAATGCTCGCTGCAGTGTACCACTTGGCTATGTGGTTGCCTACTGGTGCTTTTTGTACAAGCCCAATTGCCAGTTTGTACGTTGAAGCGGTCCGATGGTGACTTGAACGATGGTGAAAATTTGCAAGTATAACATGCGCTACGAAGGTATTATCCCATGCTGACCACCCATGCAATGTGCTCTTGCAAAACCTGACCAATACACTACTGTTTTCAAACCGAACATCTGAAACACCACCTGCACCCATTAGAGTCGCCACACTTTTCCGAGACATGAACATACCAGTATCCAATATTCTGGTGACATTTTTTATTGCGGCAATGTGCCTTCTGGCAAAAGGTACTTACGAATACAGGTACGCACCGGACTCTCAAGAAAGTCCAGTAACATCCTGCGGTGCAGCCAAAAAATCTATTTTTCTACATCTGATGGACGGCCTGGGGGCGATCCTCACAGGAGCAGGTGCTTCTGCCGGACAGCATAGCACGCAAAGAGGGGCAGGTCCAAAGTAAATATCTAATGTTCGCCTCGCAGACGCAAGCTGGATAGAAGAGGCAGGAGCCATTCTGGTGACTTCTAAAGGCATTGTTGCTCCTTGGAAAGTGCATCCAGTTGATTGTGACACATTTTTTGTGAGGTTGTCAAGCATGGGCTGCCAACTGGCATAAAGCAGCCCTTCATGTGCCTATATGCAAAGAAGTATCAGTGCAGAGTTTTATACTGATGCCTTCAAGACTTCTTCAGTTTAATGTGCAGTTGACAGCTGTAAATTTTTAAAAAGAAAAACAATAGACGCACAATCACAGTTACTACATATGTCATAGTATCCTGTTGGCTGTTGGATACATACTGCAAAACAAAATCCAAACTTGTGCTATTTACTTAGATTCCTTAACGGCGGCTATGTCCCTGCCCTGCGGGAAAAAAGTATGAAAACCTTGTACTGAATTCTCTCTTGAAATATCTTATGTCTGCACGCACGTTGAACCTTTAATTACAATATACTGGGTACCAGGTCACTGTGGCATCGATGGAAATGAGGAAACTGATAGGCTTGCTCTGTCAGCTGCCGAGCTAAGTCGGATCGATATAAACCAATTTTCATATCAGGCCCTAAGACCACATATTAGGATTGCGCTCCGCAAAGAGTGGCAGCATGATTGGGATGAATAAACAGAGAACAAACTACACACAATAAAAGGAACGATTGGAAGGTAAGGTACTGAAAAACAAAATATATTCAAAGACGTTGCTCTCTGCACACTGAGGATGGGACATACATGCATCACACACATATTTTAAACGATAAACCGGCACCACAATGCGCGAGAGGTGGGCTTCACATCTCAGTTGTGCACATATCAATCATGTGCCTGAGATTGGAGACAGAAAGACGAGAGCAATTATAACTATACACAATTAAAATACCAATGAGCCCTTCTTTATTTTCAGGTAATGACCACATGTTTTTTTATTGGATAGGGTTTTTTAATTTTTAACTCATGTAGGCTTTCTGAAACCCATCTCTTATTCCAAGAAATCTCAGACCCTCCTCATTGCTCACTCATGAGGAGAAGGTTGAGCTCAGCTGTAGCTGCCAGATGCCTCGCCCTTCTTACTCAAGCAAGGACTGCGGTTGAGGGTACCTGGCTTCGTCTTTTATTATGCCACGACCTGAGGAGCCGTGCAGGCAGGCGCCGGTGAGAACCCAAGACTGAGAGCTTATAATTAGAGAGCCAGGGTCCAGGTCACAGAGCCAGAGTGCCTCGAGAGCCAAACAATCGCTTCGTGGTCGTTTCGACTAAGCATGGAGGCCACGCGGCGCGCTAGGCAAGTGTTAATATGTAAAAACTTTTACCTGAATTTTGGGCACTGTACTTCAATTTAGGCCGTTCTATCTGACTTCTACACACACTTGACACACCATAATTATGCACACTGTTACCACACTAAGGCCCTATACACCTGGTGTTGATTTTAACACGTGAACATATTTTAGCCTGACCCGACTCAAAACCTTGTGTTTGGCGCTCATTGGCCATGTATGCCTTTGCGCTAAAAGCCCAGCATCATCATCAGACTCATTAAGACGGGAAATCTAGCTGACTGGGAGGTTTTTAAGAACCATCGAAATAAAACTAATGCATTTTTGATGTGCAAAACAAAACTATCTATTTCACTTCTTTGAACTAGGCTGTCATAAAAATCCAAACGGCTTATTGAGGAACATTAACGAGCGGCTAAACCGTGTGCATAAAAACGCACTAACAAGAGATATAATGCCTGATAAAAAAGAGTATTGAAAAGAGAGAGCTTGCTAAAATGTTCAGTCCCTGTTTCGTAAATCTTGGTTCCAGTTCACATTATCCCAAAGCTGCATATAGCCAAAGTAGTAATAAAAATACCTCGTTTCTGGACCCCGCCAGCCAAAATGAAATAATTCGCGCATTTAGATCGCTTAGTAGCAGCGTAACGACTGTTATGAATGATGTACAGATCTGACCAGTTGGGCATATTGTCACTGACAAAAGGTTGACGTACACAGGGCAGGTTTACTTAAACGTGCTGCGACAAGCAAGACATCAGAGAGCACGAGAGAGGAAGACAACAAACTATCCATTCCCTGGAATTGCCAATGCTTGCCTGGTTGCCTGGTGCCAGGTAGCGCAGTTTAGCCGCGGTACGGCGCCACTAGAATGCTTAGTAGTGTGGCATTACTACCCCAGGGCGAGAAAGGACTTCGCATGTGCCTGGCGTGCGGTATATACACGCGTGAGGCGCTAGCGGTCGTGGTACGGCTTCATCCAGGCGACGCAGACAATTTCGGAGGTCGGCCGTCGAGAGGAGCGAACGGTGCGTGGGGGGAGTGGGGTGGGAGGGGGGGACTTCGTAGTTTACCTCAATGAGTTGGCGGAGCACCTGGTTAGTGGCCAAAGTACTAGCGTAGAAGCTTTTCAGAGCGCCCTCGCATGCAGATTGGGCTCTACACCAAGACTTGTTCTCCGGGCTGATTCCGCACATCTCTCTGGCAGAGGTTATAGCCGCGAGCGTCAAGGTTTTGCTGGTTCCTGATGCGCACTCGAGCGAGTTGGCGGGCGAGCTCGGCGTGACGAACAAATTGGGCAGCACCATTAACAGAGCAGGTAGTACTAGCTGGAAGCAGTATTGCATTCACCATAGCTTGGGGTTCGCGACCATGCACTAAATGAAATAGAGGGAAACGTGTTGGTTTTTGGATCGCAGAATTATAGGCAAATCTGATGTAAGCGAATATAGCGTCCTAGTTCCTGTGGTCCGCGTAGACATACATGAAAATCAGGTCGGCTATCGTCTTCTTGAGCCGTTCGGTGAGGCCGTTCGTTTTAGGGTGGTAAGCCGTTGTTTGGCGGCGACTTGCGCCGATCAGGCGCACAACCTCTCGTGTAAGGGCCGAGATGAACGCTGTTCCCCTGTCAGAACTGCAGTGGCTTGAGCGTGACGAAGCACAGTTTTTTTTAAAGTAAAATGTGCGCAATTTCCTCATCAGTATCACGGGGAAGAGCTTTAGTCACACAGTATGGTTTATGGTTTATGGTTTATGGGGGTTTGACGTCCCAGAACGACTGAGGCTCTGAGGGACGCCGTAGTAAAGGTCTCCGGAAATTTTGACCACCTGGGGTTCTTTAACGTGCACTGACATCGCACAGCACACGGGCCTCTAGAATTTTGCCTCCATCGAAATTCGACCGCCGCGGCCGGGATAAAACCCGCGTCTTTCGGGCCAGCAGCCGAGCGTCATAACCACTCAGCCACCACTGTAGGATCAGTTAGTCGGTGCCGAACACAGTGTAGCGGTTACCCAACGAAGACTCCGGAAATGGGCTGAGTAAGTTCATGCCGACATGGTGGAAGGGGACTTCTGGCGGATCAATAGGCTGCAGTAGTCCGGTTGGCTTAGTCGGTGGCGTCTTGCGCCGTTCGTACTCGCGGTAAGTTCTGACATAACGCTTCACAACTGCGGCAACACTGGGCCAGTAGTACATTTGCTGTATTCGTGCCAAAGTTCGGCAAAAACCCGGGTGACCATAAGATGGGTCATCATGACACGCTTGCAGGGCTTCGTCGCGAAAGGCCGTAGGCACGTCGAGAAGATAGAGAGCTTCCATCGAGCTGTAGTTTTTCTTATACAGAAGGCCGTCTCATAAACAGAACGACAACAGTGCGCACGAGAAGATTCGCGGGGGAGACTGAGCGCTTCCTTCCAGATACTCAATGAGGAGCCGTAATTCACTGTCGTCTCCTTAGCGTTGAGTGAGAATGGACATTCATGTGGTGCCATGAAAAGCAGAATCTTCTTCGAGGTCAGCTTGGGCGTCCTCGATAGGAGCACGAAACACACAGTTGGCGTCAGTGTGCTTCCTGCTGACTTATAGACGATGGTTGCGTCTAATTCTTGAAGTCGAGGTCTACAGCGTGCAAGCCGTCTCGAGGGATTTTTGAAGTTCGCCAGCCAACACAGCGAGTGGTGGCCACTAACGACTCTAGAAGGGCGATCATATAAATATGGGTGAAATTTGGTCACTGCCCACAAAATGACCAGGCATTCTTTTTCGGTGGTGGAATAGTTCGCCTCTGATCGTGACAAGGCGCAGCTTGCGTATGCGATTACGCGCTAGATCCCATCCCTTAAGGACTGCACCGAAATTGGTGTGCTGGCGTCGGTGTGCATTTCAGTGTCGGCTGACTCGTCGAAGTGTCCAAGGATGGTCTTACTTTGTAGACTAGTTCGGAGGTCTTCAAAGGCATGTTAATGTTCCTTGCCCCAGACGAACGGTTCGGAGTCTTTCATGTGGCGGGTGAGGGGCTTAGAGATCTGGGAGAATACCTATACAAAACGCCTCAATTAGGTGCAGAGACCCAGAAAGCGGCGCAAACCTCGCTTATCAGGTTGCAGGAGCAGGGCACAGGCCGAAAGAGAGCACCCGGTACTCGTGCAGACCATCCAGTGCTATCAAGGCGTTCTTTTCTCTGTCGCGTTCGTCCGCCTCTATTTGCCGATAGCCACTGCGTAAATCTAGCGATGAGAAGTACTTCGCGCGGCGCAGGCCATTCGGAGAGTCATCAATGCGTGGCAGAGGAAAAAAGTCTTTTTGATGACTTTGTATAGACGTCTGTAATCAACACAGAACAGCAGGGTTCCACCTCTCTTTGCCACAAGAACAACAGGCGACGCCCACGGGCTGTTTGACGGCTGTATGACGTCGTCTTGGAGCATTTTTTTGAACTTGGCAGCGAATGGCGTCCGGTTCCTTCGAAGAGGTCAAATAGGGCGGCGGACATAACGGCTCCTGGCTGGCGTCAACTATAAATTGGTGCTTTGTGAGCGCTGTCTGCCTAACCTTCGAGGTCGAGGCAAAACAGTCGCGGAAAGATTCGACAATGCTCTCCAGGTAGCGTTTCTGATTAGACGGAAGGTTCGGGTTCACGGCGGTTTTTATGGGAGTGGTCGGTGCCTCCACTGATTGCAGGGTTTCGGAGAAAGCGTGCTGTCCCGCGCATTGGCTAAGTTCTTTGAAGTACGCAATAGCTGTTTTACCAGGCAACACTGAGGTTCAAAACCAAAATTAGTCGCGAAAAGTTTGGTTCGCCCATTTTTCAGGTCAATAATTAAGCGAGCTATACAGACTTACCGGCTCAAGAGCTGCTATTTGCTCCTTTAAGCGATGCCACGACCCACGAGTTCCGGGATGGTTATCGTATACCATACGGCAACAAACATGCTGGCTCTTGACGGGATCAATACGTGGTCGTCGCAGACGCGCAACATAGTTCTGCGTGCCTCGGTATCGTCGTCGACAGGGCGTTGGGTGAACAACATGATTAGGTCCTGAAGATGTTTGGCGGCACCGTACTCCCGAACGAAATCTAATCCGTGTATAATTTTCTCGGTGTACGCGGGCAATACACAAAATCAACCAGGGAAAGTTGAGTCGCGCTTATTTCTTTTTCACACATGAAAGAGGGAACTGTGACGAAAGGCGGTTAGGCCTGACCAGGTGATAGTTCCCAATAGTCTCTAGCAGTGCACAACACAGAAAACAACACTTAAGAGCACATTATAGCAAACGACATAATTAGCACACAGAACAGTATTACAGCAAATAAATTACACTTAAAAGTGACTATAAACATGGCACAAGAAGACTAAAGGAAAGATCATACAATCAACTTGACATGACACAAAGATGCATTTTCTAAATACAAAACAAAAACGATAAATATTTTTGGTTAGCGTGCATTTTTTCTTAGATGAAACTTGAAATGTAGTGATGGGTTTTTGAGAGCAGCTGGAGTCTGGTAATTTAGCTTTTGTTTTCCGTAATCTGCCCTCCTTCAGTGTTTTGGGGACCAGATTTGTTGCCTGAGATGTATTTATTAGGAGGACAGTTACGAAAGGTGGAGAAAAGTGTATTGCTATAGATATGCTGTAATAAGCGGTACATGCAGACTTGGTTTGCTTTTAGTAGATTATGCTTTTTGTATATAGGTGACGTTGGTATGTTTCCCGGTGTGCCATTTTAACCCTCAATAGCTTGGAGTGCCTTTTTTGCAGAATGAAGAGCTTTTGATAATTACTGGACGTTGTGGTGCCCCTCGTCAGTGCACAACAAGATATTCTAGAAAAGAAATAGTGCGTAATAGATAGATACTTTAACGAAACCGGTAAGACGTCTCTGATCCTGTAGAGACAGCCAACAGTTTTCCTAAGCTCCGTGGAAAGTTTTGAAACCTGTGTGTTCCAAGACAAGTGTTTATTAGAACCAGACACCAAGAATCTTCTGAGTCGAGTACTGCATTTTTCGTTAGCATACCTTACGTCAAGAGTGTAATAAAGTGGGGCATTGATATGTCCCACAATAATGCAAATCGTTTTAGACAAGTTTAAGCTAAATTTATTTGCCTGCATCCAAGCATTCAATTTACGAAATGATCATTTACAATAGTTTCTAAATCTGGCACAGTTCGGGCGGTGAAAAAAATATTTGTATCCTCTCCATACATGGCCAGATCTGGAGAATCAGGCATGTTACAAATATTGTTTATGCATACTAAAAAAGTAGGCCTAACATAGATCCCTGCGGAACTCCTTGGATAACACACAAGCTATTAGAAACAAAATTATTGCATTTCACGTACGGAGACCTGTTGCTCAAGTAACTTCTCAGCAGGTTTAGAGGAATACCACGTATTCCATAGACATTCAGTTTGCTCAAAAGGGTTTTGTTCTGAACGCAATCAAAGCTTTTCCACGTCTAAGAGCACACCATGGGTATATGCTCTGGATTCGATATGGTCAATAGCATTTTCTTCAACAGCGAGTAAAGCTTGCTCGGACGATTTATTTTCAAAAAGTCATACTGGGACGGGTTAATAACATTATGAAAGCTCAGAAACTTTTCCAGTCTACTACTATTAGATCCTTCGAACACGCTAGATAACACAGATAATACGAAGATAGGTCGATAATTCATGACTTCATTTCTATTTCCTCCCTTATATACCGGCCACACGCGAGCAATTTTCAGTTCATCCGGAAACACACCACATATGAACATCAGGTTTATAATATACGCTAGAACCTCGCATATTGATGCAGTTACCTACTTCAACGGTATAGCTTTGATGCCGTCATAACCTGCGCAAACATAGTTCTTTATTTTAGCAATATACGGAGCTATTTCTTGTGGAATCCCAGACAGCAAGGCAATAGAAATAGGTCAAGTTTTAGTGAGGTCATACGTGGAGGTGTTTGAGAAAGTTTGATCCAATGTTGGTTTACCAACCTCAATGAACTACTGCTTTTTGGTGTTCACTAATTGAGTTCCACTCGCCTGGGAATAAGATATAACAATTTCTGCATTATCTCTGTACTAGCGTTTGTTTAATACCTCGTTTATCTCATGCCAAACTTTTTCCCGGCTATTATAAATTCTGGAGAAAAGTTCTGTAAGGTGGATTTTTTCAGTCATCAGATATTTTTTGTTTCTCAATGTCTTATACTCATTAAAAAGGGTTGCATCACAAGAACACGCGGGCTCAGCTCCGTTTATGTCACCTGATCTAGGGACAACCTCAACATGTTCAGCCACTAAGTTTGGCTCCATGATTCCAGGTTCTGCCTCAATTTCCCCTGCGCCGATTCCCTCCTCGCCATGTGTCAGGTCATTTGTTAACTGAGCGGCGAGCTGGCGGGTTTTCGAGCGCGTTGGTGCCGGTATTCTTTCTTCTCCAAAGAGTTGTCCTCGCTCAAGCAACAGTCGATGAGACCGGTTTGAGAAAAGATAAGAATACTCCAGCGAAACTGTTTTCGAGACGGCTGCCTGCGTCACCAGTTCTCCAAATGAACCTGAAATCGCAACCCTTGCCATAGGTAAACAAACACTGTGCTCCTTCAACGACTGTTTTATCCATGTTACTTCTCCCGTGAAATCCTCAGCCGTAACATAGGATGGGTGCACTACATCCATCGTAGCCGCGCTGTCTCTGAGCACCTTAAAAGGCTTGCCATTTACCTCTAACTCATGAAGGTAAGGGCGAATAAGTTCGAGGTTTTCATCACTACCGTTTATGTACGAGAACACCACTCGCTGGTTTCTACATCTTGCAGCGATATGCCCTGTTTCTTGGCAGTTGTAACACCGCAACGATTGCCTGGCCTCGAACTCCCTTTTCCACGCCTTTTCTACCCCTTCGTCCTCCGCTTGACTACCGCTCTTCTCTGCGGTCTTTTCGACGACCTTTATTTTCCGTTGCACCCTGCCTCACGTTTCCATTTAGAACCTGCCTTCTTGAAGAAAAATACTTTCTTGAGGTAGTTTCTTTTTCTGACTGTTCTTCCTCCTCATTCCCCTTTCTACCTATCAAGAATTTTGGTCTGCGAGTTGAGCTGCTCGCTCGACAGTCTACCATTTTTTTGTCTGTCCTGCACCCAGAGTTTTAAGGACGATGGGATGCTGGAGAAAAATTGTTCCAGGCAGACGCACTCGACCTCCTTGTCCTTGCTTTCGCACACGCCTGCCCCCTTAAGCCCCTCCACTAGGTAGCTTTTCAATGTATGTGCAGACTCCGCTTAATCCTAATTTCGTATTTTTTGTGTTGCCTCTCTAAAACGCTACCGAAATGCCTCCTCTGAAAGGCGGTATTCCTTCAGTAGAGCCGATTTCACCTTTTCGTAGTTTTCGGCATCCTGTTCGTTAAGCCTGGCGATCACATTAGTCGCCTCAGACGGTAACAAGACCTAGCAGGCGCTGTGATCACAACTTTCTCTGCGAGTTTGCTCTTTTGGCATGCCCATTCATAATTAACTAGGTGCAGACCGATGTCTTCGCCCATCTTGTAGAGATACATCCAATTGGCTGTACGGTGAAACTCCACCCTGTTTATTCTATCTGCAATACCTGCTCCCCCATTTTGGGCTGCCAGACGCTGGCTTTCGACTTGGAGCTCCATCATTTTCAGCTGTCTCTGTTCTGCGGTTTGCTTTTCTTTTTGTTCATACTCTGATTTCTTTTTTTCTGCCTGTTGCTGTTCTAGCTCTTTTTTATTATTTTCCACGCAATTTGGATCCCTTCTTCGTCAGCCTCACTATTTTTGATTGCTTTTATGATTTCTAGTTTCTTCATTCTTTCTCCACTTCCACACCCAACTCTGCACACAACAGCAGCAGCTTTTCCTTGACTACTTTGCTGAGGCCCATGATTGCTTCCCCAAATGGTGGTTTTGCATACTCACTAATGGTTCTCTGCAAACTACCACTATGCTACAGGCACCCGATTAAAAGCAGTTCAAACTTTTAACAGAGAGTTTAAAGCATGGGGAATCATAGAACAAAGACAAAGCGCTCACCCGGTCCGTCACACCGCTGCCACCAGTCGTTGAAGGTGTGGATCGGGTTTGCGGAACGAAGAAACCACGGTCAAGACGACGCCCACTCCGACCAGGACAGGAGTGCCGCTGAGTGAAGGGGTTCGTTAGTGGAGAAAGAAAACTGAGTTTATTTACTTCTTTAAAAGCGTAAATATCAAAAGTGAGCTTATCCAATGGCTCTCGCCGCCGAGTTTTATAGCGTTCTTCTGCCCTAAATTCCGCAGGTTGAGGAGGCCCCGGCCGGGGTGGGAAGTGCCTGAAATTTTCATTCACGCGCACATTCTCACACACCCGAGCATATGGACACCCCCCCCCCCCCCCCCGTCAAATGCTGAGCCCGAAAGAGAGGAGGATGCCGTCGGGGTCTTGCCGACTGCGGTAGGTGATGAAAGCTGGCCACCCGAAGGTCAACGTGCTGCCGAAATCTTTTCTTCATTAGATGACACCCGACGCGCAAGGCCGGAACACAAGGTCGGGAAAAGAGGCCGAAAAGTGGTCGTTTGTCCTTAAAGATGTTTGCTGTCGTTGGGGATGATGCTCGCCAGCCCTCTGCGGTGCTCGCAACGCCGAAGAGCCACCGGATGTGATGCCCTTTGTCCCGCGACATAGTCATGGGGGTTGGGGAAGATAACAGCCGCTTGTTCGCTTCGGCAGCATCGAAGACCACCGAAAGGGGCTGTGCTTAAATTTCAGCCCTCCGCTCTGTCATGTCCCGCACCACTACTTGGCAAAGCTCGCTAATTGGAACCAGATGACACTTGGGTCCTCTTCGTGTGGTCCTTGATGGCAGGCCTGGGAGCAAGCATCATCGTGTTGCTCGGAGACACCAATTGGAAATGGATGTGTTGGCTGCCAACAGGCGAAACTCGCTGTCGCCGTTGCTAATAACGAGAGTTGCGGTGACCGTTCCTAATAATGTATTCTGCTTGGCCAGTCACAGCTACGCCTATATTTTGTTTCTTGGTTATAAAAGATGAGGTTTGGGTGAGAGTGGTCTCTTCGTGATTAGAACGTGGTGTCCTGTCTCGGTAGCTATAGTTGTCCTCAGAGTCTGTCCGTTTAGATGGCTCTGACATTCGGCTGGCCGAGCCGAAAGCTGAGGGATCGAGTCCTGGCAACCAGAAGGTCCATTTCGATGAGAGCAAAATACATGTGCCACGCGACTTCAGTGCGCGTCATAGCGCCATTTCCACCTTTGGACGTCGAGGTGCAGATATCGTACCGTGCCATTATACCATACAACAATAACTGCTTTCTATTCCTTGTATCTAGTGACACTAATCTCTCCTTTCTAGGGAAAGCCGTTAGTTTAGTAGCGTGAGGGATCGGGCAATTGAGCTTACAGACGGTACAATTGTCCGAATGAAAAAACGGAGCACTGTTGTGTAGAAAAAGTGGGCTGCTTCGCTACGGCCGCTCATAAGCCGAGCGACAAAGGTGAGCCTAATGTACCATGCAAGTGCGCCCGTGCTGTGTAAATTTGCCTCCGCTGCGCTCCGTGATGCTTGTTTCAGTGCGAAAGCAGTTCTAGCTGCACTCCCCGGGTTTCAGAGGTGTGTGTCTGTGTATGCGAGTGCAGCCTCCGAGTAGCAAGTGTAACTGGCTCGCTAGGTCAGTGGACACCTCAATCGCGCCGTGAGTAGGTAGTAGAGTTCGCCTACAAACTGAGGCACTTATGCACCTTTCTTTTTCTCAAAACCAGCGGAAGATTTAGACTCCGTTGCTTTTTGAGGGAAGGAAAGGCGCACAACTGGCTCCCTTGCGTCATTGGGCACCTCTATCGCGCTTTCAGGTACGTGGCGGTGGTGTGCAAGCGCAAAAACTGTGCTTGCGCACAATAATTTATGCTTAGCAGTAGTAAACCGCCAGCCAATTTTATCTCCGCTCGCGTGCTGTTTTACCTCTGCGGGACCTGCACCTGTACTCACCGACTCAATGGTAATGAGCAGAATAAGCATACCTTACACAATGCTATCTAGATGTGAAGGTGGTGAGGGATTTCGAACACCAATGGACTCTATTTTCACACCCGCCTTCTAATTGAGGAATATTGTCAACTCAAAAAATCAGATTTCAGAAGCGAAAGAAACTCTGAAATGGCCTCAGCAAGTTCCGCAGTAGGCAGTAGAGACCAGTGCACCTTTTATTCAGAGGGCCGTTCTCTCCTCCACCATTTTTTTCTCTGGTTTTCTACCAATCAAGCCGCACGCACGATACCAACAGAGTGGCTCTCGATAGTGAGGTTTAGGCGCTTTTTAGGCCCACAGGCAACGAGCTATAATTTTACCGGTGTTAATGAACGCTGTTCGCTAATGACAGGTGCTTCTTTCATTTTTAGGACTTGACAGGCGGCCTACACCCCACGTCAGCAGTACATTCTGTATACTATCTTATCCTGCAGAGCCCTCTGTTAGGTATATATTCTTGGAGCTGCACAGAAACATCGTCGTCACAACTAGGTACCATTCTGTTCCGCGGCAGTGAGGCTTTAAATATTGGGCCAAGGTCCAATTAAGATTTTCTCAAATGAATCAAATTATTGTTAGGTGTATTATGACTTTCTTGCTAAGGGCCACTTATTCTATTCTTTGTGTATCGATTCGCAAAAAATGAATTTTTTAAATTTTTCAAAAAAAATTTCATAAAATTTGCATGCACAGCCCTCTGGAAAAATGGACAAATTTTCCGCCTACCCAACCCTCTCTCCAACAGGGATGATCCCCGAGGGCGTTGTCTCTTTAATGTTCTCACTTGATTTGGGCGGAAGTGACGGTGCTGAAGTTGCGTAAATCGGAAAAACTACGTGTGACTGCAAGTGTGAATAACAAAGGGACTTAGCCTTAGACCCCTTCCCGCTATTTTTTTTTAGTTTTGTGACAAGGTTGTTAGAATTATTGGCTTTTGGTTGATATTTGTATCACTTTGAAGGCTATAGAACACTAATCTAGTTTCTCTAATTTCAAGAAGAATATCAACACCGACTTTAATACTTGAGTGCTAAGAGCATACTTCGCAACAACAAAAAAAAAAAGGCTTCAGAGGATATTGTGCCTCGAACAAGTCGCTCCTGAGCAATTTAGGAAGAGAAATAATCGCTTCTAGACTTCGCTGTTTTATTTATTGTGTGCAAAAGCAGTGTGTGTCAGGCCTTTTTATGAGCCACTTTTATGAGCCAAATCTGACAGCCCGTCAGGTAAAAAAACTTAAAAACCGAGGAGAGAAACGATGAGAGTTATGCCTACAGTAGAGTGTTTTATCTGTACCATTAGACGTAAAAGGAGGAACTTTTGAAAAACTGCAAAATCTCTTGACTATGCGGGAACACTACACGCCTTTTTCCAACGCGATTCACAGGCAGGTTCACCTAAGACTGTAAAATTTTAAAACTAGGTTTTTTTTCAAGTGAGAAGAGCGATTATTTTGACATAGCTTTGTCAGCAGTGTAGTAAATCAGAATACAGCTAAGAGACGCTAATTACAGCCATATGGTGAAACAAAATATTTAATAGTAAACTTTTAACTATTACTTTAAAGCTTCTTAATTATTGAAAGGCATGTAGCCAACCGTGAATAATATTCATATCAGCTTTTTGGAATTTCGAGAATGTGGTTACCCTCGACGCGTGTGGCCCAACATATTTTTTGGCTATTCCAACGAGTTGTGTGCACTGGTGAGGTTGCTTTACCTGCGAGCTTCACGAGAGCGCGTGTATTTTGGCGCGGCGTAGCCAAACTTTGTTGGCCACAGCGCCGAGGGTAACTGCGTTTTAAATATTTTAAAAACTGATGTGAATATTACTAACGGTGTGCTACACTACTGTCTACAATTAAGGAGCCTAACAGTAAAAGTTAATAAATTAATAATTCAATATTAGTTAAACAACATGCTCGTTAGCAAGTTTTCGCAGTATTCTGAGGTGCTACGTTGCTGACGATGTTATGTTCGAAAAGAACAATTCTAGCTCAAGAAGCCTATTTTTAAAAATTGTGTAGTCTTAGGCAGGCGAATTACGCTCAGAACCCACGCGGTTAAACGCAATTGAATTCTGGGGGTGAGTTACGTCACAGGGGCACCTGGTACTGCATTTGAAGAATGGCGCTTTTGTGTTCAACTCCACGTTCTTTCTTAGAAGGGCCGTATTTTTGGTAAAGGTAGTATATTACATTTTCCTCAGCACACACTAAGGTGACCAGCTATTTTTTCCTTGTTGACGGTTTCTTTCGCGTGCAGCAATATATAAAGGGCCGCTTTTTGGTACATTATAAACCCCTTGCCTCGCCTTGTTTCCTTCGCTTTTCACTGCGAGCCGACTCATCCAGCACAACTTGTGCGGCAAAAGAAAGTGCACAACACTCCCTAGCAAAATGTTGAACGTTTGAGCCCGCCCTTCCGGGGACAGTTTTCGGACTAGAAAAGAAGGCAACAGTGGTTGCAATAAAATCGCACTCTTTAGACGCAGCGCCCTTCACGAAGCGTTTCTTCCGTAAGGAGCTAGAAGACCGCTAATTTGATCACCTTGTTTTAAGGAAAAGTACCAACATATACGTAGTGACCCAATGCACAGATCGTTAGCGCTATTGCGCAAGTAAGCGAGGCTTGGGAAAAATTTATGCTCCAATAATTGCCTTTGCGGCATGATGAGACATTTTGGCTCTCTTTTTTTTCGCAGCGCTCACACGAACGGCCGCACTCCCACCACAGTGAGCCATTCGGTGTATTGCATTTTCTAAATAGAATATATCAGACGAGATGAATATATTATCCTCACCGGCATCTTGACTACATATCTTTACGTTATGGGTGACAAGATGCGGATGTGTTTTCAAAGGGACATTAAAAAGGGATATTAAGTCAGGCTAGACTGATAAGTTAGGCTCTCCCTGCAGCAAATATGCCATTTTTAACGCGAACAACGCTTCTATAAGCCACAAAATTGCGCGAAAGCTAGCGATAGGGGGGAGCTCTGAACTTGCCCCGGAGTCGAAAAACAGCCTTTCTTGCAGGAGCGGAGAGTGATGACTGCCTCCAAGCTCCCCGCTCTCGCCATTCTAAAGGAAAGAGCGCGATCACCCAAAAGGCGAATAAATAATACGGGAGGTGCGGGATTCCAGTGATACTTTTTGCCAGATGCGGCAGTCAGTAACCCATGCCTTGAAAGGTGACACCTAGAGCAGGTAAAAAGTGCGGTAAGCTTCGCCTTACGGTCCTTCCGTGCACGAGTACGGACGGCAGGGACCGGCGAACGCCGTGTGTCATCGGCATTTCGCTCAAGGCAAAGTGCTTTCGAAGCTACAAACTCCTGGTGTGCTACAGGCACGATGCCAGGGCATGGACGTTGAGCGACCTTTTTTTTTTGGATGAATCTGCCACCCAGAGAGGTATGGGGGTGAGCGGCGACTTTCTCCCTGATTGGCTTCAGAAAATTAGGAAAGTCCTCTCAGTTGCCGACAACCATGTGGTGCAACACGTGCTCTCTTCTCTGAGTGCGGCGACCACGCTGGCTGCGGTGACTGCTGTGAGCGAACGCAACGAGACGTGCCTATCACTTGACATCGGCAGAAATACGTGCTCGAGGCGTCCTATCGGCACCGCGTCACCAGTGAACACGAATTGCAGAAGACGGATCAAATGCCAAAATCTCAGTTCGGCTAACTCTATTATGTCCCTTATAATAAGTTCGCTTGGGTGGTACTGACTTCAAAGTGCAACAAGAATTGCTTCCATAAAGCAGAATCTATGATCCCAGGAACGAAGGAGGGTGCAGCTATCCCGACCTGATGTCGCCAAGGATGACTTCGTCGGTGCGGATGATGACGTTTGCGATGTCGACGTCATCATCCGCACAAACGACGTACGCTGACGAAAGTATTAGTATATGCGAACTATGAACACGCTGCGATTGGTAGGAATCTGATGAAGACTATGACGAGGAGGCCAATCTACCAGCAGCTGCCGAGGAGGCGTCGACCGGGATTAGTTACAGCGTGCCTCTAAAGCAGCTTGCGGGCTGCAGCGCTATAGTTGAGGTATGCCGTCGAGAGCTTGGAAAGTGCCATAACAGGGTCTAGTTTTAATGAACAAAGCGCATAACGAAATTGCACTGTCTCACTGTATTTTTGGCTGTAACATGGGAAGTAAACTTGCGACCAACTTCGAATAGAGCGAACGCAATCTGCGTAACCGTCAAGTTCGTAATTAGGGGGCGCAACTGTAATCACGCATTTCGAAACAACCAACAGCGGTCGAATCCATTTTGCCTGCTGGACGGCTCGCATAGTGCAAACGAAGTGGCACCACAGTAATAGTGCGGGGGAGCTACAGGACGACCGCGTTTTCCCGCGCACTGCGGTGCTGCCACGTGTAAGCCACGGGTGAGGGAAACGGAGGCAGAACATAGTTTTCGGGACCGCCCGATGTGAATAAAGGTGCGTTGGCTGCGGCATGTTGTGTCACTCGTGTGTGTCAGCTGCAAAAGAAAATGAAATATGAAAGTAGATCTTCGCACGTGTGTTCGTATTTCATTGTGCTTTACCTCTTTCTTAATTATTGTGACCCCACTATCCTTACCAAGAATTCTGCTCTACGGATCTTAGTGAAGGCGTCTCAGTGTATTCTGGAAAAAAATATCTGAAGTAGCGCTTTTTTCTGTGTATAGTTATGCACCGCTCAGATTGTGGATGGTAGGTATGAAATTATCAATTTGGCTTGATGGAAACCAGAAACTTGAAAGCAGCTGGAACTCGAAGGGATGGTTGGTTGGTTTATTGGGTTTAATGTCCCAAAGCGAGTCAGGCAATGAGGGACGCAGTATTGGAGGGCTCCGGAAATTTCAACCACCTGGGGTTCTTTAACGTGCACTGACATCGCACAGTACATGGGCCTCTAGAATTTTGCCTCCATAGAAATGCGGCCGCCGCTGCCGGGATCAAATCCGGGTCTTTCGGGCCAGCAGCCGAGCGTCGTAACCACTCAGCCACCGCGGTGGCGGAACTAGAAAGGTAACCAACTAATTCCACTTGCACTGCTCGAACCCCATAGCCCTTAATCGTTTTGGGCGTACTAAACAATCTTTGCAAAAGAGTGGTTGCGAAAATTCTCAAAGCCGTTTGGCAAGGTCATTAGGCGCAAAACGTTATGAAACGCCTCTAATCGCACCATAAAAATTCAGACAAGTAATGATTAAAGGATAATGCGCAACCGCCATTTTTTCCTTTTGCGTCTGCGGTGCGTGCAAGATAGGTTCCCGCCTTGCCCTCGGTTGGTCTTTCATTTAAACAGAGCTCGAAGCAAATAACCACAGAATAGACGGCGTGAGGCAGGTAAAAAAGGTATCTAGAAAAATTAGTATTTCACGCCATTTTAGACAGAACAGACCCCCTTCCATTTCAGCTTGCTCGTAGGAGATCGTGTGCTAGTCAACATCCAAAGAGACAATGCTCCTAAACAAGTGGTAATTTATGAACACCTTTATTGTCCCTATGCACGAAACAAGCAAATTAAATCTTGCTGTTGGCGCATGATAGCCTTAGTTGCGGATGTGCCTTAAATTACAACTGAGCACACAGAATATTTAATGTAAAGGTGTCTTTCCGTCCAGCGTGTTGCGCATCTAAAATGTAGCGGATAGGTTGTATTGAACTACCCGCATTATAAAGCACGAAATTCGTAGAGCTTTTGAGCCGGAGAGTAAATTTGGAGGCAATGTGAGTGGTGCATCGAGAAAACTATTTTGGAAATAGTGGGACAAGCGGGGGCGGTCCCACCGCATGGTGGCGCCAGTAAACGGCTAACACTGTCGCAATAATTAGGTTGCTTAGGTTTGCTTGTATGCTGTAGAACAAGTAACCGCATGACATATGTATTCACACCTGAGAAAAACACAACCCGCCTGTGAACCACGGTCTCGAATGAGGTAAAATGTGTCATCCAAGGGAACCAATTTGGTTGGTACAAAAATCATCTGCCAATCCCGTTCTATGAAGATCAGTAGATGATCATCAGCCTGACTACGCACACTGCAGGGCAAAGGCCTGTCCCATGTCACTCCAGTTAACGCTCTCCTTTGCCAGCTGCAGCCCCGTATCCCCGCAAACTTATTAATGTAATCTGCCCTCCTAGCTTTATGCCGCGCCCTGCTACGCTTGAATTCTCTTGGAATCCACTCGTGAAAGGTTGTGGCCAAGTATTACACCAGGCTTGCCTGGTCCTGCTCTGCTGAGGGAGTGGGTTGTCGGTACTGGTCACCGAGGTCAGGCCGCACCCCTGGCCTGCTCATGCAATTCCATCGACACGCGGAGCTTTTTTTTAATACCAGGTGGAGAATTGCGCGGCTCCGGCATTCGAACACCGGTCCTCTTGCAAACGTGGCGGATGCTCTATCTCTATGGCATCGCTAATCTAGGTGTTCAAGCCCAGAATTTTGGCGTATTCCGACTACTGAATAAATGCTCAAGCACACGGTGGAGGGTGCTAGTAAACAAGCGGATGGATACAGTGAATGGAAGCACACTTGTTGATTATTATAATTCTTGAGGAAGATAGCTCCCTGCGACATCTCTCTAAACAAGTCTGTAACGAGCGCATCACAGACGCAACTGAAAAAGCTTTAGAGTCAAGAATTTGCGCAAAACCGTGTTGTGTTTATCTGGTGGGCGCCAAGACGTTCTTCAGTGAAGAGAAACAATTTCAGCATTGGCGCATGGTTTCAATATTGCGTGGTGGCATAATATGCAACCTCTGAGGTATTTTTTGTGGCTGAGAATTAAAAATGCAATAGTTATTTCTAACATTTGCACCTGCTTTTTTTTTTTGAACAATCCCAAGAGTGTTCTCGGCCTATAGCTTTCGCACTACCGTTCTTTTGAAGTAACCCCAGGCGTCTGCTTTGGTGTCTGTGTTACACGACAAAAGCCTTTTTTAGTTCACCTGTTTGTGCAGAATTGATTCGCCTTATTGCTGTCATCTATAATGAAATAAGAATTATTTCCAAATTAGGCAAAATAGAATTCGACATGCTTTCAATCTTGCCTTTGCGAACACTATCTGAGTATGTTTCTTATCTTTCTTCCCCAATGCAGGTCATTCATCCAGCTCATCGGAGATCTCAGAGAACTCCAAGACAAACACTACGACGATAGGCTCCAGCTCAGGCCGCCGCAGAGGTAACGATTTAGCGCTTATTCACGCAGGCTCTCAAATGCTCGGCACGTGCATCGTCTTCCTTCGTGCTGTGAAACTCCGGATTCCGGCGCCTTCTGCTCCATATATATGTCACAAGATCGAGAGAAAGACGTTTAAAATACCAACTCGAACAAATTTTTATTCGTGCTACTTTTGCCCTACTCATAATGTACGGGTGAACAGAAGTCGGCGCAAACCCCTAACGATGTGCTGGACTGCTAACAAGCTTGACCGGAAATGACGCAGATTCACGCACCTCCTCTGAAGCGGACTGCTCAGGCACCTCTTCCGGGTAATTCTACTAGTGCGTTTCTTTCGCGAGGCGCAGCGTTCTGCTGAGCTGCCGTGGGAAATTTGAATTGCTGGCACCATGCCAATGTGGTGCGCAGCCGCACTGTGAGCCAACCCATGTCTGATGCTTGAAATCAGTTTCCATCGGTTTCCAGAATGGACAAACTGCTTAGATTATTGGCTCGGAAACGAATCAGATGAGAAGCGAGCTTTGTTCCGAGGCGAGCTTTGTACAGAGTCGGTACCAGTTGTCTGCAGTGGTCCAATGGACTCTACGAACTGCGCGTGCGACGACTGGCGGCAGCCACCTGGTTTAAGATCGCATTGTCAAAAGCGCCACGAGCGTGGATGCTGCGGCCTTCGCGGCCGAACGAGAGGCAGGCCTGCGCGATTTGCGGGTCGCCAGTGCCGGCTCTTTATCACAGAAAGAACACTGGTTATGACTGAGCCGCGAATGCACATGACTAAGCACGCACGCATGTTCCCGGCGTTCTCGCATTGCGCGCGGCCATGTAGCACTGTGAGCAGTGTAACGGCAGCGTGACGTGTTCTCAGCTATGGCAGGAGTGCTATTTAAACGATGAACAGCCGCTACTCGTGCCCCGCAAGTCCCTCAGGCCTGTACCTCTATCGACCGAGAATGCCACAGTGTCCATGCTCGGGGAGCTAGTTGCCAATTGATCTCGAACCCGCGATTGCCACCAGGCGTCGCAGGTGCAGTTGTCAGCGCCCGTCAGAGCACTCTAGACGAGTGTGATCGACTCTAACTTTAAGACTACAATGCAGGCAGTTGAAAGGCTTTTCAAGCCCGATGCAGCTGCGTTGATAGTCTAACACTGTAAACAAAACAAAATTAGAGCAGTTTTAGAAGTTGTTATATTTATTTCATTAAACCTACGCATGTTTTGCGCGATCGCTTAGCAGTGGTCACGGTGTTTTATTTTAGCTGCACATGGCAAATAATTTTTTGCCGCCGTCTAATGAAGTGTGCGCCCCTTCGTGCAATCCTAGACCTAACACTGGGTCTGGACAAAATAGGGCGTCCGTCGGGCCAATTCACCGTTGAAAATTTTTTGACATTTACCAAGAACACAGAACTACGGCCCGAACTTACTGCCGTTTTGATAATGCCGGCTTGTCTTGAGATTTCGCGCGTCCTCTATACACTTAGCCAAACTATCCATGCTTAAGCAGGAATAGCTTTCCATGGGGCAAAAGGAAAAAAACATGAATGAGACAAATGAAGAGGATGGAGGGAACGTTTCTTTGTGCCATCAAGACAGCGCATCAAATCAACGGCATAAAATTTCACAAAGCGCATATGCTCGTTCGTCCGCTGAATACGCAGCCGGCTTCCTTTCCAAGCGATGTGCGAAGCTTGCCCATGCTGCGATCGAATACTGCGGTGTCAGGAACGCATCCCAGCACCATGTACCGCGGGACATGTGAGGGTCCTCGGCGAGGCGCAAGGGTTTTCAGAGTCTCTTTAGGTGTTTATTTGCAGATACCGCTAGCCTCTTATAAGGGGCTGCAGCATAAAGATTTACACTATAGTCAGATACAACTCAAGAACAAAAGTGGCAGATACCCTTCATAAGAGGCCCGCAAATCAATGGCGTCGAGCGATTTTCATGACCCTGCGTTTAATCCGATTAAGCTATGGTTATTCCCCATTCATCTGACAGCCCCTGCAATTTCACGCTACCAGCTCCGAACGGATCCGTCAAGGGGCCAAGGGGGAGAGCGAGAATCAGTCGACGCCATTTGCTGGAGGGGCCAATTGCAGGGAATATGACGCTTCGTTCTTTCGTTGTACCCGACTCTATTGAAATCCGTATTCACAAGAATCAGAAAACAAAAGTTAACAGAACCCAAAAAATTCTTTTCAGCTGTGTAGAGACTCTTTAAAAGACTTATTTCAGGATGGTTCAAGTTCTGCTTGGAATACAAACTTAGAAAAATTGGTTAAGAATGTGGTGGTAGACGGGGAATCATCAAGGTCTTAGGGCAGGGTCCTCCATTTACGAATTACATAAGGTAAAAATAAAGAGCAAAATGTGTGCATGCGGAACATGCATTCATGTTGACCATGGTATTGACAGGGCAGGCAGTGGTTTCTTGATATACACAAAATGAACAAGGAAGGGAAAAACCTCAGTGTGCTTGCAGACATTTCGACAAGTGGACTTGTCTTCCCCTGGGCAAAGCTTTCTGTTGTGTACGGCATGGTTGGGCGTCGCACGGCCCCTCCATCTGCCATGCCCCCCTCGGGCACACCGAGGAGGTCATTCACCCCGCTGACCACCTGCGACTCGTTAACGTGCCCCTCTCTCTTGTTCGTCCCCATCTCCCGCTCCCTCTTCCTTGCTCTTGCAATAAACCAGTCTCTACCCAGCAACCGGTTTGAGAGGTTCCTCACTGACGGGGCTCCCACGCCCCGAACATAACGCTTTCATCATTGGCGAGGTTTAAATAGGGCCTTCGCTCCGTGGAGGAAGGTCCAGAGAGGAGGAGGAGGGCATTGAATTTGGAAGGGCATGCGAAGCGTGAATCTCACTCTGTAGATTCAATGCCAAAAAAAAGGCAAATAGAATGTTTTTCTACTCATTGCCTCACTGAAAACAGCTCAAACAAGAAATATTATGCCAAGGCTGGTCAATAGTAAAAACAAAGGGTAACGCGAATGAAGCTTACAATGAATTTATCAAGCTTTCGTGCTTGTCTATGAAAATATTTCCGATTAAAAACACTTAAGCGCACTAAAAAATCGCGGAAACCAAGGGTGACAACAGAGGATCTAAAAAAGATAAAAAGTAAAAACCGCCTTTATCAATCCTTTTTACGAACACGATTGGATGCGAATTTGAAAGAGTTGAAAACCCTTCGGAATAAACTGAAGGCGGAGCTGCGGCGCGCGAAGTTTACATAATATGAACAAATTTTTGCTAATATCACTGAACAGCTAACCAACGCTGCCTGGAAAGTAATGAATAGTGTTCTAGGCCGTGGAAGCAAAGTTTTACCGCCAGACACTTTAATTATAAATGACCGTGAACTTGGAGGCAAGGAAGTCGCTGACTACTTAAATCATTTCTTCGTTAATATCGCTGTCCCATTTCAAAGAAAAATTGAGCCCACCGAAAGCAGAAATCGCCGAGACACCATCATTGAAAGCGTATTCTTACAACCAACCGATGAATCTGAAGTCTACAGTACAGTTATGGCTTTACCAAGCAGCAAGGCGTTAGATACCGATATTCTTCAGATAAAACCCGTCAAATACGCCTTGAGCATAATAACGCCTGTACTTGTACATATATTTAACTTAGTAATAGAGTCTGGAAAATTTCCAGATGCAATGAAAATAGCTAGAACGTCAGTTGTCTCTAAAGGCGGAGATCGCAACTTCCCAACAACTTATCGACCAATATCTATTCTTCCAGTCTTCTCCAAAGCACTGGAAAAAATAATCTGTTCCATTGACTGGGTTCTTTGATATATATAACGTTCTGAGGGACGCGCAATTTGGCTTTAAAAAAAAAACAGGTAGACGGAAATGGCTCTATTAACAATAAAAGAACGTAATTTGCAAAACCTAGAAAACAATATGCTCACACTTGCAGTTTTTGTTGATTTTAGCAAAGTAGTACTCGCTTGAGGCAGCCGTACCGGGTCTTCTTCCCTTGGAGACCTTTCGGCTGCTGATCCCACTCAGCTATCAGGTGATTAATGCGCTAAGCCACAAAGCTTCGATTTCCCTTTTTTTTTTTAAAACTCCCTTTCGGATACACATCGGGTTGTGCACCGAAAATTTTCTAAACTTGGCTTCTGTAAAGTTTTTTTTTCAGCTCGAATATTTCACTATTAGCGCTCATTTTTCAGCACGGCGTAAACGCTCTATTGGGCACTGATTATTTTTATGAGCACTCAACAGGATACACCAAGAAACGTTTTACGAGATGAGAGTTTTTTTCTACTTTGCTGAAGTTATTTCGTTCCGTTCATTCTTTCCATCCCCCATCTTGGTCACCTCACTGCGAAAATAATCATTGCACATCAGAGCGCGGCGGCAACTTGAAGCGCACAATGCTGGAGCTAAGGCACTAGATAAAGGGGAGGAAATACACCTCCAAAAGTTCCAGACCAACACTTACAACAACCCACGACGACTACACGCAATAGATCCGGAGTGATTCGACTCAAAAGGCAATTATGCGGGGAGAAGGCGGACCTGTACCGCATGGTATGGGCCTGCCAACGATATCCGGCGGTCACTATTATAGGCTTAACGCATCAGGAGCGAAGGAAACGAGACCACTGCTACGAGCCGACCCCAGAACAGAACTGCCAGCCGTGGCTTCACGAGCCACGACCAGGTGCCGTCTTTATTCTCTTCGCAGGGTGGCGCGCGCTAGCCGGGTTGTCGGCGCCGCCCAAGAGAGGGTGCTACAGGGCCCCCCGCCTAGACTGGAAGTCGAAACGGACGGAGGGCCGACGATGGCACTCGAGCACTAGGTCAGGCGGCGCTGGGAGTCGTTCCAGGGCGGTCTCCATGTAAGCCGGTTTAAGGCGGTCTAGACTGACGGTCTCTTCGCGGCCGTTTTGGAGGACGGTGGCGGTTTTCGGGGTGCGGCGGAGAACGCGGAAAGGTCCGTCGTAAGCCGGTGTGAGTGGAGCTCGGACAGCGTCGCGGCGCACAAAAGCGTTTGTCGAAGTGGCCAGGTCGGGGTGTACGAAAATGGTATGGTGGCGGGACGGACGTGAGGGAGTAGGCCGGAGGTCTTTAACGCAGTCCAGCAGGCGTTGGAGGAATTCTTGGGGCTGGGCTGGAAGCTGCTTGGATGTAAAGAAGTCGCCTGGAAGACGCAAAGCACTTCCATACACGATCTCTGCAGCTGAGCACTGTAAGTATTCTCGGATGACGGCCCTTAGACCAAGCAGCACAAGGGGCAAGGAGTCGACCCAGGAGGCGCAATTGAGGCGGGCAGCGAGGGCGGCCTTCAATTGGCGGTGAAGCCGTTCCACCATGCCGTTAGCACACGGGTGATATGCAGTGGTACGGCAATGCCTGGCGCCGAGAATATTATTAAGGGAAGCAAACAGGGAGGACTCAAACTGGCGTCCACGGTCGGTTGTCACAGTGCCAGGACAACCAAATCGAGATACCCACGCAGAAATGAAGGCGCGCGAAACAGTCTCTGCGGTGATGTCAGGAAGGGGGACTGCCTCCGGCCAGCGAGTGAAGCGGTCGACTGTGGTCAAGATATAGTGGTAGCCTCGAGAGATGGGCAGAGGGCCCACGATGTCGAGATGAACATGGTCGAAACGACGGCCAGGGGATAGAAAGGCTTGGGAAGGTGTCTTGGTATGTCGACAGATCTTGGTCGACTGACAGGGTAGGCACCGGCGCGTCCAAGCACGCACATCAGCGTTGATTCCGGGCCAAACATAGCGCTGGGTGAGAAGGTGCTGAGTAGCCCGAATGCCTGGATTGCATATGTCATGGAGAGAATGAAAGATAGGGCGTCGTAGTGAAGCCGGAACAAAAGGGCGAGGAAAGTCCGTTGAAACATCGCACCACAAGGGCTCAGGCGAGCAAGGATGGGGCACAAGCCGTAATCGGAGAGAACGAGGGTTCGCTTGAAAAGCGGCGAGCTCATCGTCATTCTGCTGGGCAGAAGAGAATGCGGCCAAGTCGAGGGTGGAAGATGGAGCGTCTACCGCGACTATACGAGAGAGGGCGTCAGCGGCGGTGTTGGCTGCTCCTTTCACATGCCGGATGTCGGTAGTAAACTCCGAGATATAAGCGAGCTGACGGAGTTCACGTGACACGTACCTCAATGAATTGGTCCGGAACACATATGCCAGCGGTGGCTGCACGAGCCACGACCAGGTGCCGTCTTTATTCTCTTCGCAGGGTGGCGCGCGCTAGCCGGGTTGTCGGCGCCGCCCAAGAGAGGGTGCTACACTATTAATAACCAGCCAACGTAGGAGGGGTGGGAGGCAGCTCTGACCAGCTCGGACGAAACGAGTCAAAAAGATCTCATCGAGAGAGCCCGCAGAGCAGTCTACGCCAATGGTGTTCCGGACTGACAGCTCCAACAGCCGCTACAACCTCCTAAATAATTTCGCTAAAATCTTTTCACCACCACCGCTAGAGCATGACGCCGCTGGTGTGGGCAGCGTTTGAGACATTTAGGCCTGGCCTCTTATTTGCAAAGCGCCTTTTTTACAATTGATATTGCAGTTAAAAGAAACGTTAGAGGAACAGTTAACCTGTTCTCTACGATAACACATCCGCTAATTTATATGCGGAACATCCAGGAATCTAGCAAGGTCGGCTTTTTTCTCTAAAACGCGTGACATGAACGCCGTCGGAGTTTGCGAGTCGGCGCGGCTGCTAGCTGCGATCTCCGTGTGTTGTTTTAGTTCGCCTCGCTTACGGTGAGCCAGTTCTTTTTTACGACAGTTTTGCCCCTCCCATCGCAGGATCACAAGCAAAGCACTGGAAGTGGACTCCGAGGTGAAGCCTATCCAGCTGGACGACCTCGAAGTGCTGGCCACGCTTGGCGTCGGAGGATTCGGCCGCGTTGAACTGGTAAGGATGCACGCCGCGCACAAATTAGCCACTGCTGCCGCAATTACTTGCCAGTGAGCGGACTACCGTCGTACAATTTGTCCTCTTAAATTGCGCTTGCCAGCCAGTGCATCTAATTGCGCGGTTTCGGCGGTGCCTCCTCAGTCGTCCGTGGTTGGGAAGGTAGCCATCATTTCCCTTGCGTACCTTCGAGGTGCATCTAGCTCGTGTGTCGGAAATGCGGCGTTCGATCCCCAGAGCCACGGCGTTTCCACCGATGTTCCAGTGGGTATACAAGCTTTTTCCTGCCCTGATGCAAGGTATTTCAGGTTGACAAAAAGTGTTCGTTTGGTCTTGCACATCAGCCGTGGTGCTGTTTAATCAAGCTGCCCTTCCTGGTCTAAAAACCTGTTTTGTTGCCATAAAAAAAATAGTTTTTTTAGGTCTCAGTCATAAGGTTTTCTGCGAAATATGTGCGATGTAAAAACACAGAATATATATAAAATAATAGCAATAGAATGCGATTTCTGAAGGCATGCATTCTAACACAAATATTTGGCGTAAATATTGCGTAAAAAATTGGCAAATGCACAAAAATGTTTAAAACTAAGAAAAAAATTGTGCTTCACCAAAATATCTCTTGAAGAAATAATACTAAAAACATTCTCTAACATGCCAAATGTTTTAAATTTGTTATAAATTGGCCACTGAAAGTTTTAAATTAAAACTCACGATTTTTTCGAGGTACAAGTTTTTTCTCTGACACAGCATGAACAAAGACGTTTTTATTTTCTCTCATATAGAAATTTTTCACCTTGAGCAAAGCACGTTCAAAGAAAATGTAATGTATCAAAAAATAGCCTGATAATTGCAGTTTTAACGATATCAGTATCAGCTAAGAATGTTTTTGAGGAAGCAAGAAAAAATTTCGGAAACAGAAAATGTATATCCGTCATGTCATTTGTGATGATGTAACCACTTGAAAATCAAAAAGTAATACCGAATTTCGTAATTGTGATTCGGTAAAAAATCGTAAAGTACATCGATATGACCGAAATTCGTAATAATATTATTCTGCCAGAATAAACGCAGAAGAAATAAAATTTAATCGGCGAAAGAACGACAGCTGTGAGAGATTTTTTCCGTTGCTTTAGCACTATTTCGAAGTCGCTGGCAGCGATTGCTGAGGCCGCAGAGAAACCTAGCGGTTAAGGTCGGTTAAGATGGCTTTCCCGCAAAGCAGCGCAGCACGCAGCGGTAGAAGGTCGAACGGCAGCTAGGGTGGGTTCTTCGCATTGCAGCGGTGTCGCGCAAAAAATTAGACGCCAGGACGAAAGCTATCGCCGTTTTGACCATCTCCGCTCCGTTTCAGCCAGTGAGCAGAGGATGGGTGCTGGAAAGCTACAACTGACCATGTCGATAATTCCGTGACGCTGTCGACGGGTTCGAGACGCGCAAACGGGTGCTGATGCGCTGGTTACTAGTTGTTCTCACCGTTATCTTCTGTGGCGCTTTTGGCAAAGTATTTGGTGCTTGACAGCCGTGCGATGGGGAGGCATGTTTCGGCGCTCATAGGATTGCACGTGGCGACTGGCACCATACAGACTGACGACTGCGGGAACGACATGACAGCGTCAAATAGATGAGTATTTTCTTTTATTTTTACAGTTGGGAGTATTAGATTTACACTTCTTAGGTTAGCTGCACGCTAGAAAGCAGAATTTTGTTCATTGGCCTAACAGACAAGTTATTCGCCCCGGAAGCTAGCTTTTTCAGCGATCATTCGTGAATTAGTTATTTTATTACTGTTTTATTTTAGAAAGGTAGCAATTCCTTTTTAAGGTGATCGGCATTTGCAGTATACAGAATTTGGAAGTGGTTCCTTGAGCATGTGGATATTCTGAGCATTTTGTAGTAGCAATAATCCAGTGGTTATAAGATGGTCAAGCAAATGAACGCCAGTTGACGGGTCGAATTCGAAGGCAACGCGGTTAGAATCGCAAAGGAGCGGATTTAAGTGCAGATGTTGCGTATTAAGAGCACGCCTGGAGAGTGTGGACGAGGAAAACGCCACAGTAGAATCAGGTGCGGATGCCCTGAAAAGCGAGCGACATGTAGAAAAGGCAGGAAATTGAAAGCTTCAGGAACATGTTGCTCACACTAAAGAAGAAATGGCCGAGACCGCCATGCGACGTCACAGTGGCGGACATCCTAGCGTCAGCCACGTGGATGTGACCTGCATTGGCATGGGCAGCGATAAGAAAGTAGGTCAAGCAGGTTTAGACAGGAACAGCTACACACACGTGACAGCTAGGAAGTCTGGAGGCGATGGAAAGGAGGGAAACAAGCTAATTCCAAGGAATTAGCTTGTTAAGATAAGAGGCAGCATAACTGGAATGATAAGAGGCAGCATAACTGGAAGTTAGGAGAGAAGAAGGGAATACCCTAGTGCTTACCGCCTAGTGCTTATCGGTATGACTAAAATATGAGTAGGTGCAAAAGAACTATAATGGAGCGTGTATAGGGTGACAGGCGGGTAGCAGTCCGGGTATTCTCAGGGAGGACAATGAGGGCGGTGCTGAGAGAGACGAAAAGCAAACTGTCCGAGAATGTTGCAGGGCGTAATCTACTAACGGTAGCGGTGAGACTGAATGGTCAACGCTGATGTCGCACAAGTATTCCTAAGGTTAGCGGAGGGAGTTGACGATATAAGGGCGATAGCACAGCAAGTGCAGATCGTGGAGTGCCCAGTACCGGAGGTGCAAGGCGAAAACGGAAAGGTTGCCAAGGACGTGGTACTGTGAATCGATATAAAATGATATTAAGCCTGGAGAAAGGCTTCGATGTTGCCGAAGTTAAAAGGGAAATGCGAGAAGGAGGCGTTGGAAGAAGGGTTGAAAGAGATCGCATCCATTTAAGTGGAAGGATGGGAGCAAAGATGGGCTGCCGCCTAGCGGTACGTCCCGTAACATTTTTAGAGGGTTCACGGGGACTCCGGACTCGGGGTAAGTTTAACTCGATGGAGAGAACTTAATAATGGAGGCTGAGCGCAACAAAATGGCCGCTAGGAGGATCAGGAACAAAACACTAAAAAAAGAAAAGTTAACTCTGCAGGATCAGTTACATAAACATACAAGGAGGTAGAAAGAGGACGAAATGGTTAGAAATAGAGTTCCACCGTTTACTGACGGCTACGTGGGAAGGGTGCAACAGAAGAACAACAGAGAAGAGGCGCGAGGGGTAGGGATCTTGAAGACCCACAGTTTATTGATGGCTACGTCTCAGAAGCGTGCAATAGAACAGCAGCGGAGAAGAAGCGGGAGGGGTTGATGCTGACACATAAAGGAACAAATCGGCAAAGAATAAAATCAACTTGTAAAGAACATCCCGGGGTATCGGAACATTTGCGGGTAAAAGCACATGGCTAGGGGTAAGTTATGGAAGCCAACAGTCACCGAAATCAAAGAGTATAAGGGATGTTTTTTAATAATTTGTGGCGTTCGCCAATGGGAGATTAAACAAGATAATAATTTTAGAGTTAATTCATTAGAAAGCGCCAGCAAAACCAAGCCATCGCCGTAGCTCAGTTGGTAAAGCACCAGCCACGAAATTTGGAGTTCGTGGCTTCGTATCCCACCGGCGGCATGTTGTTTTTCTTGTTTTCTAATCAATCAATTGTAAAATAATTAACCTCTATTATTTCCAATTGATGAACACCACATATTATTAGAAAAATCTCTTATGCTCTTTTTTACGGTGACTGTGGGGTTTCTTTACATGTGTCACAACGAGCCCCTCTTTTCCCTTCTCTTCTCTGCGCAATGGTTAGGGGCAGTTATTTTTAGGGACATAGTACAAATGCAGGCAAGAAAACAAGGATCCCTTTAAGTGTTTCAATGAAGATATAGAAACTAAATATGTGAGACAAATCACGTTTGAGCGACAGGCAGATGACCATTGACTAGTTCCAGGGATTCTTTAGCAAGCTCGCAAAAATAGAAGTATATGAGGAGGGGGAATGCAGTCTGGGAAGTGATCATAAACATATTAGATTGCAGATGGGAGACCTGATCAAAAGTGAAATGCAGAAAAGGCAAAAAGGAGACGGAAATTATACGACGAGCAAGAAGCGCCAATAGCAGCAGGTATTGAGGAAGCAATAGAGAAATGCCCCACGCGAAATGTAATTACCGTCAGAACTACTCATCAGTACGAAATTAAAAAGTAAAAGTAGCGAACTACTGGAAAGAAAAGCAGTGAAACTGGTTGAACCAAGAACAGAAAACTTCTGCAAAAACAAGAAAAAACAGGTATTTGAGACTATTTTTGCGTCTTCAATGTAAATTGCTTGACACCTGTACTGAATTGTGAGTATTTTTTTTATTGGGACCTCCTATTTTCACTATGGTAATCTGTACGATGATGCCTTTTACGGGCCCCAGGCACTATCATGCTGTTTCACGAAAGCTTTTTCGCCTGGGGACTCCCAATGATATTGTCACGAAATGGTGACTTCAATCCGAGCAGCAAAACGAAAGCGAAAAGGGCGTCTAAACAAAACTTTTCATTTGGGCTTAGTTGTACCCATATGAATTTAATCGCGGCGGCGTAGCAACAAGCGTGCTGAGCGCTCGCCGAGCGGAATGCCCGCCGCTCGCGGCCGTGCTCAATTTAAAGCTGATAGCGAACTTTCGAGACAGAGCGTGCGAAGCTACTACAACATTCTGGAAAAACGTAGAATCGGCTCCGCCTTGGTGCGAGCAATCGAGATAAATCTGGTCGCGCCTTGCATTGCAAACAAAGCGATAAAGCGGCGTGCGGCAGCTTTGAATTATGAACAAACACTACAGATTCGCGCAATTACTCCCCTCTCAAAGAAGCGTCGTGCGATGCATTAAAACAAATAAGGCGACTAGCAACGAATAACACGGATCGTGCGAAAACAAACAAAGAGTTTGGAAACACACCGTCGTTTAGCGCGCATAATATGGCTTTAGACAGACGACATGGACAACCTCTGGTCGTACGCGGCGCCACTGGGATGCAGCCATTGCGTTAAGGATTACAATGCCGTTCACCTAGCCCAGTAACAACCTTGTACGAGCCGAAACAGCGGCGCAAAAACGTTTCACTCAATCCACGGCGGGGAATGGGCGTCCAGCCGTGACTTTGTCTCCTGGCTTGTATTCCGCGTTGCGTCTTCGTAGGTTGTAGCGTCCGGCATCGGTCTGCTGCTGGTCTTCGATCCTTAATCCGGCAAGTCTTCGGGCTTCTGCGCGTTGAAGCTAGGCGGCGAAGTCGTCGTTCTCTTCTTTGCGAACGTGGGGCAACAATGCCTCTAGCGTGGTGGTGGTCTTCCTGCCATGGACGAGCCTAAAAGGCGTCATCCGAGTGGTTTCCTGTACTGTGGTGTTGTAGGCGAAGACGAAATAAGGCAGGATGACGTCCCATATGCTGTGTTCGGCATCTCAATACATGGCGTACATATCGGCGATGTTTTGTTCGGGCGCTCGGTAAGTCTATTGGTCTGTGGATGGTATGCAGTTTTTTTTTCAAGCGATGTGTATTGCCTTAGTGCACAAAGGTTATGAAATCAGAGATGAGGAAGATGCTTAAATAAATGAATAAAGGTGGACTGATCTAATGAAATCAAGTAGTGAACGGTGATATGGACCCTGTGTTCAAGCAATGTAGGAATCCGGATTGTCCGGGGAGAGACCCACCGCCGCCAGGTGCCGAATTCTCGTCGGCTTCAGCGCCGGGCAAACCCACTACAGGTGGTGGATATCCGTCTCACAATCTCTGTTCTTTCAGACTGGACACCCGGGGCGAGGATATAGATCTTTGAAATGCAGCCATTTGCGTGTCACAGCTGGAGTTAGGGCAACCCCGACCCGCATCCTCCGAAGCGCAACCACATCTGCACGGGTAAGACCACGGGGGAGGGTAACCGCACACGCAGCGATTACAGCACGTGTGCGGCGCCGGAGGTGTTCCTTTCTTGTTAAATGCAGGGTGGTGTAACCCAGAGTGAGGACTCGAGGCAAATACGAGGTTGAGGTCGAAAGGCGGGTCGCAGAATCTGCGCGGCTTTGTGCGCTCAGCAGGTCACGCGGGACCCACTCAATACGGATTTGTTGCGGGATGCGTGCCGCTAGACGATGGATGTCTTGGCAGATTTGTGAGGTGCGACTGACTCGTCGTAGTAGGCGTGTGACGTTAAGGGCGTCGGTGCGAATGATAATGCGGGCTGTGGGTAGCATGGGAACGGCGGCCACAGAGCAAAGTGCCTCTTGAACCGCAAGCATCTCCACACAGAAGGAGCAAGTTGGTTCTGAGAGGAGAAACTGACGTTTTCTTCAGGGAAGGCTTGCAAGGACAGTAAACTGCCTTTGTTGTTTCGCAGGCCTGGATGCTTGCGTCAACGTACATAGCGATGGAGCCATGCGGTAAATTGCCGTCTTGCTCTGTAATTCGGTCGCGAAACGACGATGCCATGCGGATAGATGATGGCCGACGTAAGTCAGTTGGCTTGTTGTCGCTTAGCTGCACAAAACGCCAGAGAGGAAGAACTGGCGGGGGCGGCTGTAGAATGGAGTGCGATGAAGCATATGCCCTGAGTGCACACGTTGTGTGTAAGGCTTGACTTTAGGCGGCGAGCATCGCGTCGTTGCGGCACCAGCTCATCTAGTCTATTCAGCTGCGCATGTTCCTGGCGCACACTGATCGGGGTAATGCGCGGAAGGCAAGTGATGATTCTCATTGCCTCTCGATTAACAGCTTCTAGGCGATCCCATTGAGCCCTCATCAAATGCTGGAATTGGGCTTGGTAAACGAGGCGCAGTTGCACAACCGCCCGCACCAACTGTCGTGCAACATAAGAGCGGGCTCTGCCTGTTTTAGGAGCAATCCGTCTAATCAGACCCAACACCTGAATTGCTTGCTTTTTAGCCAAAGAAAGCCAAGCAGTACCTGTTCCTGACTCGTGTATTCTCAAGCCCAAGATTTCTACAGTCGAACTTTCTTGACCTGGAGTTCCGGATAGATGGAGACGGATTGGTGTTGCAGCGAGTTTACGGCGCCTCCAGCGGTTGGCGACTGATACGAACGTGGTTTTGCTCACTGAAAGCTGAAGACCAATTGAAGAAGCATAAGTCGACGTAACATCTATGGCTGATTGTCGTTATGTTATCAACATACAATAGGAAATTAATCTCAGAGACATCATGTAAGCGCTAAGCAAGGGGGATATAATCAATATTAAATTATGTTGGCGATAACACCGATTTCTGAGGAGCGCCGCGAAGAGGCACAAATGATCCGACGGCCTCACCAGTGAGGCTTATGGCAAAGTGTCGTCCTTCAAGGAAGGATTTAACAAAATCGCGCACTCTAACGGTGAAATGCAGAATGTCAAGCGATGACAGGATGGCAGCATGACTGATATTATCGTACGCCTTTTCAACGTCCATGGCCAGTACGGTACACACATTGTGGCTGCGAGTTGAGTCAAGAACTGCTGACGCCAAGACACCCAGTCCACCTTCTGTACCTATGGACGTACGAAAGCCAATTTGGGCGGGATGGTAGAAACTATAGTGCTCAAGCCACCAAGACCGTCGTGTGGCAAGCAATTTTTCGGTAAGCTTGCACAATGTTCGCGCAAGCGATATAGGCCAGATATTTCCGAGGACTGTCGGCGGCTTCCCCTGTTTTAGTATGGGGATGACAATAGCCGATTTCCAGGTTTCTGGTAGGATGCCCTCTATCCATACCTTGTTATTGGTGGCGAGGTGTTGAGGCAGTCAGCCAAACTTAAGTTCTTGTAAACCTCGTACGGAATGGTGTCCGGACCGGGCGTAGTCTTCCGATGGGCCTCATCTATTGCTGCAAGCAACTCGGGCAATGAAAATGGGCTTGCAATTCCCTCGGCGTCGGCTCTAGATGGGAGCTTATCGACATATGCTGGAATGGCCGCCAAGGGGGCTCCTATGACCCTTAGAGGCAACACATCATACTTGGGGAAAAACTTACGCGCTGCCTCTCTGGCGATATCATCCGGAGCCAAGTTAGCTGCAAAGCATGCTGTGGCCGCTGCATCAGGACGACAGGAACCGTGTTCCACTGCACGGAACGTTCGCAGAGAGCAGCATTCGATGACTTTGTCGAGAAGTGCTCATACCACGCATGCCACGGCCGTCGCGAGATATCGCGTTCATATCTGCGAGCCTTGGCAGTAAGGTAATTCAGCCTTGCCTGTGCTTTCGCAGAAGTCGGATCTCGGGAAGCTGCCATCTCCGCTTGTCGGCGAGCAGCCCTCAGGTTAAACAGATCCACATCCGGCGCCGGGCGATGCACGTCCGTCAAGGTGACAGCAGTAGCCTTATTCAGCGCAGTTTGTAAGCAGTCCACAAGTAGTGTAGATGATTGCAGAGAGAGATCTTCGACGGTGGTGTGAAACGTGTCACAGTTGACCACAGAACACCTACGGCGTAATCGGCGGACCCTTAATGGATGGAGACCGATGATTATAGCATGGTGGTAACTACCCCAGCAGTCTGGCTCCAGGTGCCACTTGGGAGTGCCAGACCACGTAAAGCCCGGAGCATATTTTGTACTGCGAGCATGGCGCACTGTTCGCGTTGCTGAATCTGGATGGCTGAGTAAAACGAACAGCTCATCCGCGAATACCTCCCGCATACGCCTACCACGGGGGCTTTAAGTGGGGTACCCCCAGTCTCGACTAGGGTTGTTAAAGTCACCACCAACTAAAATACGCCACCGTGGTTGTTGTCGTCGTATAGCTAATAACCACCCCAGATTAATGCGGGAGGGAGCTCCACCGGCGGCTCTTACATAGTATGACAGGACCACAGGAGTTGCCTTGGGAAGCTTCACAGCCACTGCGACTACCTCTTGATATGAGGTGCACCAGTTTTCTAGAGAGAGGCGAACTTGAGGAAAACGCCCATCAACATACGCCGCCGCCTTTCCCGGAGGGGCAGCTGTGTGCACTCGACGGCCGTTCATTGAAGGAGACATGTATCCATTAAAGCACAGAATGGATGGCAAGGCATTGATCTCCTGCAGTAGCAGGGCCCACACCTGGAGCTTCTTTATGCGAAGTCGAGATCTGAGCTCTCCCAGCTTTGTGGAGAGGCCTCTGCTGTTCCGCTGGAACGCACCAAAACAACGTGTACTCGCCGTTTTCGATTAGGCTTCCAAGCGTTGTAATAGAACTGATGTCAGGTTTGATAACTGGTTTATCATAAGTAAGGGGAGGCATGTTGTTGAGTTATCCTGCAGTGATGCAGAAGACCTGGTAGAGTCTCCGAAGAACGCATGAGGGCTGGACGTATTCGAAGGCGCTGCAGCGTTGACTGGCGTGGAGTTGTATTCCGCTGGTTGTCCACGGCCAGCAAGCAGTTCACGGCGTTGCCGTAGCTTAGAGACCTCGGCTAAATGGCAGGCAATTTGGTTGTCAACTGCTTCCATGTCCTCACGCAGAGGTTCCAGCATGCTGTGCTTTTGTGTAGCTGGAAGGCGACGGCGATCCTTGCGCACTTTATCACTGTACGACTTTTGGGCAGGGGATGCAGGTTGATTGGGCTCAGAAAGCTCCGGCCAGTCGTCTTCAACCCACTGGAGAGCCGCAAACCTGTTGGAAGTCAGTATCGAGGCTCTGTTTTCATTCGGAGGCACTTGCTTACGGATCCCACGCCGAACCTTCTCAGTTGCAACACAGCAAAGTGGGCGAGTTGGTATTGCGTTTAAGGTACGAAACAGCGCAACTAACACGAAGGACCAGAAAAAGAAGAATAAACGGACACGCGCTGTATTCTGCCCTGTATTCGTCCATGTACTCTTCTTTTTCTGGTCCTTCGTGTTAGTTGCGCTGTTTCGTACCTTCTCAGTTGCTTTCGTTTTTGTTGGGAAAGTTGGAGAGGTGATCTTGTGGTCGTCAGTCTTGTAAGTCCGCACCTGTGTGCACTTGTTCTCCGGTTGTTGGTTTGGCTGTAACGCAGGATGGCTTGCGCTAGTTCCGCCCTGAATGCTGTTGCGCTGTCCGTGATGAGCACATCGGAGGCGCCGCATTGCAGAAGAAAGCACTCCACGAAAAATTTGGCGACTTCTGCTGCTGATCCGTTCGGTAGGGCATTTGTCTCGGCGTAGCAGGTCATGTAGTCGGCCGCTATGATGGTCCACTTATTTCCAGACATTGACTTTGGGAGAGGAACAATTAAGTCCATGCCGATCTACTGAAAGGGCGATGAGGTGTTTTCAATGGGGTTCAGAAATCCTGCTGCTCGGGTGGGAGGGTCTTTCGTCTCTGACAATCTCGGCAGGTTTTCACATATTATGCAACATCGGCAGACAGCCGGGGCCAGTAATACTTGTCTTCAATGCTACGGAGCGTGGGAGAAAACCCGAGATGTCCAGCTCTCGGCTCCTCGTGTGAAGACTGTAGAACTTCTTCCCGAGACAAGCAGTTATAGCAAAGAGGTAGGCTGTTTTGTTCGCTGCTAAGTTCTTCACGACGACATCATTCTGTACACAAAAGGAAGACAGTCTTCGCTTGAATGATGCGGGGGGTGAAGAAACCTTGCGTTCCAAGTACTCGATGAGGTGTCTTACGTCGGGGACCGAGCGTTGTTGCTGTGCAAAAGAGTTCGCGCTGATGGGTCCCAGGAAGGCGACCTCATCGTCGTCCGGCTGCGGTGCAGCTACAGGGGTTTGTGAGAGGCAATCGGCGTCAGAGTGCTTCGTCCGGAGACCTCAAACTCCTGGAGGCACAGACTCTATCGAGCGAGGCGGCCAGAGGGGTCCTTCAAATTGGCAAGCCAGCACAGCGCGTGGTTGTCCGCACAGGTAGGGGCGGAATATCGACGTAGCCCAGATGATGACAAGCCACTCCTTCTCAGTGGCCAAATAGTTATCCTCGGCCTTGGAAAGGGAACAGCTAGAGTATGCGATGACTTCCTCCAACCCGTCGCTTTCTTGAACGAGGACAGCGACTAGGCCCACGCTCCTTGCGTCGGTATGAACTTCAGTATCGGTGGTTTCATCAAAATGCGCGAGGATTGGTGAGGACTGTAAAACTGAAGTTCTTTGACAGCTTCTGCTTGCGGGGCTTCCCATTTAAATGGCTCGTCTGCCTTTGTCAGTTTTGTCAGTCGCTCGGCGATGCGCGAAAAGTTTTCCACAAATCGTCGGTAATATGCGCACAGTCCGAGAAATCTGCGCAATGCTGTCTTATTGGCCGGCGGTGGAAACTGTTCAATAGCAGCTGTTTTCTGCTGGTCTGGGCGTACTTCGTTCTTGCTAACGTTGTGTCCTGGAAACAGCAGCTCTTCATAGGCAAAGTGGCACTTTCATGGTTAGGCAAGACGACTTGATGGCGTCTAGTACTCTTCGAAGACTTGTGACGTGCTTTTCGAAGTTCGAGGCGAAGACAACGATATCATCTAAATATACCAGACAAATCTGCCACTTCAGGCTTGCCACTACTGTATTCATTACTCTCTAAAACGTCGTTGCTGCGGAACAGAGACCAAATGGCATCAACTTGAACTCGAAGAGCCCATCCAAATTGATGAATGCTGTTTTCTCGCGATCTCTTTCACCGACCTCAATTTGCGAGTAGCCGCTCCTGAGGTCCATCAGTGAGAATTACATGCCGGTGCAGAGCCGATCAACTGTTTCGTCGATGCGGGGGAGGGGGTAGACGTCCTTCTTTGTTTTATTGCGCAGGCGACGGTAATCAACGCAGAATCGAAGTGCACCGTCTTTCTTTCTCGCTTGAACAACGGGTGCCGCCCATGGGCTGTTTGATGGCTCGATGACGTCGTCGCCAAGCATTTCTTCCACTTCATTTGCATGGTTTGTCGTTCTCGCGGCGACACACGGTAGGGGCTTTGACTGAGAGGTCGGGCGTGGTTTTCGGTTATAATGCGATGCATGGCAATCGGCGTTTGTCGAACCATCGGCGATGACGAAAAACACTTGATGTAGTTTCGAAGCAGATAGCGGATCTGGTCTTCTCTTTTACGGGGCATGGATGGGTTGACGTCGAAAGTGGGCGAGTTCTCTTGGTCAGGTGAATCTTCCGCGGATGGGTCGGAGAGGGCGAAGGAGTCTCGTACGTCGGATATTTCGCCGAAGAAAGGAATCGTCGTTCCGCTGTTAATGTGCCGGTATTCTTCGCTGAATTTTGTCAGCAGTACTTCAGTTTGGTTTATGTGGGTTTAATTTCCCAAAGCGACTCAGGCTATGATAGACGCCATAGTGAAGGGCTCCGGAACTTTCGACCACCTGTGGTTCTTTAACGTGCACTGACATCGCACAGTACACGGGCCTCTAGAATTTTGTCCAGAATCTCACCTCCATCGAAATTCCACCGCCGCGGCCGTGATCGAACCAGCGTCTTTCGAGCAGTACTTCGGCCTGGCCTTTGCGGAAATGTGCGATACCTCTTGCGATGTTCATTCCTCCGTCTAGAAGCAACTACGTGTTCCCCTCGATGATGGCTTCAGCGTTAACGGCTATCGTGGCCCCTACGGTCACGATAACGCTTCAACGGGGTGGACGCTTACTTCTTCCTCCAGTACTCTCAGGACAACATGATTTTCCAGAGTTTTCATCGAAGGGATGGCCTCGTCTGTCGAAAGCGTGATCAGCTTGGATCGCAGGTAGATGACTGCCTGATGCTCATTTTTTATTTATTTGTTATTTATTCAAATATCAGCAGGGCCCAAAGGCGTAGAAAAAATTCATGCCCAAGATAACTTCGCGGGAACATTGCCGTAGCACAACGAAGGTCGCAGGATAGGTATGTCCTTTGAGTCACTCACGCTGTGCATCGTCTTGATGACGTAATGAGGCCTCCTACGGTGCGAATTTGTGGGCCGTCCCAAGCGGTTGTGACTTTCCTCAGCTGCGCATAAAATATTCCATTCATTACCGAGTAATCAGCTGCTGTGTCGACTAGAGCGGTAACTTTCCGGCCGTCAATAACAATTTTTAAGTCGGACGTCCTGCCTCTTGCGTTGCACGTCGTCCTGGGCGTCGTGTCACGGCTTTGTCGGGTATGCGAATCGTGGGTAGAACGAGTTGTCGAAGCTTTTCTCGATAGCGGCGTCGTTTTAAGGCTGTTCGCGTCATGGTCGAGGTGGTCATTGTATGCGGCATCGGCGTGTCGAAGGTGGCGTCTTAGTGCGGCATGGTCATTTAATCTTCGCTGTTTCGCTCGGGAACAACCTAGGCTCCAGAGGTTGCTGTTTTAAGTTTTCCCTACGTGGGCTGGGAGACCTTCCTCATTCCGCGGCTGCGTAGCTGCGGCCTGACAACGCAAAGCGCGAGGCTGACGGCGATGGTGAGTGCGAAAGGTCATTCGTCTAGTACTCTTCTCGACGTAGGTACTCGTCGATTTCTTGTGGACGTTTGCCGAAGCGTGGTCGTGGTGTGTCAATGGCAAATCCACGAAGACCGATACGCCGGTACGGGCAGTGACGAAGAATGTGGCCGGCCTCACCGCAATGGAAGCACAACGGCCGGTTGTCGGAAGTCCTCCAGGCGTCGCATTTCCTGGGGTTTGAGCGTCGCTCTTAGGCTCAGCGGGGGAGGAAATCGGAGTTCTGTAACAAGTGGCGAATATCGGAGAGGACTAGGGGGAGGGGCGGTCATTGAGGACGCGGAGTGCGTACTGCAGCCGCGTAAGTCATGGCCTGGGGTTATGTGGCCACCGGGGGGCCAAGGGCCGGTTGCACTTTGTCCCGCACTACATCGATATGAGTCGCTGCTTGGGGCTGTGCGGAGGATGGCAGCATTTGTCGTAGCTCCTCTTCGACGATCTTGCAGATAACTTCCCGCAAGTTGTCGCTGGTGGTGGTCGTCCTGTCCGGACGGATTGCACAGGTATAGGAATGGCGGCTGTACTGCCGAGTCCGGACGTCGAGGGTCTTCTCGATGGTGCAGGCTAGTTGCATGAATTCCTCGACTGTTCTTGGCGGCTGGCGGACGAGGCTGACGAAGAGATGTACTTTTACGGCGTGCATCAAAACCTGAACTTTCTTTTCCTCGGTCATATAGGGATCAGCGCGGCGAAAGAGACGCTTCAGTTCTTCTACGTAACCACGTACGGGCTCGTTCGGAACCTCGATCCTGGACTCGAAGAGTCGTTCGACTCTTTCTTTCCTCACGACACTGTTGAACATCTTCAAAAGTTTTCTTGAATAGCTCCGATGTCGTTAGGGATGACTCATGGTTTTTATACCACGTGCGTGCTGAGCCCTCGAGTGCAAAAATGACGTACCCGATTTTTGCCGCATCATACCTATGACGCCACGCGCTCAAATTGGTCCAACCATTCTTCGGGGTCTTCGCCGAGGGATCCATTGAAAGTTGGCGGCACCCGCGGCTGCTGCAGCATGATCGGTGCTGACATCTTTGGTGAGGTTGCGGTGCTCGTAGCAGCGTCGCTTCGCTGTCTGGTGTGATCCGGCACGGTCCCGAACTCACGCTCCTCTCCCTGATGACTTCGATTGGCTCGCAGAGTTGCTGGCTCGTCCTCGGGTGCGAAGCACTGAGGGCTGTAGTCCTGACTTGAATGGGGCGTCCGGAACATGGAAGGCTAGCCTGGACCTCCACCAGATGTCACGAAGTGGTGACTGCAATCCTGAGAGCGGAACGACAGCGAAAATGGCGTCTAAAAAACTCGTTATTTTCGCTGACTTGCACCCGCAATGGACTGAATCACTCTCTGGCGGCGTAGCAACAAGCGTGCTCGATGGTCATCGAACGGAATGTCTGCCGCTCTCGGCCGTTTTCAACTTAAAGCTGGCAGCTAACTTTCGAATTACAGCGTGCAAAGCACCTACATTTTGGAACAACCTAGAATCGGCTCCGCCTGGGTGCAAACAATCGAGATAAATCTGGTCGCGTCTTGCATCGCAAACAAATCGATAAAGCGGAGTACCGGCACCTTGGAAGAGTGAGCAAACACTAGAAAAATTCGGGGCACACTCATGCTGTTTCACAGCAGTTTTTCCGCATGGGGACACCTAATGAGAGGTTGGAAGCAAAAGAAACCAAATCAAATTGAGGAGGCTTCGAACACCGATGGTTGGCTTCAAAGAAGTACTGAGAGGCAAAGAGGGCGCAGTTATCGCAACAGAAAATAGACAAACTTAGGAACCCTAACGACAAAAGAAACGGGAAGTACAGGCCCTCGCCCAAGGAAAAATAAAGCAGTCCCATGATCGCTGGATGGTTTAACTTCGTAATATAATTAAAGGTGCATCAAAGAAATTTTGGAGCCATATAATCTGACTGGGTAAAAAGAATCAAAGAAGTCAGGAACGGATTCTAGTCCGAGGGAAAACGCTGTGAGCTACATTACATCATCTATAGATGAGTCGTTCAGGAGCGACGATAGGGTAATCACTCCGAACTGGAAAAAGGCGGAAGCCAATATTTTCAAACCAACATCCGCAGGCATGGAAGAAATTCTAATCAAGCTGATTATTGAACTTGGTCCAAGAAGCAAAGACGCGCTCTTGAAAGCATTGGAAGCATTCATGGAAAATAAGCAATTTCCTTACAGATGGCGAGAGTGCAAAATTATTTTGGTTTATAAAGGGAAATTACATGCGATACACCTAAAATCCTTCAGACCGATTACGATAACATCTGTTACATAAAGGCTATGAGGAGGTGAAATTAAAAATGGAGCAATGGGTACGCATCCCTGCCATCTCATGCGCGACTCGCAAGAATCCGACTGCCCGGACCCAGCGCCAAACAACGATCAAAGGCACCTGGCTTCTACCAAGCCTGCTGGGAACGCACTCGCACGCGAACTCGCGTGAGAGTAAGCCCTCGGCAAAAATCAAGTGAAGAAGCTCCGCAGGGCAGCCAGAACAGAGCAGAGCGCATCAGGCGAGCAAGCCGCCAAAGCCGTGAGTGGTAACGCTTCCATCCGAAAGAACTCTGTCCAAACCCGCACACCCGGCCGGTACCGCCGACCAAGACTATACCTCCCCTGCCTAAAGAGGACACAAGAGTGGTTACTCACCCCACGCGAGGCTTAAGCCTAAAGAACTATCCCAACCACGCCATCGCAGCAGCAGTAGCGAACTGCTGCTTCGTGTCCACACCAGAGGCCTGCGCGATCCCCGAGAAACAAAATGGCGTCTCCCTACCAAATAATCGTTGTCACCCCCTTAACCACCACATTGTGCACCCCGCAGGTGCAGTACGTCCAGGACCGCAGCCGCACGTTCGCGCTCAAGTGCCTGACCAAGAAGCACATCGTGGAGACGCAGCAGCAGGAGCACGTGCTCAGCGAGAAGACGCTCATGATGGGCTGCCGGCACCCCTTCATCTGCCGCATGTACAAGACATTCCGCGACGAGAAGTACGTCTACATGCTCATGGAGGCATGCCTTGGGGGCGAGGTCTGGTCGCTCCTCAGGGACAGGTGAGGCCCACTGCATGCTGCATGCTCTTCCTCTCCGGTGCGGGCCCAGTGCTACAGAGCGCGCTCCGTGCGTGGCGGCGTGGGTATATGCGGTGGATTTTGGAAGACACATGAGAGAGGGAGGGTTCTGTGTTGAGGGGATGACCACGGGGCTCATGCGCACTGATCTGAATCGATACACCTGGCGCGAAATAGACTTGACGATAGTTATATCCCATCGGGGGAATTTTTAACTCCTTATAAACGAGACATCGAACATATTTTTTTCTGCGGTAGCCTCCAAGGAGAAGAGCGGTTCATTTTTTATACTCATTACTTTATTATGTACCGCTTCGGCATAGCAAAGTTTGACTGTATACCCAACGTAAAATGGCCAGTGAAATTTATTTAGGGTTACGTATATCTTCTGTAGAAACTAGGCTTCAAATAGGGCCTTCTATAGAATCTTCCAAGGGAAATAACTATTTCTGTTTTATATCCAATAATTCGTTATAAAACCGTCTGCTTATAACGAGGTTTGGCCGTAGTAAAAGTGGCGGCTACGCATTGCTCCCTAAAACTGTTATAACGTGCTCGTGGAGCAGAATGGTTGAATAATAATTGGTTTTTTGGTGGAAAGGAAATGGCGCAGTATCTGTCTCATATATCGTTGGACATTGGCTTGGCTCATTCTGAGTGTAAATAAGGTGCAGCGCGAAAAGAAACACGGATGAAAGGGACGGCACCGATGTGACGAGGATGGGGACCGAGAGCCAACAGACTGTGTTGGTGCCCACACTGCAACCTAAAATGTGCACCTCTTTTTGAATTAGTCACTCGCACTAAAGCCTAATCGAAGCAAAAGACCAGAGGCGCGGTCGCACATGCGTGTCTAACAACTCAAGAATTATTGACATATTATTTTAACGGTTCAGTGCAAGGCGCACTTATTTGGGAAAATAAATAAACGCAGTTTCTTCTGAGAAAAAAAAAACGGACTTGGTGCCTCTTCAAAAACTCGAAAAGGGGTTAACCTGAAAGCGCAAAATCAGAGTCCATAATATAAATCTCAACGAAACAAACACTTCCGACAAAGTTGCAGTTCATTTCGATGAAAAGAATGTACGGTAAGCTTACGATTGTCCTGCTGTCTTGCAATATATACTCAGTACGATTAATCTCATTCTCTGTTGTTTCATGCGCTCTTGTCAAAAACGATTCATGAAGGCCCACATACATGCAGAACGCTTGAATCTGCTCTTGCTACGACGTGTTAGGCTGCTTCTCAGAAGCATGTGTTCCACTGAAACCCGGACATATCGAACTGGAAGGGAATCGACTATTATCCCGGTGTGCCAATTATCCTACAAATAAAAAAACGGCAATATAGAACGTTTTCTCTAACCCACAAGGAACGATACGTTGCCCCCACAGTAGTGACGTGCTTCTTGCAGCGACGTGCCGCCCGCCTTCGTGCTAGCAGCGCTCGCTCGCAGGGCGTCTGTAGGCCTAACCCGCATCGCAATAACGCGGTGTCGGACGGTGCTTTGGCACAAACAAACCCCCTCACAAGTTATCTAACCCGTTTACCTGCACATCACAAATATAATAACCTCATTCAAATTAAGGTACAGTTTGGTTTCCGGAACGCCGTCCGCAGCTGAGCACTCGAGGCGAGGGCCACCGCTAGACACTACTTTGGTTTGCTTCATCGGATGTCACCGATGTGGTCTGAAAAACGAGTACAAGAGACCGACGGTCATCATGAAGCATACCGAAAGTTCACTTCATTACACGATTTTACAGCGTCGGCGCGTCTAGCAGGTGCCCAAAGCCGCGCTGTCGACCCCGGCCATCTCAGTGCACGAAGAATGTTCGTGGAAGCGCCGTTAGCAGAACTGATATACCGAACGACTGGGGAAATTAAAGTTAGATATGCGCGACTTTCCTCTACTCTTGCACAGGATTTGCAAAAGGGTGATATCTGTGTTCAGTATTTTCGATGATTCGAAATATTTGGTTTCGATATATCACGGCTGGACTGTATTCGCTCACAATTTGTAGTGTGAGACATAGCTGTGCAGCGATTTACAGCAATCATAGTCGTTCCACATGGGTGTTTTAAATTCTGTCTAACAGAATGTAAATCTATTCAGCTGCCGGCATTCTGCTACTACACGAAGTTTTACAACGGCATTCGATTAAAGTATCATTCGAGTAGACTGAGCACCGCGGAGACATTCGAAAGGTTCAAATGCCTTTAAAGCCCGAACACGTGTACCATCTCGCGCATTTCCTTAACGCCATCATTTGGAAAGCTAAATTTTACGAATACACATGGGGTTTAGGTAGGAAAATAATTTTCAGACATCATATGCAGTAGTTTCATTTAATGCGCAACATCGTAACTCCTAAAGTAAAAAAAAATAGCACCCTTAAATACGGAATAATATTGGCTGCACCATTTGAGCATCCTTACTTTTTCAAGCTTTTTTGCAAAAGGTTGCGTGAGCCAGTTAGCGCCGTAGTGCGCCCAGGCCGACTTCAAAGGTGCATGGGTGCAAGGTTGCTGCACCCCCTTCGGATGAAAAGGTGCGTAAGGGTGAACGGATGCTCTTTGAAGAAATTTGCAGTTCTTCAATCGTAAATGATGTCAGATATTCGAGCTTTTCATTGACAAATGACAGCTGCAGCTTTGGTGTCTGCACAAAGAGAGATTTGCGCCACTATATTGTGGTAAAAACTGAATTATTTTTCCTGAACTACTTAGCATAACTGGATTCAAAAAGGGGCTCGCTTATATGGCGCATATAAACCTCTATAAAACATGCGCGTCATGGTAATGTACTGTTCTGCGTGTCGCCATGGTCTCTTCTCTGTCGAACCCTGTCAACAGAGTATTTTGTAGAACTCATTTAATAAACACTTCACCTGTAGTGTTTCTTTCTGATAACTATGTGGCGCATCCTGCCGAAAAATACAACACGGCCGGTCCCAAATAGGCCAAAATTTTTTGTCGTCCTGTCATTGCCACAGATGTTTCTGTTGTATAGTGAAGTCGACCCTTGTGGCAAGAACCAGCTTTGTCGTTACAAGAGCGGACTGCATAATGCCACAGAAAATTTCTTGTTTCTGCAGGAATTTCAGTTCTCAGGTCCCAAAATGCTCAAAGAAAATCGGTTGTGTGAACAGCATATTTTCACTTGTGTTTTTGCTAGCATAATCTACCTATGCTAGCGAATTTGCTGAAGTTTGACCTCCTTTGGCAAGCTCTTTTTTTATTTTTCGAATATATTTTTAAAAAGACCTCTGTAAACAACATGCAGATGTGATAAATATGACTCAACCGCCAAAGTTCAGAGACTACGTGAAAAACACATCTGAGCAGCATAATTATATTTTAGAATGCCATAATTCTAGAGAAAAGTTAGACAGGTCGTCGACAGGTTTCCGAAACATGTCCATCATTCTTGGACAAAAATTTTAATATTCGAAAACTGTAAGCCATGTTCTAGCACTGATGTGGAAATATTGAAGATAATGGTCCATTCTTACTAAATGTTGCAAAATCTTTAATTTTTTTTTGGTAGTGTTTTCATAGCTCCTATCGCGCAGTTGAGAGTGGCTTAGAAAATTAATATTGAACGCCTTTTACGATAGCAAAAATGTCAATATCATAACAACGGAAGCCTGTCGACGCGAGACCAGCGAATATACTGTGAAAAAGAAGAAGGACATCATGCTATGTTGACTGAGGAAAGGAAGAAGAAGGAGAGGTAGCCTGACGGAGGAAAAGAAAAAGAAGAGGTAGCCCAACTGCCACCGCTCAGACCGAGCGCCTGCTGACCTGAACAGACGAGAGACTGTCGCCGCCGTGGTTTCGCCGCCGCCTCAGCATTAACCTAAGCCCCCGTTACATTTGGTGGAGGTTCGGTTTAGCAACCTCGTACCACCCTGGACCTGCGCAACCGCACGCTACCGGCCCCCGCTATGCCCGCTATGCCTGAAGCCGCCCACCACCAAGCCGTGCAGGTTCGCTCTCCAGTCCTCTGTTCCGGCTCCCTCCGGCAGCGGGACCCGGCACTCTTCAGCGGTACTGACGATCATTACGCTGAAGACTGGCTCACATCATACGAGCGGGTGAGCACGTATAACAAGTGGGACGATAGCACCAAGTTGAGCAATGTCATCTTTTATTTGACTGGCGTTGCCAACCTGTGGTTTCGAAACCACGAAGCAGACTTCTCCACGTGGACTGCTTTTAAGGCAAACCTCACGGAAGTGTTCGGACGTCCTCCTCTGCGCAAGCTACGCGCCGAACACCGCTTACGCGAGCGCTCTCAGCAGTCGGGTGAGAGGTTCACCAGCTACATTGAAGACGTGGTCAACCTGGCTCGCGCGTCAACGCCCAGATGTCCGAGGCGGACAAAATCAAGCATATTCTGAAAGGCATCGAGGATGACGCCTTTCAGATGCTGCTGTCGCGAGATCTCCGCACCGTTGCCAAAGTCGTCAGTCTCTGCCAGAGCTACGACGAGCTCCGCAAGCAGAGGCTCATCACTCGCCAGCACGCAGCAGCGCCTGTCGAGTCGCTTCCCGGCCTGTCTGTTGCACCCGACCACTCGCAACTGTTGGCAACATCAAAGATTTTGTGCGTGAGGAAGTTGCACGTCAGCTGTCGCTTCTACCATCCCGCTCCGTGCAATCTCCATTCCTGGCGCCCGACCTTCGCACTACCATCAGCGAACAAGTGGCTGAGGCCCTTCCACCGCTCCCTCCCCCCGCACCAGCACAGCCGCCCGCACCTGTCGTTGCGCCGTTAGCGGCTTGTACGGCTCGCGTAATTTTTCAGGAAATCCTCTACGTGATAGTATTCGTCATTTTACCAACCTGTTCTCATGAGATCATCTTGGGTTGGGACTTCCTGTCGTGCCATAACGCAGTCATCGATTGTGCTCGTGCTGAACTTGAGTTCTTTGCGCTCTGCGGTTCCTCGCCGCCCGATGCCCCTTCTGCTGCTCCTGCCAAAGCCGTCGTTGCCGAAGACACTGAACTGCATGCCTGTTCTGTTCCTCTGCCCCTCACTTCTGACCTTGTACGCGATGGCAACGTACTTTTTACACCCTCGCCCCTCTTTCTGTTCCGCAAGTACCTGTCCATACCTTATGCCGTCCTCACTATGTCAGCTGGCCTTAGCGCGTTGTTCGTGACCAATCCGTTTACATATGCTTCCGCTGTACGTCGCGGTGAGTGCCTTGGTACCGTGCAAATCATTGACTCCATTCTCTACCGCGATGAAAATGACGATTCCCCGTCCCTTGTTGTCGATGCCCTCAACCCGCCGGTTTCTGCACTCGACACTTCGTCTCCAGACGTTTTCCTTCCCTCCATTGACGCCTCTCTTGCTGCACCTCAACGAACTCAACTTCTCGCTCTGCTTCATCAATTTCGGTCCTCCTTCGATTCACACCAACCCGCTTTGACCCGCACGTCGACTGTCGCCCACCATATCGACACCGGTGACCACGCCTCTGTGCGTCAGCGCCCTTATCGTGTCTCAGCCAGTGAGCGCCAAGTTATTCAAGACCATGTTGACACCATGCTTCAGAGCGGCGTGATCCAGGCCTCACACAGTCCCTGGTCTTCGCCCGTGGTCCTCGTGGAAAAGAAAGATGGCTGTATTCGTTTCTGCGTTAATTACCGCCGCTTGAATAAGGTCACACGAAAGGCTGTTTACCCTCTCACGCGCATTGATGATGCTCTGGACTGCCTTCAAGGAGCGGAACTCTTCTCTTCTCTCGACTTGCGCTCTGGGTACTGGCAGGCCCCCATGGCAGCCGACGACCACCCTAAAGCGCATTTGTGACCCCTGATGGCCTGTATGAATTTACCGTCATGCCTTTTGGCCTCTGTAATGCTCCGGCTACTTTTGAGCGCATGATGGACAGCAATCTGCGTGGCCTGAAATGGAAGTCATACTTGTGTTATCTCGACGACATCGTGATATTTTCGCCCGACTTTGCCACTCATCTATCCCGGCTGAAGCACGTCTTAACATGCCTTACGGACGCCGGCCTTCAACTGAACTTAAGAAAGTGTCGATTTGCTGCTCGTGAGCTGACAATTTTAGGCCACGTTGTGTCAAAAGAGGGCGTCCGCCCCGACTCCGCCAAACTTCGTGCTGTGACTGCGTTTCCAAATCCTACTTGCATTAAGGAGCTGCGCAGCTTCCTAGGCCTCTGTTCCTATTTTCGACGTTTTATTCGCAACTTTGCGGCCATTGCTCCCCTTTAACTCAGCTTCTCGGCAACAATGTGGATTTTTCGAATTGGTGGCCTGCCTGCGACGACACCTACAACAATTTGCGCAGTCTCCTCACGGCACCACCCATCTTGCGTAACTTCGTCTCGCAAGCCCAACTGAATTACACACGGACGCCAGTGGCATTGGCCTTGGGGCTGTGCTCGCCCAACGCAAGTCTGGATTTGAGGAATATGTGGTTTCTTACGCCAGCCCCAACCTCACTAAATCGAATCCAACTACTCCGTGACGGAAAAAGAGTGCTTGGCAATTGTCTGGGCCCTTGGAAAGTTTCGACCTTATCTCTATGGCTGTCCGTTTGACGTGGTCACCGACCACCATGCCCTATGTTGGCTTTCTTCGCTCTAAGATCCCTCTGGTCGCCTGGCTCGATAGGCTCTCCGCCTCCAAGGGTATAACATACGTGTCTTATATCGGTCGGGCCGCAAGCATCAGGACGCTGATGCCCTGTCCCGCTCCTCGATACCGGCCGAGCTTGCCAGCCTCTCCGCCCTCGAATCCTCTGCGCCTTCGCTCACCACCTGCGACATGCCTTTTGAGCAGCGTAAAGATGAATGGATTGCCTCTCTTCTTGACTTTCTCTCCGACCCATCTAAGCCTCCAGAATCCCGCGCCCTTCGCCGCTAAGCTTCACATTTTACAATTCGCGATGATCTACTCTATCGGCGCAACTATAACTCTGACGGACGGAAATGGCTTCTCGTCCTCCCCCGACATCTCCGGTCCCAAATCTGCACCTGTTTCCACGCTGACCCGCAATGCGGCCACGCTGGAGTCTTCAAGACGTGCAATTGCATCCGTCTCCCGTACTACTGGCGAGGCATGTATAATTTCATCCTCAAGTACGTACGCTCCTGCCCGTCCTGCCAACGCCGTAAGCAACTGCCTCATCACTCTGCTGGACAGTTGCAGCCACTGCAGTGTCCTCCTCGCCCCTTCGACCGTGTTGGCATCGATATATACGGCCCTCTGCTATATACCGCTGCTGGCAACCGCTGGGTCATTGTTGCCATTGACCACCTGACCCGGTATGCAGAAACCGCCGCGCTCCCACCTGCTACAGCTCGTGAAGTGGCGTCCTTCCTTTTGCAGCGCTTTATACTTCGCCACGGTGCTCCTCGTGAACTCCTCAGTGAGAGGGGACGCGTATTCTTGTCTGATGTCGTTAAAGTTCTACTCGCCAAGTGCAATATCATTCATCGGACTTGTACAGGCTACCATCCGCAAACAAACGGTCTAACTGAACGATTTAATCGCACTCTGAGCGACATGCTGGCCATGTACGTTGCTGCTAACCACACGAACTGGGACCTCGTCCTACCCTATATTACGTACGCCTACAACACTGCTACTGAGCTCAGTCCACCACCGGTTTCTCCCCATTTTTCTGCTCTACGGCCGACATCCATCCGCTCCCATCGACACAGTTCTCCCATACCATCCTGCCTCATCTGAGTGTACAACTATTTCTGAAGCTGCCAAGCATGCCGAAGACTGCCGCCAGATAGCACGGTCGCTCACGGCAGACACTCAGGGGCGCCAGAAACACCGCCATGACGACGGTCAACTTGATTCGGATTTCTCACCTGGTTCACTTCTCTGGCTGTGGATCCCTTCCACTGCTCCCGGCCTCTCAAAGAAACTTCTTTCGCAATACCATGGCCCCTACCCCGTCCTAGAGCGCACATCCTCCGTGAACTACCTTATTGAGCCCCTCACACCGTCTTCCGATCTTCGCCGACGTGGTCGCGAAACTGTGCATGTCCAACGACTCAAGCCATACTATGACCCAGTCGTGTTGTCGGCACCCTGAGTCGCCAGGATGGCTCCTTTTCTCCCCGGGGCCATTATGAAGAAGAAAAGCATCATCCTATCTTGACTGAGGAAAGGAAGAAGAAGAAGTAGCCTGACGGAGGAAAAGAAAAAGAAGAAGAGGTAGCCGCACTGCCACCATGCAAGGGAAGACGGACGTGCCGACGTGTTCTTGCTGGCCGCTGCTGTTTTCTGCATCTTCTGGTGGTTCCGGCTTGTACATCCTTAGTGAGCCCGTTCTACGTGGGGGGGTTTTGGCCAAGGCGTAGTTTAAGACGCAGTTCACGTGAACCTGAGAGTGCGTTTTGCTGAGAGATGTCGTTGACCTCCTCAGGTGGAGTGTCGGCAGCTTGGTTTGCCAGCTTGCCAGCCCAAAGCCTACCACTTGAGTCCTTTCACAAAAATGGCATTGATGCGGTTCCCGTGGATATCGTCCGAATCGGTGAGGGTGTGATCAAAATGAACACCCCCAAACTAATTCAACAGGAGCTAAGATCATTGACCGCCCAATACCGGCAGATCTCGGAGGTGCGTCCATTTGGCTGTCGAGGAATTGTGTGCAAGTCCTCGGACATCGCTTGTGTTGCAGACTTGCTTAAGAGCAAAAATTTCAGCTCGCTGCCGGTGAAAGCATTCATTCCCGAACAGCTTGCATGTGTCAAGGGTATCGTAAGAGGTGTCGACCCAGCATCATCCCCGCAAGAAATTTTACAGGAATTTCAGGATGCAGGCGTTGGGAGTCCTTTCAGTCTACCGCTGCAGTAGAGAGGTAAATGGCTGGCGTGTTGCTACCGAGTCCGTAATAACAACTTTTGCTGGCTCTTCCTGCCCTGTTGAACTAAAGATCTGGCCGATAGTATACCGTGTGGACCCTCTAGAACCCCGCCCTCTTCAATGCACCAACTGTTGGCGGTTTGGGCATAGTGGCAAAGCATGCAAGTCGGAGACACGCTGCCGTTTATGTGGAAATGTTCATTCTGCTGATAACTGCACCTCAGAGCAGCCTCATTGTTGCCTCTGCAGCAACAGTCACTCAGCTGATGATGCCAACTGCGCAAAACGTAGTGAAGAGCGTAGCTTGTTGGACATTATCAAAGAGAAGCGGTGCTCAAGAGCCGATGCTTACGCGGTTCTTAACAGGAAAAAAGATTCATATGCTAGTCGTGTGCGCGCTTCTGTTGGGGACATTGAGTCCAACTTGACTGCCTCAATTGTGACCACAGTCAAAAAAGCTCTTAATAATGTGGTTGAGCGAATGCTAAACTCTTTCTCTGAGGCGTTGGCTCAGTTTGTTGCAGTTCAGTCTGCGTCACCATCAACACCCGTCCTGGCAGCAACGTCTGCATCTGTTTCAGCTTCTGCAGCTAGTGCTAGCCGCTCTACATCACCTTCTGATGCTCCCCAGGTCCCACCTAACATCTCTGTTCCTAGCAGTGAATCTCGCAGTGACATCTGCACAACAGATGTCGAAATGTCGTGCCCTACGCAGAAGCGCCGTGCTTCCTCATCACCATCTAATTCTAGTTCTCCACAGATTAAAGCTAAAAAGGGACCACCCAAACTTCATCCCCATGTTGATATCCTTAAAGAGGCGGTTTCGGCCTCTTCAATTGGTCAGTAATCATGGCACGTATCAAAGTGTTACAATGGAATTGCCGTTCCGTCTTGTCTTCTCTTCCAGATCTAGACATACTTACTCACAAGCATAAGCCTGATATTGTACTTTTACAAGAAACGTGGTTATCACCTTATAAATCATTTTCAATTGGAAACTTTCGAGTTTTGCGGTCCGATCGAAATGTTGGCAGGGGAGGTGGCTTGGTAACCATGCTATCTAAGAATTTATGTCATCAGGCATCTAGCTCTAAGAAAATTGTTCTCCCTGACTGTGAGCTTTTAGCGATCAAAATTTTATTTCCGCATTGTGCTGATATTAAAATTGCTAATGTCTATTTTCTTTTAGGTGTACACAGGACAGACTGTTTAGACAGCTTGGTGACTGGCACAAACAGTGCAGTCATCGCAGGCGGTTTTAATTCTCACCATAGTGACTGGGGAAGTCGTACTGATTCCTGCGGCCAGCTTCTCTGGTCGTGGCTGTCTGCAAATGCTGTACGCTGCTGCAATTCTAGAGAAATAACCTTTATGCGAGGGGTTGCTCGCTCAGCCATTGACTTAACATTTTCAGCAGGTAGGCTAGATGTGACTGATTGGTCGACAGAGGATTCGGGTACGTCTAGTGATCACTTTCCTATAACTTTCACTATCCGGTTATCTCCTCTTAAAGCTAGTTGTGCAACACATAAATTTGTCAATCACAAAATTTATAAAAACCTGATGTCCGCCTCACTTGCCTCTATACGTAATACAAGCCGGGATGACAGAGCTCAGCAGACGGTTTCATTTTTGCAAAATGCAATAGACCACTCAATATTCGCTGTGCCCACAGCAGCCTCTACTAAACAGCCGTCTCCTTGGTGGACAGAAGAATGTGAGAAGGCCTATCGTCGCAGAAAAGCGGCCTAGAAGAGGCTGTCCTGCAACCAGAGTCCGGCTAATTGGTTAAATTACAAATTCTTCTCTGCATCTTTCAAAAGAACACTTGCAAAAGCCAAGAAGGAGTACAACCAAAATTTAAACACATATTTTTCAAATCCTCGTCATCGGAAAGCCCTGTATATATTCATGGACCGTAACAAAAGTTCTGTCGTCCCTCTTCTCACTAGTTCAACAGTGTTATCACCACAAAAGGCTCAGGAGAGCCTGGAGTGTATTGCTCAGGGATTGGCGTTACGCTTCCAGACGCAGAGAAATGTCCCTTTGCGCACAATCTCACCCTCTTCGGAATATACCGAGGTTGACGCATCAGAGCTCCACTCAGTCCTGGCAATGTTGCATCCTGCAGCTCCTGGACCAGATGGTGTCACTGTTGGTATGATTAAAATTTTAGCCCAGGAGTTTACATGCGCCCTCTGAGATATGGTCAATGCTTCTCTGGAAAATGCATGGATTCCAAGCATTTGGAAGACGGCGAAAATTATTTCATTAGTGAAAGATGTAGGAAAAGGATACGTCTTAGATAATATTCGGCCAATTGCACTGACTTCAAATTTAGTCAAATTAATAGAAAGAATAGTGCACAGTCACCTCACAAAGCATGTTCATGACATCAAAGGTCTCAGCTCAGCCCAGATTGGCTTTCGTCGTGGATGCTCTATATGGTCCGCGCATGTGGATCTAGAGAGCAGAATCCGGCTCTCGCTACGCAGAAGAGAAGTTTCAACTTTGGTCACTCTTGATGTAGCAAAGGCCTATGACAGTGTAGAGCATACTATTTTATTTAACCGACTTGCTCAGTTACATCCTCCAACCTACATTTATGCGTGGATATCTGAATTTCTGAAGGACAGATTCTTTTACTGCGCCGAGGGAACCCTATGTTCAAATACATATTATCAATCAAGAGGTGCGCCGCAAGGATCGGTGCTATCGCCTCTGCTTTTTAATATTTTTGTCAGTGGCATCCGCAGTCGTCCTGATATAACAGTTTTTGTGTATGCAGATGACATAGCTTTTTTCGCCTCAGCCAGGGATATCCACTCCCTTTACCACATTCTGCAGGGATATTTGGATGCTCTTGGAGTATGGTTGCAGGGTATTAATATATCCCTGAATGTAGACAAATGCGGAGTTTTGGTATTTCCTCCAGACAGGCCTTTGCACATTTCATTAGTCCATCGCTCTCTCCAGATTCCACAAGTGGAATCTTTAAAATATCTTGGTGTTACTCATCACCCAGCATTAAATTGGAGCCTTCATATAAAGAAAAATGCGTTTAATGGAGAACGCGCTCTAGGCCGGCTGACAAGAATCGCCAATAAAAAGTTTGGGATGCGCCGCGACACGTTATTGTTACTATACAAAGCCTACGTAAGACGTATACTTGAATTTGGTTGCATTCTGTTCTCTGGTAGCGCAAGCTACAAGATTCAACCCTTGATCTTACTGGAAAGGCGCGCTCTCCGCCTCTGCCTTGGTCTCCCAAAATCATTTTCAAACGCCCTGCTTTATCTGGAAGCCCGTATCCCTGATCTAACTTCCCGTTTCCAAATACTCACGGTGCGAACTTTCTTCAGGTCGATGGACCCTGTGACTTATGTCAGTACTCCTATTTTTGTGTCTCAGCCGGCCTTATTCTTTTCTCATCATTGGCCACGGTATCAAATGCCACAAATTATGTTAACGCATAACCTTTTAACACCGACTGGTGTTGATCTCAGGTAATTGCAGTGGGTTGATGACACGCCGGCAGCAGTGGAATTCCATTTCGACCACAACTTCCCATCTCATGCGAAACACATGCCAGCAAACATTTTAAACGGTATTCTCTCGGATCACATAGAGAAATACCCCCATCATACGGTGCTTGCTACCGATGCCTCCGTCAACTGCCAAAAAGCTGCAGTTGGCATCCTTTCACAGGATTTGGCATGGAGCTATTCTGTCCGCATCCCAGATTTTATTCCTATATTCTTTGCGGAATTTTTGGCTCTTGGAATGGCCTTTCACAAAATTCCATGCCATGTGTATCATGTTATTAATCTCGCTGATTGTTTGTCAGTGTTAGTCTCCCTTGACACTTCACAAGAAGATTTTTTGAGCCGTATCCTGCGATTTTTTGTCCCATGCACTTTGAAGGTGGTCCGTTTTGTCTGGGTCCCTGGCCATGCAGGTATTCATTCAAATGAGGTGGCTGATTACTTAGCAAGGTCGGCTCTTGACGGGTCAGTGACACATCCCGTCCCGAATTTCAGCCTGCTGGCGATTTCCAGGTTTCAGCGGTTCCTACACATATCAGCCATGTTGCGAGATCCCTTACTAAATACCACTGACTATCAGCACTTAGCATATAATTGGAACGTCCGTTCGTGTAAATCCAGGCTGTGTGAGGTAACAATGACGCGGTTGCGGTGCAGGATTCTAAGTTTGAATTTATATCGATGCAGGTGTGGGTTTACACCGACAAACCTATGTGACGCATGTGGGAAAGTTGAATCTTTAGACCATTTTCTCCTCTACTGCTCAAGGTTCGCACTTCAGAGAAAGATGTACCTGGAGGTCCCTCTCTCCAGGTTAGGGCGCCCCTTATCTTTTCCAGTATTATTATCGTTTCGTGCGAACGCCAAGGGATTTGCATTAGGTTCTATTTGTGGGTTTCTCCACAATTACATAATTGCAACTGGTAGGTTGATGTGCTAATTCTTTTAAAGTTCTACGAGCTCTTCTTTTTTCACCAAAATGCTGTCTGTTATTTAACTGTCAATATTGTTCTCTTGTTTTTATTCATTGATTTTTCAAAATTCACGATTGGTGCTACAATTTTGTCACCATCTTCCATGGAAACTTCTTTGTTTATTCAACTACACCTTGGCCAATCCCCCCGCGTGGGTATGTGCCATATACCTGGGGTGAAGAAGAAGAAGAAGAACTGCCACCACTCAGACCGAGCGCCTGCTGACCTGAACAGACGAGAGACTCGGTCGCCGCCGTAATTTCGCCGCCGCCTCAGCATTAACCTAAGCCCCCGTTACAATATTGATATCTATATTGAAATCTTACAACATATCAATATTGCTTTGATAAACTCTTTACAAAACATGTTGTGGGGCTAGTTGGTGAAGCATGGTTTCTTGAAGAAGTTTTTCAGCGCTATAAAAACGAGGATACAGAAAGAAAGAAGTACACAGGACGGGTGCTGACTCCAACTAATTTTAATGAAGCTGACACATTCTACATTTATGCACTATGAAGAACCAGAGCGCATGCGGGTGAGAAATTTCAGGTAGATTATGGAGAGTAGACTGCATGCTATCGTCTCTTTAATAATCGGTACTCGCTGTCACGCAGGGAGGCAGATGAGGTGCTGCCGCACGTGTCGCTCTTTTGCTTGATAAAAAACTCTTCGGACAATTTGCGTGCTAATCTGTCCTTACTTGCACTTAGTACTTTGATACGCTCAAGTCGTAGTTGACAGTTTTGATCGCTCTCATCTTTGCAGGAGCGGCAGTGGGCGGGAGGATTTTCAGACGACTCGGAAACATTACCAAGTGAAAGTTCATCTCCCCTGACACGTTCGTTCACACAGCGGCCAGTCTGCCCGACATATACTTTGCCACACTTAAGAGGGATTTCGTATACCACTCCCGCGGCACACCACACGTACGGCTTTGTCTGCTTCGTCCCGCAGCCTGAACTGTCAGAGCCGCAACTGCTGACCGTGGGACACATCTTGGCCAATTTACTTGGCGCTGAGAAGACCAGAGGCATGCCGTACTTGTTGCCAATCCTTTTCAGGTTGTGGGACACCCTATGAATGTAGGGGATTTTTTACCTTTTGATTCGGCACAGTCAAAAACGGTCAAGAGAGCTGTTGCGACCCTTTCTCTGGAATCCGCCCTCCTGAAGTCGTGCCCTCACATGATGCAGATGAGATTTCAGGGCGAGGTAGCTAGACTGCGCAAAGCAGAGTTCCTTGACCAGGTATTGACAAAAATGACCGAGACACTCTTGCAGAAAGAAAGTTAAAGGGAGCCCGAAGAAACCAAGAAAATTACAACTAGTAGCGCCAAGCCAGTGGTGATCCGTTACATTCATAGGGTGTACCACAACCTGAAAAGGGTCGGCAACAAGTACGGCATGCCGCAGGTATTCTCTGTGCTAAGTAAATTGGCCAAGAAGTGTCCCACGGTCAGTAGCTGCGGCCCTGACAGTTGCGTCTGCGGGACGAAGCACAGAAATCCATACGTGCAGTGTGCTACGGGTGTGGTATACGAAATCCCCCTTAAGTGTGGCAAAGTATATGTCGAGCAGACTGGGCGCTGTGTGAACGAACGTCCCAGGGAAGATGAACGTTCATTTGGTAACGTTTCCGACTCGGTTGAAAATCAAATCGACCCGCCCACTGCCGCTCCTGCAAAGATGAGAACGATCCAATCTGTGAGCTACAACTTCAGCATATCATAATTCTAAACAGAAGTAAGGACAGATTAGCACGCGAATTGTACGAAGCGTTTTTTTATCAAACAAAGGGGCGACACGTGCCTCAGCACCTCATCATTCTCTCCGCGAGACAGCGAATAGATATTATTAAAGAGGCGATAGCATGCAGTCCGCTCTCCGTAATCTGCCGGAAATTTCCCAACCGCATGCGCTCTGGTCCTTCATTGTGTATAAACGTAGAATGTGTCAGCTTCAATAAAGTTAGAGTCAGCACCCGTCCGGTGTACTTCTTTCTTTCGGTGTCCTCGTTTTTTAGCGCGTGAGAAACTTCTTGAATAATTCCTTTCAAAAATGCTTTTGTCCAGAATTGTTGGGTATGGAAAGTTCAGTTGTCATCAGTGGAAACCTACGAAACTGCAAAACAGTCGAAAAAAAGGCGCAACTGTAGCTTTCACACCCCCACTGTACGACTGTGAAAACCGTTTTTTGCACACTTCCGGGAGGGAGCAAGTTTGCGATTTATAAACACTGAAACGTTTCATTCAGGGTCCAAATGTTCTCCTGGGTTGTCTCTTGCATTGGCTTCAGCTTCGGGCATTGGCTGCTTAGTTTCAGAATCCTAATGCACAGTATCTGCTGCACCCCTCCCACCCCCTCCCGCCCCCAAAGAAAAACGAAATCAGGAAGTGGCGGCTCTTTCGCCGTCATTTATTATTTTAAGACGGCACATATGTAAACAGAAGTTGCACACGGAGAAAAACGAGTGTTAACGGCTACAGCGCCGCTGCAATATAGCGAGTGAATGTTGAACAGCCTATAGAAGTTATCCTGGAGCGCCGCTTAACTCTGTCGAGCCGTATGTTATTAGGTTTTGAGTGCCACGTGATTTCAACGTATCCGTATAACTTAACGCAGCCTATCCGTTTAAGGCCAATTCGTAGTCGGACGCCATCCACCTGGTTTTTGTGTCTTCTCTTTTGTCCATATTTTGAATCCCCAATTGGCTGCGGCTCATAACTAAATGAAATTTGGCATTGCACAGTGGCGTACTGAGAGCACACCCGCTATTCATTTCTCTTCACATGCTAATACGTTCTAAAGAAGACCGACGCTTCCGCTATGTTTTGCTCTACGAAAGTCTGCTCGCCAAATCGGCGTCAAGAAAATACTTTTATCGCTGTGAATGCCAGCCGACGTGACCACCGCTATGTGTGTTTCGTCCAGGGGAGCGTTCGACGACAGCACCACAAGGTTTTACACTGGCTGCGTGCTCGAAGCGCTGCAGTACCTGCACGACAAGAACATTGTCTACAGAGACCTCAAGCCGGAGAACATGGTCTTGGACTCTGCAGGATACGCCAAACTGGTAAGCCAGCGGCCACTACACCTGCGGCTGCCTAGCTTGGCCGCCACGCGAGTCAGTACTGCCGTGGACTCACGACGTTTCTCATAGGCACACACTCGAGCATTTCTATGCCTATAAGTTCACACCACTCACTGGGAACAGACACAGTTGAGGGGGAGGAGGGGATGAAGTGAGAAGGAGGTTAGGATAGAGCCGCTTCCCATCCTAACAGCCTTCCTACTTTTTACGCTCTTCCCCGTTACCAGGGTTGCCTCCCTGGAGTGAGGCCGTAATTAAACTCCACCAATGATGAACGCTTTACCCAGATGAAGACAAATATTATTGTCGAAACTTTGGCTAGCACGTCCAGACTTCCCCTCCCTGTCCACTTTGTGTTGCCCAGAAATCCATCTACCTGCCCCCCCCCCCCTCTACCATGGACTGGAATTAACATTTAGGTCGTTGTGTGACTGTTGGTTAAGCGATCAGGACGGTACGCTATAACGGTATCCTGTTTTACACATAAAAGCAAAGCTTAAGCGCCCCCCCCCCAAGTTATAATAAAAAAGGGCTGCACTTTCAAGCCAAATATTCACAAATAAAACATTTTAAAACCAGTATCTAACATGGTGTTTATTGGCTATAGGTCACAAATGTGTAGTGATTTATTTTCTTTATTTCTGTTTGTCCACACAATTCATTCTTGCGCATGTGTTAACTAGCCTTACCTGATGTCGCTTGGTTCTAGACTGCATTCGAGCTCTGCTTTCCCCACCTATGTAAATTCACCTTGACACACTTTGCTGACGAAACCAGTTCTTTGACACGAGCAAAAGCTGACTCCTGCTCTGATAGTTCAGCTAGATTTGAAACGAATCTTCCCAAATAATTCACGATGCTCAAATACCTGCGCACGTTTGGTACCGCTGACGGTGCAGCCATCTCTGATTGGTTGTACGATTAAAGGGTTGAGTTTAATGCGTGTTGGGTCAAAAACATAGCCGAAAAACGCTAGCTCGAGAAGGCCAAACGAAAAATTTAGCCCGGTCGAGCGTGACGCCGTCTGCGGCGAGCTTACTTATAACTGCACGCAATCTCTCATCGCGCTCGTTCTTAGATGTGCCAAAAACCGATATGTCGTCCATTTACTTTGCCAGACCCGTGGGCCATTGAATGTTTCGTCAATGCGCTTCGGAAAATATGCCGGAAGCAGCTTATTCTAAATGGTAACAAGGAGAAAACGTAATGGCTGAAATGCCTGGTGAAAGTGGTGAGCAGCTGACATTCATCTGCCAGCTCAGTTTTGTGAAAGCCAGAGTTACCATCCAACTTAAAAAATATGATGCTGCCGCCATTAGGCCCGACACATCAACTAATGGCAACACTGAGCGTTCCTGCAACACGCTCTTGTTCAGCTCGGCAAAATTTGCGCACATCCGCACGTCACCCGACGGCTTAAGCTCTCGCACAGTGCCCACAGACCACTGGATTGACTCATCAACTTTTATAATCGCACGTCTTTGTTTCATCTTCAGCAGTTCCGCTTCCATGGCATCCCTTAATGAAATGGGAACACGACGAGATGCGCATGTGGCGAAAAGTGGAGCGGCCGCGATCAGGCGAATGATGTATTCGGCAAACATTTTACCCAGACCTGCAAACAGTGTAGGGTACAAGGTTTCAAACTCTTTATCCGACAGCACATGAACAAAACTTCACCACATACAGGGCCTTAATGACTGGAAGTCGCGGGAGAACAGTGTGCACCGAATATACAAAGTACAGTGTCTTCCGTGGTTTGACGCTTCAAGATACGCGTGGGGGCTGTTACCTCGAAGGAACCCCAAGGAAACTATACAGCACAACAGAGATTTGAGATTCGGAATGGACCTTCGCCATTACTTTCATTGCGGTTATTGTTGTTTGCCCAAACCTATCCGTTGAACTCGTAACTGCTCGTACAAATTAACTTTCTGCTCTGCATTTAGTGCAGAAACTCCTTACCCCAAGGCTTTGGAGGCTGGTCTCGCGTACTGTAGTGAAGCGAGGCTATTCTCGCGTACTGTAGTGAAGTGCCCCTTGAAACTGTTGCACCGCACTGCCTGACCATCGTCACTGCTTCAAGTCCTGTTTATTAATCTGCACCAGACGACTAGAAGGTTAGCGAACTTCGTTGCCGCTGTATGTCGTTGAGCTACAAACCCGACTCCCTCTGACGTCGCCGCGGTTGTGCGTAGTTACCGATGCTGGCCTTGAGGCGGGCATTCGCGTGCGTTTTTGCTAGAGTAAGACTCGAATGCATCTGGAGCGGTTCTGAAAGCGCAGCGTGTGTACGTCCCACGACAAATCTGTTCCGGATCAATCGTGCCCTGAACGCAGAAAAATACCAGGGGTCTGCAAGATCATGTAAGTTGATTACGAAATGGTCGACCGTGTTACCAGGCTACTGTTGTCTACGCTTGAAAAGTGCGCTTTTGTACACCACATTATTTGATTCCATGATTGGGCCGGGATCATTTCATTTTAGTCTATTTTTGAGAGCGGCTAAACGTTCAGAAGATTTTCCTGGCTTGCCTGCCCGTGTTATAGAGCAGCGTGTGGACATGGATCTGGCCTTTCTTTCAGTCCTGCGGCGAATCGTTAATTTTTCAACGTCTGAAGCCATTTGGGCCACTTTAACGTCCGGAAGAAGTTGAGGTGCCCTGGCGACGGAATTAACACTATGGATGCCGGAGGGTCGACTCCTGACTTTTGGGTAGCCATCGCATAAGCCGCTGTCAGTCTAGCGCCACGACCAACGCCTCAGCGGCGCGCAAAAGACGAACACAATCCCGCTGTTGGCGCGGTGTGGGGCCCATAATGCAAAGCGCGACTAAAAGGCGCGCTCGGGCGCACCTCTTGACACGTAAGGAGAAAATGACCTTCCTGTTTGCTCCTGCCTTCCATATGCTAGTTGTTTCCAGAAAGGCCACTTCTAATTGTTCAAAATAGGCTTTTTAGGGCATAAATATAGCTAAAGGAATTTAATGATACCAGTGTTGACGGGCATAAGAACAGCAGTGAGTCTTATTAACTACTAAGCTAATTATCTTTTCTCTTAGTTGACCTTTTAGACTCTTGTAGCCAACCGCTGGCAATAGTCATATGAGTTTATGGAAAGTATAAAATGCGATTACTCTCGGTGGTGTAGATGAAGGAAAGTTTTGCAATCACGCGCCAAAAGGCGCGTGCTCTCGACAAGCGCTCGGTTTTCGCAATCGCAAACACCCCCAGCACACGTCACCCTGTAGTTAGCGTGTCAGTTGTTGGGCTGTCGGGGGAGCTGGAGCAGCGAGCAGCGGCGAGCACCGCAGCGAAGCGCAGGCAGAACAGAGCAGGTTAAAGGACAGGCGCTCTATCGGCGTTGCGTTGAGCTCCTGAAAGCGCTCGTGTTTGGCTGCGCGATGGCCAGATTTTTTTGTGGTGCAGAGCCGATGGTAATCGCGTTTTCTAAATTGCAAAAACTGATATGTCTATTACTAATGACCGGCTACCAATCTCTAATAGCAAGCAGCCGCCTGACTGTAACAGTTCAAGAGTGAACTACCAGAAATTATTTAACCAGCTTATTGTTAGCATGATTCATCTGTGAACTGATGTGCGCCAGCACTGGTTTTAATGTGCAGCTGAAGGCATCTTTATGCGTCTAAAAAGCCCATTTTTAAAAAATAGTGGAGGGCTTCTGTGAAACGCTTGGTACACAAGGCAGCTCATGATGACACATGTATAACCTTTGTCAAAAGTTCAGACCCCGTGGGACTTTGCTGCCAAGCTATGTAGTGGGACTTGGTAGCATCCGTGCAAGTCCTAACCTTCGGAGAGGCCAGGACCAAGATTCCTCTCGCCTTCAAGAGGTATAAGAAGCTTGGGATGCTTAACGAGTCACACTACGTGGCCCAGAATCAAGCCGCACTTGGCCCTAAAGTGTTGACAAAGGGTGTATATGTTTTGCTCTACCACAGTTGCGCACAAGTCAGAAAGACACCACAGCTCTTTCATCACTACAAGAGTATACGAGAGGCTTCAAAAAGGAACTCATTCATTCTTCGGTTACGCTGTTCAACTTCCTGAAGCACGCCCTCTGTCAAGTGCGCAGGCCGCTAGCACAGCACGTTCAACACAGTGCAAAGCAACGCTTCTGGTACCATAATTTCAATCACCCACCTAAATGAGGCAACCTCTGACAGAAATGCCTCCGGTAATCAATCATAGTTTTCGCAGTCGTGGCAAGGTGAAAAAAATATGAACAATTTTTAGTGTGAAAGAATTATGTGGCTCATCGGCATGAAACCCGGCGTCGGCGTTGACTAGCAGCAGTGGTCCCAAAAATCCCAGATGACATCACCGTTGTACGAAAGAGAAACAAAATTTCTTCCGAAGGTGCGGGGAATAGAACCCAGGATTTTCAGATAGCGAGGCGATCACGTAACGCGTAGGCAACATAATCTTTTCTTCTCTTTATTGCACCATAGGCCACGAAACCTTATTGCTTTTGGCGAACAAAGATGAACCTAGCATATGCGTTGCCTTACAACTGTATGCTAATGAGTAGGTGTGTATTTAGAAAGGAAGTGAAAAACATTTTAAAAAGAATAGAAACAAAAATAAAAAGTAAATAAAAATTGAAAACCGGTCTCGCATTCAAAGCACATAAGCAGTCGCAAGTACCCTCCAGTTGACGGACTCAGCAAATTATTAACGAAAGATGAATTTCATATTACTCAGACTAGGACACTGAGATTCTTCCCGCTGAAAGCTGCAGAAGTGTATATTTGCCTTATGATTATTTCTAAAAAGTGTTGTGTTCTTCTTAACCGATTTCTTCTCGACGTTAAGAAGGCGTACGTAGTCATCTCTAAAGTAAGTGTGAGTATAAAAAAGGTATCTGTAGTGCACACCGTTACTACTGTCGATCGCTGTTAGTGTTGAAATCTATTGGAGGGTAGGTCAAATTCGGCTTCTTGACGATTCTGATGACCCACAACGTCTGCCTCTTCTTCCTGTTCTGCGCAAGGTAGTTGGTGCGAACTAAAAGTGGCGTCTTCCTTAACGATCGCTTCAGAAAACAGTGCCTTGGGCCATCGCCAGGTTAATCATACTGATAAGACACAAAGGTGTTTTTTAAGCCGAAAGCTACGCTGAGAAACTACGTGGGAAATGTGAAATACTTTGTGAATTTCTGTGAGATGGCGCCACAATTTCTGCAGTGATGTCCCTTTTCAAGAATCACTCTTTAATCTAGCTCAGGACAGATGTGCTGTTCCCGTCCAATGGCGTTGGCAGGCCGAGGTCCGGCTGTTTGCTTGGGTTTCAGGGGACTTCTGCTACATAAGAAATCTCTCATGCTCAGTATGTCTGCTGTTAATTTGTATTTGTTCGAATGCACTCTACGCCCACTGCGAACGCATGCAGGAATAGATACATCAGCATACGGCAGACGGGTTTGCGAGAGACAAAAATAAGGAGCTTTTCTGAACGCGCACACATCAATTCACGAAAGCGTAGAAGCATTTACCGATTAAGTGCTTGATTTGCATGCAATCTATAAGTGAATCAATGGAAGATTGCAATTTATCCCAACGCATTTAGAGGCACTCCCAAGGTGGAGTGGACCTGAATCACGGCTGTTTTGGCTGACATCCACGATAGAGTCTCCATTCGGCATTCTGTTCTCATGTGATGTCATTGCGTAGTTACTCCCAACAATTTACCGCAGAAATAAATAGACAACTTGGCTTCGCTGGGACGAAACGCTTCGGAAAACAGGTCACTGACTTCCCCTTGTGCGAACCAAACATATTGGTTATGACGGGCTCTTTGGCAAGCTGCTCTTGCACCGTTAAGACACCACAAAAATTGTGCGACTGGAATGCAGGCTGCTGCTGCGCGAGTCGTTCATGGCGAGTGCTCTCAGCGGTTGCGCAACGCTCGCAGGTGGACTTCGGCTTCTCGAAGCGCGTGCCAGCGGGTCAGAAGACGTGGACCTTCTGTGGCACACCCGAGTACGTGGCCCCAGAGGTTGTGCTGAACAAGGGTCACGACCGTGCAGTGGACTTCTGGTCTGTGGGTGTGCTCATGTTCGAGCTCCTGGCGGGGTCGCCGCCCTTCGCCGCCGACGACCCGATGAAGACGTACAACATCATCCTGCGCGGCATCGACATGCTGGATTTCCCGCGCACCATGTCGCGCAACGCAGTGTCGCTTATCAAGCGGCTGTGCCGCGAGAATCCGTCCGAGCGGCTCGGCTATCAGAAGGGCGGCATCATGGATATCAAGAAACACAAGTGAGCGCCACTGACTCAGCTCGGCCGCTCACCGAATCGGCGAGTTTATACACGCAAGCCCTGCGTTATCGGATATTCCAATAGAATCTAGCTGAAAATAATGAAAGATATCTATAGCAACTGCACAGCTGCCATAGTCCTCCATAAAGTAAGCAATAAAATTCCAAAAGAAGAACATCAGGCAGGGAGACACGATCTCGCCAATGCTATTCACCGCCTGTTTACAGGAGGTATTCCCAGGCCTGAATAGAGAACAGTTGGGGATAAGAGTTAATGGAGAATACCTAAATAATCTGCGATTCGCTGATGACATTGTCTTGCTAAGCGACTCAGGAAATGAACTGCAAAGCATGACCAATTAGTTAGACAGGCAGAGCAGAACGGTGGGTCTTAATATTAACATGCAGAAAACCAAAGTAATATTCAAGTCTAGCAAGGGAACAGCAATTCACAATTAGCAGCGAGGTGCTGGAATTGGTAAAGAGGGCAGGTAGTGACAGCTGATCGGGATCACTAGAGGGAAATAACTAGAAGGATAAGAATTGGGTAGAGCGCACATGGAAGGTTCTCTGAGATCATGAATAGCAGGTTGCCAATATCCCTCAAGAGAGAAGTGTACAGCAGCTGTATCTTACCGGTACTCACCTACGGGCAGAAACGTGGAGGATAACGAAAATTTTCAGCTTAAGTTAAGGACAACGCAGCGAGCCATGGAAAGGAAAAAAAGATACGTGTATCGTTAAGAGACCGGAAGCGGGCGGAGTGGGTGATGGAACAAACGCGTGTTAATGACATCCTGGTTGAAATGAATAGGAAATGGGCTTGGGCAAGGCATGTAATGCAAAGGCCGCTGATCCTTAAGGGTACCGTAGTGGATTCCAATAGAAGAAAAGCGTTGCAGGGAGCGGCAGAAAGTTAGGGGATACGGTGGGCGCAGCTGGCAAATGACAGGTTTAGTAGGAGAGTTATGGTAGAGGCCATTGCACTGCAATGGGCGTAGTAAGGCTGGTGATGATGATTTGAGAAAAATACCGGGCGAAATTTGTGATCAATAAATGTGAACTCACTATCTACTAGCATCCTCAATCTTCTAGTCTCCCTTCCGTTAACCTATTTGTTCTCAGCTTCCATCCTTGATAGCGAAAGGGAAACAGAAAGCACTCCTCTTGGAAACGTACCTATATGCTCCCAGACGACACAGGTCAGAGGTTTTAGGGGACATGCCTATAGGTCAATTGCAATTATGTGCACTTCGTCCACCTGGAATGGACGTTCAGCATGGTCATTATGTTTCCCTGTTTCTAACTGTATTTGTGACGAAATAGTTTGGTCTGAAGCCCCTATGACCGAAATTTGAGTACTGTTGGTTACGGTTGAAACGAACGCAGGGCTCAGCTCCCCCTCTGTAGGAGATAACGGCATCAGCTGTTAAGTGAGCGAGCCTGCTCGCCTTATGAGACCAAAATGCAGGCTAGGTGTTACTGCCCCAGTTGTGTACGTCAGAAATGTGGCGAGAATTGGGGTTCTCTGTTTTAGTTACTTTGGCAGGTTATGAACAAATCAAGCTTGCAAGCACAGCTGGCAGATTTAATCGTATTTTTACCGCTTACGCTATACAACATAGAGCAAAACCTAAACCAAATTTATTGTCTCCTTAAAGCTGATGCTTCACGCAGCGTATTAGTGCATGTATCTCCGTCCAAATGTCGGTAGCGTCCAGATTCCCCGTCTCTCGCCTGTAAGCTACCTGTTTGGGATTGTTTCAATTTAACTTTTTCGACGGCTGACAGTAATGTGAAAAAATCTTGCTTTGAATTAAAAAGTAGGCTGCTCACGTTTTTTTTTTTTTTGTTTCCGTTATTCTCCTGGCTAGCAAAAGAGCCTATGTTCGAAAAGGGCGTCTGTCACAAGGGAGACTGTAGAAAGGAAACAAGCCCAAATGACGGAGACGTAAAACATGAAGGCAGAGCAATGTTGGACTATCGACACTGAAAATGTGAGCGTTTCTGAAATAAAAGCAGTCGATAGGCCAGCGTCATGCTGTGCTCCTGTTCTTTGTCTCCGTCCTTTGCGCCGGATTTCTATCAACAATCATGTACCGACTCGCCCAGCTGTCCACTCCAGTGAAACAAGGGGGACTGTCGCATAAGTATTTTTTAATTTCAGTAGGCCATTGTAGAAATCATAAATTTGTTGAAATAGTTAAAAACTACTTTATGTTCAGATATCTACTACTGTTAAAATGCAGCAAATCGCTTACTTACATTCGCAGGTGGTTCCAGGGCTTCGACTGGGACGGATTACAAGCGCGGACGCTCCAACCTCCCTTTGAACCTCAGGTAACTGACATTGCTTTCTTCCGACACCATGTATTCAAAGGCGCGGACGAACGTCTAGTATGTTATGAGGGTATTTTGTGGTCTCAACAGAGGTTAAAAAAAGATAGAGGAAGTGCACTGTCTGTTTTCTAAGACAACTGGTCTTGAAACTAAAATGTTTTTACTGATATTCGATGCTGTGCAGGCACTAGCTTGCGTACGTTCTTTCAAACATGAGAACGCAAGCGACTTCCATGTCACACTGGATTTGTTTTGCTTGCTGATTAAACGGTGCCTCATAATTAATCGTCCGAAATAAAGAAGGTCTTTGTAAAGCTGAAGTTGCAATATTCATATTTTTGTCTAAAACCTGTATTTTCCGTGCCACCGCAACCACATGGGACACGAGTCACGCCGTGAAGGAAAATTTAATTTCTACCACCTACTCTTTTCTGAGCAATTCACAAACACTGCTCTATTTCGCGTCTATTGACATACGGCCACCGCGTCCAGGTCAAGCTCAATGCCTTGTGATGGACAGCAAATTACCCCAGACTCTGAGCTATCACGGCTGGAACTCCCAGTGTTTTAGACTACTTTAAACTTTGAATCCAAGACTTCGTTATCTTTACACCGTAAACCAAAGTTTTCAGTGATGTGTCTACGAATGCGCTGGATCGCTTTTCTAGTATAATAAGTGAAACTAGTCATCGTTCAGATCGCATGGTTATCGAAGTCTGGGCCAGACGTGGATGCTCCTGTATCTTTCTGTTAAATTCTCTTTCCATATACTGCGCATGCTCCAAGGCGTGGCCTTCCATTCCTACCTCGTGTAGTTCTTTTGTGGCAAGACTGACAGGTGGCAGCTATTTGAATGACTTCTTCAACACCACGAACGGCAGGCACAAAAGGCTAAGAGCTGTGAAAAAGAGCCAAGGAATGACGGAGAGTAGAGGCACGGTTAACTTGGCAATAATTTGCTCCCATTGCTCACAACGCAACTATACGAACCCCATTGCTTAGTGAAGCACTGCGAGTATCTTGTCGAGACGCTTAGCTTCGAAACCAGCAGGAATGATTAGAATAGAGTGCAATTCTTCCCATTGATAATTTTACCGATATAATTGGCTTTGAAATTTTCTTGATATACCCGGTTTTACAAATTGCGCCGCATTACTAAACAGACTCTGTAAATTGTACAAAGTGCTTTGGCACTCCTCAGGGTGCTAGTTAGGGACTTGCATCCATAGCTCAAGGACGGCTAAGGAGTACTTGAATACATTTGTTTCACTGACGGTAGTGTGACCGTTATTTGGAACCTAGAAACCCTTGTGCAATCAGATCATCTCTACCTGCTCCAACATGTTCTGTAGAACCATAACTTCCGCTTCTTATCCAGTGCCAGTCCGATACAGCTCATTCCAGCGCAAAGGCCCCCTTTCTTAGTCTTTCCGGTCAGCTGGCCTTCTAACCTGCTGCACGGCTGTAGACGCGAGAACCGACTCCAGGAGAACTGTCTTGGTGGCGCCCTACTACGGAACGCGAATGAACTGAAGCAGCCTCAGCGATCGGTACCCGCAGCCGCTTTCCAGGTCTGGCGCCGCATCGCGGCATCTAACTGAATTGCAATGTCTAAAGGGCCCCCATGGCGAAGCGAATAACGCAGCTTGCGGTGCGAAAAATAGAAGCGCTTGTCTAGCCTACGCGTGGTCCATGACCATGGCCTCCTTGGCGTAAGGTAGATTTACCTATAACGGACGAGATGTTGATGCAGAACAACGCTTTTTCAGTTTCGATGCTAGTGAAATCTCTCATTTTGCAGTGGGACTTTTGACTCGTCCTATTGGTTGCACTATTGATGAAAAGTTATTAGAAGTAGTAACTTACGCCATAGTCCGAGGTCCTGCGCGGTTGCCGAGGCTTCCTCGCCTCGTGAAGAAGAAAAGAAAACAAAATCCGTTGTCTATTTTCGCAGACTTTCGCTATTGATTGGGTGCCCTCTGCTTCGCAATATACGTGCGAATCGGCGCGAAGGCTAGCGGATGGGCGAGCGTTAAGACAGAGTGCAGAAGGCGAGCGCAGCGGTGGCCTAGTCGTTAGAGCATGGACTCTAATATATTGCTACGGACGCTGGGATCCCTTCCCGCCGTGTGGGCCTTTGTGAAAAACTGCTCCCCCGATATACAGGCCCTTATCGGGCCGTACGTCCGGTGACCGCGGTGGCGTACGAGATCACCCCGCTACATCGGCCATCTCCGGCCGCTGCACCCCGCACCGACATCGTCCATGTGTCCCGCCTCAAACCTTACAACTCGCCGTCTAGCTGGCCTGTGTAGTGCGCACCGGGACGGTGCTTTTGGTGCGAGGGGGGGTCATGCTACGGACGCTGGGAGGACGACGAAGTGGTTGGTAACGAAGACGACGCTGAAGTGCGCGCTTGTGTGCTGAGAGTCCACTCCAAACCATCGGTTCCTTGCGTAGCAGGTTACCTCTGCTCTTTCTACTGCTGCTTCTAGCCGCCACGTATCAATATAAACACTAGTATGTTTCCATTTATTCGAGATCACAAGCCAGCTAATGCTTCATCATTCGCGGTACAAACTCTTAGCCGTCCAGCGATTTTTCTCTCTTCGCGTCGAAGCTAAAACAAGCAGCATCAACTAACAGAGTCTGTAGTACTGTAGTATCGAAAGATTGCACGCCACTACGCTTCACGGATACACAAAATTCTGATAATAATTCCTCAAATATATATTATTGTCGATTTAGGAACTGTCGCGGATGTACTATGTGTATGAATCCAAATACTTGTAAAACCACAGGCATTAAAGGCGGCTGTCGAGGTGAGAACCTTATTAATAGTTTGGAGACACAAAGACGCGCAGAATTTGTGTAGTAATTTTCATTTCAGCCAAGTCGGGTGGAATTAGCCGGATCGCCATTGGCCTGCTGAGCCCAAGGACGCGGCCGCCGCATTTCGGTCGAGGCGAAATGTTAAAACTCCCGTGTTCTTTTCGATCTCCCAGCAGGTTGGAGAACCCACAGCGGGTATAAATTTATTCAAAGTCCTCTACAACACTATAAACAGGACTACGCCTATATGAGAGTAAAAAGTGAGTAAGTTGTGCAATAGCGCGGACGATTTTATGAAATGTAGTACGGTAGAGGGCACTTTACTCCCTTTTTACTCATTTTTGCTGAGAATGGACGGTGTCTCTGAAAGCCCATGCGCAGCTTTCGGACGTTAAGCCCCCCATACTATTAGGTTGTTCCTGTCAAAGCATTTGCGTACGCATTTATTGCAAGGTATGGGACGGGTTGTGGATTCATCGCTTGTCAACAGGCTGCGTTGCTTACCAACAGAATCATATTTTTCGGCGTAGCAGGGTGGCAGCTGGAGGTTGTTGTTTTTTCGCCTACTACTTTTGCACGAGAAGGGAGGATTCGTTTGTTCTTTTTGTAAGCACGCTTTGTTGCAGATCCGAGGACCTGCAGACAGCTCAAACTTTGATGTCTACCCCCGCAACTTCGAGATTCCACCCGACGAAACTTCGGGGTGGGACGAGGACTTCTAAGAAAACGTTTACCGCACCGCCTGCCAGTGCCCCACAAGTTTCATTGCTGACAGAAGTGTTTCTTCAGACGTGCCAAGCAATGCATCACCTCTTACACAACTCTCACACGACAGTCGACAAAAGAAGCGATGCCACCTGGCGGCTGAACTTGTGCACTTTCAACTCCTCGTCGTCTTTTTCTTCTGTTAAGAGCGTTGTGCCTCGTGTGCGTGCGCATCTTTCTGTCTGGCACTCTCAGGTGTATTTGAAGACAGTGCCCACGGAGTGGGCCATGTCTCGTCCGCAGAGTAAGGTCCGCGGTCTTGGGCACCAGAGAACTCTCGCAGCCTTGAGGAAGTTGGCGTTTTCTTCAGACCCTGTGTCACGTCTTCGTGTTTTGGGTTATGATGAGTAATAGCTGCCTTCTCACAGCATACGTCAGTTGGTGCATCGACAATGGAGGCCTTTAGCATATTGTGTACTGTGTTACCGTTATAGTTACCGGAGTACCGGGGATACGACTGCACGTGCGCGACTCTTGCTGGAGTAGACCCTGGTACAGGGTCGCGCTTTTTACGGTGATGCCTTAAAACTTCGCACTTGCTGTCTGTTCAGTCCCTTCATTGGCCAAGAGTCCTCATGTTTCTTATACTGTGACCTATTCTGGGATCGAAGCTACTACATCCTCATGTAAGATCAAACATGCCGCGTCAAAAACGCCACGATGTCGAGCGTAGAGGGACGCCTTGTCTATCGAATGACCCCACGATTTCCTCTTCAACAAAGGCTCGCAGAGCAACTTGGTCAAAACTACATGCAGCTTGGACAGCATCTAATATACTCACGTCAATAACGTGCTTTTGTTAACGCAATGTGCACATATTTATAAACTTTCAGAACGAGCAAATGGTTCGAGAAGTATCTAAAATGCATGACTCTAGGCCCGTTCGAGGTGTAACAAAGAAAAATCCACATGGTGAAAACGTATAGCCTGTCATTAAAATAATAAACTAAAATATGGGAAAACACCTACCACCATGCTGTCATGACGGGGAATAAAACTTTTGTTTTTAGTCCAGGGATAGAGTTTTATTCTCCCGCCCAATGGTGCGCGGCTCGCCCAAGCTCGGGCGAGCTTGGGCGAGTTGGTTTAGGATGCTGAACGTAAAAGCGCAAAAAACAAGGGCGTAGAATAAGACACACAACACGAGCGCTCGTGTTGTGTGTCTTATTCTACGTAATTGTTTTTTGCGCTTTTACGTTCATTTTTTTTTTCTATGCTCCCTTTTCTATTTTTTTGCTGCTGATTCCACTAAGCCGATCAAGAAATAAAGTGTATCCGCCTCAGTTAATTCGTGCACTGTACACTGTACCTTGCTGTGAACCTGCGCTTTTATATTTCGGTGGTCAGCTTTGTGTTTTCGTTATCCTCGGTCATATTTTTCACGCTGCTGATGAAAGCTCACGTTCTTGATTTAGCTTATGGCTTGGAAGTTGTTCGTCAATCACTGGTATGAAGTTGCATCGCTGCATCTATCAAGCTAGCTAAATAACTTATCGGTTCACCTCCAAGCAAATGTATTCACTGAGTGCACTGTCCAAGTCAGGTACAGTCTTAGTCAAAAGTCTTAAGGCCATTTGCTTTTCGCTTCGGCCGGATAACAGAGCCATTACGGCACCATTAAAGACCGAACGACTTTGAAATGCTAGCAGAAGGTTTCTTCTTGCGGTAGAGAAGCATCCTGCTTCACTTGTGTTTTCAATGATCTGCTACATGGAGCATTCAAAGAAAATCCATTTTACTGCAGCTGAACGCTGTGGCCTTAAGACTTTTGACCAAGTCGGTACCTCCGGTATGATCGCTATGATTAAAGCATGATTAAACCTGTTCAGGCTCGTTTCTCCGGTATAAGCGCTAAACCAGGCTGATTAAACCCGTAACGGCCCGGTATCAACCTGGTTGCCGTAAACTGGACCTGGATGAAACCTGTTTGTTTCTTCAAATTTCGGTTACATTGCAAGCAGTTGGTCCAATGTTTAGGGGAATCCAGAAAGTTGCAGCATATTTGTAACACGGGATTAATTACTCATTCGCATCCACCCAAACGCAGCCATATTGCCACAGAGGAAAGCTGTACAGCTTTCACAGAAACTTCATATGTTATAGCATATGGTAGGGCGAGAGCGAATTGATCAATAACTCGAGGTGGAAACGGTGTATTTGTAGTGTTTAGGGGAGTCCCCCGAGTTGGAGTAGATTTGAATAAGGGAGCATTTACTCATTATCATCCAGCCAAACGCATCCAGTGTTGTTCAGCAGCGCTGTGTTAATTAAGTACTACTAGCGTCAACATAGGGACGGCATATTCGCCGCCGTCCGTGCCAGACCGGCCCTCGCGCTGCTGGGACTCCTGGAATTTCGGTACGGGATTATGGTATGCTTAAAGTCTCTTCGGGCGTGTTTCTACGGCACACAGGTGCGCATGCTTATTCCGGTTCCCAGTACTCTGGTAACGGTAACACGGTCCACGGTATGCGAAGTGTCTCTAAAATTGATCTACCGATGCACAATATCTTCCTATTTTCCACCAATGCTCCTATTACAGGAGCGCTTTCACTGCCGCTACTGTGTATTGCCGGTGAAGAGAAGAGCATTCGAGACCCATACTTGGCGCGATTTGTGAGATTGGCAATTATTCTACGGCTGCATTTTGCAAAACAGTGATAGTCCAACCAACTCGGTATCTGCACGCAACTACGTATTAGTCAGGTGTGGTAGCATGCTCCCTGGTCTTTGTGCAGAAATGAAGATCACTGTGCGAGCAGTCCCAGCTACGAAATAACCTTGCGCCAGTCTCTAAAAAAGCGCAGTATTACCAAAGGAGGCAACTGCCGATGTCATCAACTGCAGTTCATATTCAGACGGCCAAACCGTCGGGAACTCAGTTTGTGCAAGTGCAGAAACTACAGCGCTACGCTCTGACTGTTCCTTTTCGTATAGCTGCGTGCGGTGCAGTTTTCATTTTTATCTCTCCTCTGATCGCAGACATAACCACTCGCTGTTTTCCTACCATGGTGTATTCCTTTTCTCGATCATTCTCTTGCTCTCGATTAAACTTGACAGTTCGCTGTACCGAGAGAAGGAATGCGACGCATATGTGTTGTCACCCTAATAATTGTGCGACAATTCCGCTATAGTCAAAAGCGAAGGCTTTATGAGCGCAAACCTTTCAGCACCAAAGTTGTAAGCATTTAGATCTCTTAGCACTAAAAAACCTGATTTTTGGGCCGGCATATAATGTATATTTTGCTCGACCACATCAAGAAAATGAGCACTAGAATCACTTGTAAACCATATGTTGTCTTGGAAGCCTCTCGGTGAGATGGAATGTTGGTTGTGTCGCAGAAATATGTCTTTTCAGTGAATAAATTTTTAAAAGATTGGTTTCTTTGCACAAATAAACTGGAGAATGTGTCACGAAAAATGTGTGTGAGTACCGCAAAACAGCTTTCAAACTTTTCTGGCCCGGGCGCCGTTGATTCTACAATCACAAAATGAAACCCAGATTAGGTAAGTTTGAAACCGCAGCAGCGTTTTATAACAAGACCCTTCAAACTTCATTAACACCGTAGTCACAGCGTAAGTATATTTTTCCTTTTTCACAGGACTGAATGCGCAACTTAGAGAAGCAATGCATAAATTTGAAACCGCAGCACGAACAAGCGGCGTATAGCTTCCGGAGGTAAGAAGAAAATTCATCATCCGTGTTTTTATACGCCGCAAATTATAAAGCCATCCTTCAGGGAATCGAATCTGAGCTTTGCCCCTTCCAGTTCCCAATGCATGCTCATGTTCTTGCCCTCAAGCCTCCGTTCATTCTGCTATCCGTGAACATAACTGAGGAAGACGATCTTAATGTTCAAACATTGAACCATTATATCAGCTATCATTACGGAGTGGGCCGTAGAAGTGGGTGATAGAATGGTTCAACAGGATACCGCCAAGCTATCTCAGGAGACAAAAGCTCTCATTAAAAAACATCAAAACATGAGCGCGTCTAACCCTACAGACAGAAGAGAACTGGCAGAGCTGTGAAAGTTAATCAAGAAGCGCTAGGTAGCCAACATAATAAAGTTATATATCGAGAACATCGACCGTGCTCGAAAGAACGGCGGTAGTCAAAAAGCTGTGAAGAAGCAACTAGGCATAGGCAAAAACCAGATGTATGCGCTAAAGAGACAAGGAGGGCAGTGTCATTAGCAATATGGATAAGATAGTTCAAGTAGCCGAAAAGTTCTATACAAATCTAAAAAATAGCCAATATATTCGGAACGTTAATGAGAGAGGCTAATGAGGAGGAGAACATTGGGCCATCTCGGCAGCAACGAAACAGGAAGTAAAGAAAGCTTTAGGAGCAATTCAAAGTGGAAAATCAGCTGGTGATAATCAGGTAACAGCTTATCTCTGGACGGAACGAGGGAGATTGTGCTAGAAAAACTAGCCACCCTGTATACGCAATGCCTTATGACCTCGACCGTACTAGAAGCTTGGAAGGACGCAAACTTCATGAATTAAGAAAGGAGACGCCAAGCACTTGAAAAATTACAGACCGATCAGCTTACTGCGCGTTGCCTACAAGGTATTTCCTAAGGTAATACCTAATAGAGTACGGACAACCTTAGACATCAATCAATCACTTGATCAGGCAGCCTTTCGCAAATGCTTCTCCACAATAGACAATATCCACACTGTCAGTCAGGTGATAGAGAAATGCGCAGAATATAACCTACCTTCATTGTAGCCTTCCTTGATTACGAGAAAGCGCGTGATTCAGTGGGAACCTCAGCAGTCATACAGGCATTGCGAAATCAGGGTGCAGAGCTTGTTAGAGAAGAAGGGGCCCTTGAGTAGGTGCACTGGTTCAGCACCTCAGGTCCCGGCTCCGAAGGACGTTGTCGGACTGCGTTAAGAACAAAACTGTACAGTAGGCTTATTTGCATTTTTACATGTGTAAAGATCAGAATGGAGGATCCTTTTCACTGCACTCGCTGTCGAGTTTTATATCGTTCTAAAACGTTTCTAAGTTCATTAGGTTGAGGACACCCTCTCCGGGGTGTACCTGGCCTGAAACTTTCATTCACATGCACAAACTCACACCACCGCACAAAGGGACACGCCCCCGTTACATGTCGAGCCTGGGAGAGAGGAGGATGCCGTCGGGTTCACGTCGACTGCGGGAGGTGATGTTATCTGGCCAGTCGAAGGTTCCCACGCGCTGCTGACACCTGTTCTTCATTAGATGTCAGACGACACGCCAGGCTAGATCGCAAGGTCGGGTCGAGAAGCCGAAAGGGGTCGTTAGTCTTTTGAGATGCTTGCGATGATTACGGCCGATCACCGCTAGCCCGCCGCTGTACTCGGCACGCTGTCTGTCACCGGAACCCAGGCCCCTTTGTTCCTCCCAACATAGTCACGACAATTGGGAAGATAACTGCCGCTCGCTCGCTGCGGCGGCGTCTTTCAGGCCTTCGCTCTCTCGAGCTCCATAATCTAACCGGGCGACGCTTGCTAATTGTATCCAGCTGACTCCTGGGTCCACTCCACGTGGTCCTTGGCGGCAAGCGTGGAAGGTTTGCTCGGAGCCTCCCCAAAGAAGCATAAGTGTTGGCTGCCAGGAGGCGAAACTTGCTATCGACGATGCTAATGCAGACAGGCTGTCGCCGTCCGTAACAGCTCCTCCGCAGCACAACAAATCCCGAATGGCCAGCGTTGACCACCGCTGAGCAGGAAGAGGTGAGGCTAGCGCGAACAGTGCTGAAGGGCTGGCTCCCACAAATGACGTCTAAACTCGAACATTCAATAAAGGAAGGCTTAAGTGGACCGCTCTTCGCGACAGGGCGCCACCCCACAAGCAAGCGCTCGGAATTCTGCAAAGAATCACCAGGCTGCTCCCATTGACAACTAGACAGTTAAAAAATGCATTTAAATTTGGGTTAACTTTGTGCCGACAGAGCACTAAATATCCCCTTTTGAAATCGCCATAGCCGGACTACACGGAACAAAGATTAAAAAAAGACACACACAGCACGAGGTCCCACTAAGTTCTCCCGCTTATATCAATCTGTTCAAGCCATCAGCATTTCCGTGCAGTTTACCCTTCTTGTAGGGCACCGAGAAATTTTACTGTTGAAGAGATAGACTCCATCTTAGCAAGCTACAATTTTGGCGGGGCATCTCGGCGCAGCCTCGTTAAAGGGCAATGGTCAGTCTCAGAGAGAAACTTTGCTCCGGACAGGTAACACAACTTCTGTGCCACCCAAACTAAACACGCGGAGTCATTTTCTAAAGCGCTGTATGCTTCCTCTCTACAAGTCAGCTTGCGGCTGATGTACAGAATCGGCGATTCTTCGTGGTCATTGCCAACTTGACTTAAAACAGCACCCAGTCCTCTATCACTGGCGTCACACTTAACTATGAACTCTTTCCCATAGTCAGGGGTCCTGACCAAGGATTGGGACACGAGAGCTTCCTTCAGGCTCTTGAAGGAGTTTTCTTTTAAATCATCCCAACGTACATCAGTAGGTGATCCCTTTCGCAAGGCATCAGTTAAGGGACTAGCCGGCTGTGATTAGCTCGGAATATATTGCTGGTAGTACCCAACTAATCCCAAAAAGGATCGAATGTCCATCTTCGTCCGTGGCTGCGGAAGTGCCGCGATCGGGGCAATTTTTAACTCTGATGGGCTTCTAGTTCCCTGGCCTACAATGTGGCCCAAGTGCGTCACATGAGCGCAACCAAAACCTGCAGTTTTCTGCTTTAAATAGCAGTCCGCCCTTTTTCAAACTAGAAAACACGGTGTTTAGGCGCACTAGATGCTCTTCCCAGGTGTCCGAAAAAAAAGCGACATCGTCTAAGTAAGGAACTGCAAAGCAATGCATATCATTAAGTACGATGTCCAAGAGTTTCGAGAAGCGAAAGGGGGCATTCTCAAACCAAGACTAAACATTAAGGGTCTAAAGGTGCCTGCTGAGAAGATCAAAGCAGCGTACCGGCCCGCGCCTTCTGAGAGGGGAACTTGCCAATATCCCCGCACGAGATCAAGGGTGGAAATGAATTTTGCGCCGCCTACCTTTTCTATCATTTCCTCTGTGTTGGGAATCGAATATACCTGATCCCTCGTAATAGCATTCAACTTTCTATAATCAAAGCAGGGAAGAGGATCTTTCCCTGCGGCGTCAACAAGAATCAGCGGTGAGGTATTGTCACTTTCCGCTGCCTCTATGATCGCTGTCTTGGACATGCGCTGAATTTCAGCGCCCATTATCTCTTTTTGCCACGGTCATACCCTGTAGGTTTTCGACCGTACCGGCTCATCAGACGTGAGCTCAATTTCGTCCGTCAGGTGGTGTGTCTTTCCTGTGCGGCTGCTAAGTATGTCAGCGAATTTGCTCAACAACTGCTTTAGCGTGTCGACCTGGGTCAAGCTTAGGAAATGTGCATCCACGGAAAGAGCCAAAATGTCCTTCACGTTTCCACTAGCGTCCGCACTTTCCTTCCAATCCTGACTCTCGCTGTCCAGCTCTTCTGGTTCATTTGGAGTCAGATTGACGATCCCGCTGCGTTCCATGAACGGCTTCTTCAGACTACAGTGATGGATTCCCACCTGCTTTCCCCTGCCTGGAACATTTAGCGCGTACACTCTAAGAAAAAAACCGGCTCAAGGGGGGAGTAACGTCAACTTTAGCCCTCAAAACGACCCCTTAGTCTGCGAAAGGACCAACTGCGGCGAGCTGCGTGCCGTGTGCAAATTTGGAGGACCATTTGTTTAGTCCTGGCCCGAAAAGGACTAACGGGAGGACAAACTGCTCGCTTACTCCCCCGACCGATGCGCGCATGCATGCATGCATGCATGCATCCATGGATGCACTGGACCGCGAAGCGAAGCAGTCGCGCGCTATGGGAATTTCAGGCGCATGAAGAAATGTGGCGAAAACGCCATTCTTCATGTAGGTGGGCTGGTGGTCCATGCCCCACGTGCCGCGCTTGTTCCGAGGGCGAAGCGTCCATGAGCGGCATGGGTCCAGCGACAGCTCGGTGATCGCTATTTGGTGTAGTCAAGTTCATGCAAGCAACGGATAGCCGTTACGCCGAAATGCGCGTGTACACACACACACACACACACACACACACACACACACACACACACACACACACACACACACACACGCACACACACACGCACGCACGCACACACACACACACACACACACACACACACACACACACACACACACACACACACACACACACACACACACACACACACACACACACACACACACACACACACACGCACACACACACACACACACACACACACACACACACACACACACGCGCACACACACACACACACACACACACACACAACACACACACACATACACACACGCGTACTTTATCCTCGGGCCTCAGGTTATGGTGCAGTGGCCTGTGAACTTTTGCGTCAGTGTGGGATACACGGATAAAGGCATTTTTTTATTGTAGCACATCGCAAATGGTGAAGCGCATTTGAATGAGTGAGACACTTTAATCCGCTATAGCGTGCCAGTACAAATCGTAATTAGAAGCGCTATAGTAAAAATTTCATTTCTAAATCGCCATGGTGACTCAGTCACTATATATTTACACTCTTATGTATACGGTGCTCGATCGGCTGCTGGCCTAAGGTAAGATACTGGTTCGGGCTCGGCCGCGGCGAAACGCTATAGAAGCCCGTGTACTGCATGTGCAATGTCAGTGCACAGTAACGAATTTTAGGTAGTCGAAATTATCCGGAGCCCTTCACTATGGCGTCCCTTGATCATAGCTTGAGTTGCTTTACCTTTTGTACGCGTGATTGCAAGATAATTCTTCATCAGTAGGCCTTGCACATTCACCTGCCATAACAGAAACACAAACACTAGAAAATAAATTGTGTATAACACAGACAAAATGCTCTTATCGATAAAAACGTAAATTGCAGCTGCATATGTCCCCAGTACCAGCTGTAATAGGCCAGGAAAGCGACGTAGGATGATATATGGGAAGGAATTCTGCTTAATTAATAGCAAACATGTTAGAAAGCTACCTAATTTTTAAAAAAATGTATCCTATAATATTGAATTACACAGGAGAAAAACTCATCTCCATATGCCATTAGAATGCCTTTCACGCAGTGTAGTTGCACTAAACTTCCAAGATGGTGTTTACTGGCAACAGACAACTATGCAAGCCATTTCTTTATTTTTTGTGTGAGACAAATCATTCCCTACTGGCTGGAAAATGGTGCAATGGCTTAAAGTAACAGCACAACTGTGAGGAATTGCATAAGTGCCTTTCTGATTTCCATTCTGCCAAGTGTAAAACCTGGTTTCCTCTGCTGTGATGCAATTTTCTTCAGTGACGTGTCAGAATTGTAGCCAGATTTTCACGAGTGACCATTGTGTTTTCTGATCACTACTATTACGTTGTAAAATGAACACCTTGACAATAAGAACAGTCTTAAAATATGTATTCGGAGACCACAGCTGTCCACTTCAGTGACACAAACTGCCTCAAGTACACACAATAGGAGATACTAGACTGTGGTGTCCGAGGCGCTATCAGAACAGCAATTTTCTAGGAGCCTAAATGAGTACTGAGCAAACAGTGAGTTGCCCTCTTTTTAGTGCAAGAGATTAATGGATATATGTGTACCTTATTCGTATCTATTGCACAATTACTTATTTCAGGTGATATTCAAATGAATTATTTTATCCTTCTCACCCTCTGCTGCAAGGCGGCTAGAACAGCAGCTTGGGCTTGGGGTTTTCCATCCTGATGTCAATTACAGCACAGTACATAGACGGGGACACAAGACGAGATGACGACACAGTGAGTGCCGACTTTCAACGCTTATTTGAAAGAAGCACGACTTCGCATACATTTGCATAAAGGCACCATGTGACACAGGCACTTCTGCACAACCATGAAAATTATTGCACGTTAGCAGCTAAAGTTCTGTTTTTGTTAGCAAAAGATACGGCGTGCTAACACATTGGTTACACAGACTGGCAATCTCAGTTGCCTCAATTTCACGAACCAGACTGAAAGAACACAAAACGAATGCCGATCAGGCATGCAGAAATTCAGGAATTCACATCAGGGATTGCCCATCCGAAACTTGTGCCACAAAATTTAGACGATGCAAAGCGCTTGAAAAGCACAGTGATACGTGAAATTACCGAGGCAGCCGAGATTTACAGACTGTGTGACCAACGTGTTAGCAGACAGTCCTTTTTGCAAACAAAAAACAGTTTAGTTAGTTTATGGGGGTTTAACGTCCTAAAACGACTCAGGCTATGAGACGCCGTAGTGAAGGGCTCCGAAAATTTCGACCACCTGGGGTTCTTTAATGTGCACTGACATCGTGCAGTACACGGGCCTCTAGAATTTCGCCTCCATCGAAATTCGACCGCCGAACAAAAAAGAACTTGAGCTGTTATATGACCAATAATTTTCACAAGTGTGCAGAACTATCTGTGCCACGTGGTGTGCACTGATAAGTTTCTGATATTATGGTGCCTTTATGTAAGCATATATGAAGCCTTGTGTCTTTCAAATAAATGTTGTTGAAAATGGCGCTTGGTATGTCGTCTTCTCGTGCTCCGTCTACATGGTGTGCTGTTGACATCAGGATGTAAGACAAAAAATGGCGTTGTAGCTAAAAAGTTGGTGATCCATACGCACATTCTTCTGAGATGGTATTGCGATAGCGTTTCTTTTGGCTAGGTTGTTGTTACTGAATTGTTGATGCCGAGAGTTGCTGCAAAGTGGTCTTGCCAAGTTGTGGCTATAAAGAATGATTCAAAGTGAGATACTGAATCGTGATATGCATACGGTATTTCAAACATAGCCACCTGTGGGACTTGTGAGCCCCAAGTTGCTCTCCCTGAGCACCCTCTCGGTACCAATAACTAATTTCACTGCGCCCTGTCACAGTGGGCCGTTGCTTCACTAGCTGCTGGGTAGGTTCCTAGATTGCCGGGAGTCCTCACAACACTCCTGGCACAACAGTGTTGCAGTTAATCAATGACCTGGCAGGTAGCTGTCGCCAACACAACCACCCATGAGTCTTGTGCAATCCAGGTTGTGAGCAGTTCCCTCAACTTGCTCAGCACATTCACAGATCACCGGGAGCGCTGATACGAACTCTAGTGCTGTGGTGTGGCGGTTAATCGATGTCATGGTGGGTGGCTACTTCCAACACACCTAGCCGTAGGGCTTGTGCGACCCAGGTTCTTTCCGCTCAGTCTCTCACCTTTTGAACAAAGTTATTAGGTGCGGATTCTGGGCATGGCTTTTCACCAAGGGACATGAAAAATGCTATCGCATTATAAACATATTTCCAGACAGCACAGGCCTGTTAAGACGCTACAGTATAATTATGAGATGGCATGAGTCATAAGCATCAAAATCGTTTATTCTCAGATATAAAAAGTGGTAATTTGAATATGCCAAAGATGCACTACATAAAACTCTGAAGAATACTATTAGCTCAGTTCAATACTGCTGTTTTGAGACAAGGCAGCATTTGTTTACAGCAGAGTCTCGCACTTTGGTACAAGTATACCACTCTCATACAAGTCCAGAAGATAATGTTCAAACTTCTCACTAGGTTCATAGATTTTCTGCTCATTTGTGGTTTTGACGCCGTAGCAGTACCTGTGTCGGTCAAAGTGCTGCACTTCCAGGGTTGTTGCGACGATGTGGAGGACCCAATTTGCCACTAAGAGTGACTCAATCTTATAAAACTCTGGCCACTCCGCTCCTGTCGAAACCAAAACACACCCATACTTGTACCTGTGTCGATCAAGTGTTGCACTTTTGACGTCATGGACGACTGTGGTTGGAAGCACTTCTTTGGCACAGGCAGGGAGCGCATTCCAGTCAACAGGCTTACTTGACGATGTTTTCAGTTCTTGGTACAGTTGAAAGGTGCGGAGTTGGTAGCTCTGGCGCAACTGGTGCCTTTTTGCAAGTGTGTATGTAAGGTTCCTGAAGTTTTTGACACAGGCTGCCAACTTCTTGAGGGTTTGATGCTTCGCTTCAAACCTCATGGACCAGAAATGTCTTAGATGTCCCACCTCGCGCACAAACCTAGCATAATGCACCATAGTGAAGCTTAGGAGTGACTGCGGCAGGCCCGTACCTGTCAGTGAGCTCGTTCAAAAATGTCTGCACAAGCATTTCCAAGTAGACAAGCCGTGCAGATGTCATTTCCGATGCAAATACGATGTCAACAATTTCCCAGAATTACAAAAGCAATTCCCAATCCTCATTTTCTTTTGGAACTCTCGCTCCAAAGATCAAGGGAAAAATCCTTATCAAGCACCACTTGGTAGCAGCAGTTCCCATTAAAACAGATTTGCTATTAATGAATGCCGGGTTGATCGGTGGGGGCTTGTTTTTTAGATCATTACTCCATACTTGAATGAAGACAGCTCCTCAAGGTTTTGCTTGCACAGTAAGCCACTGGAAAGGAGAGATTTCAAAACATGTCGAAGGATGCAATCCATTCCTCCTTCCAAAATGTCATGCATAATGTCTGGTGGTATTTGCCGGGTAATGTCGAAGTATGGCAACTGCAAAAGGGGCGAGACCTCATTAACGCCATACAAAGTCCTGTTAGCAGGGTTCACTGCGATTGCTTCAAGATGTGACTGGTGGCTGCGTGATATGCGTGGCTGGCACATCATTTCACAGGTTTTCTCTGGCAAATGTTGTACAGATACCATGCAGAATCTGCAGACTCGCCCACGGCTGAAACAAAAAGTGAATCCGCCCAAGCGGTTCAGGGAAAGGTTGTCTCCACAGAAGCCGAACACGATGACTGTGGCCCTTGTCTCCTGTCCTTCTAAGCCAATGGTGTGGCCTTCTGCGTACAACTTGTTTAGGTCTTCGAGTAATGGCTGTAGTACATTGCTGAGGCCGTACTTTTTCACATAAACATAGCCAACAAGCAGAATCAAATATATGCTCTCAAGTTTCGATCTATGCTTGACATGAAGGTTCAACAAGCTGCAGTATACAGCGAGTAACTTGTGCTTTCCTCGTTTCGCTCCCAGAGGATTTACAACTTCAATTTCGTCAGTATAAAACAAAAGAAGTATTGTGTGTGTTCTGCTTTCTGGAATCACATCTTGAAGATGCTCTCTGTACACCGCACCATCAGTATAGTCTTTATACACAGACGGCGTCGTGTTCTCACGCTTTGGTGTTTTCAAGTGGGCTGCAATGTCGGGGATTTCACAAAGCGCACTGAGCAGCTTGGGCAAACGTACATAATGGTACTTTGCTGCGCCGTCCAAAGCTGTTCCTCAGGAGGAACAAAAGGAAAATCCGCTTCCACATATTGCTCACGCCTGTACTTGTTCTTTAATTCGCTAAAGAGGACAGACATAAATGAGCAGCTTAGCAATTGTTGTAGTGCTGTTGTGTTTGTTTTTATTGCACGTTCAACCTCCTTGCCATAGGCCTTCAGCACCAGCTCAAACACCAGCTGCAATCCAGAAAACACCTTCTCAGCCGCTGTGTGTGGCAAGCTGTGCTCTTCAGTGAAAAAGAAAAAGAAGTTGCACAGGGTCGATTTTGCCTGGTCCAAAAAGCTGCTAAATCTGTCATGTTGGACTGTTGTCTTCTGAGCTGAACAAACATTCGCTGAAGGTCGCTCTTTCTGGCGGTGACCGCTACCATAGTCCGCTGTGTCAGCCCAGTCCATTTCATGTGGGACAGGCTCGTCGTCGTCCAGTTCTGAATTTTCTCTGTTTGCTTTCTCGGTGCATCCGTGTCTCAAAGTGCTGCCGTTTTCTTCAAGCACATCTCGGTGGCGGCGATATAGATGCGATCTGTAGGATGAAACATTCGAGTACGAGTTCGCGAGGCCGCCTATGCCGCAGAAAACATTTAAGTTTGGCTCTGCACTGTGAACTAATCCAATGTGCGTGACAACTTTCGTCAGCTGGAACGAAAAGAATGGGCACCTCGGGCAGTACTTCGCGTCCATCGTAGTAGTCGCAAGCCAAAAGACCGCAAAGAGACCCCGCAAACGCGGTGTGCCAATTGACAGAAAGCCGCAGTTCCTGCATAATACATCGGAATCACATCGCATTAGGCGCAGTTGCCACCAACGGCCAGGGACACGAATAGACACGAACAGCCTCCTAGCGATAAAGCCGCTTGGCTGGCTTGGCTATAGCTTGGCATGTTTGTTGTTGTTTTGCCCTTTCATCATAATAATCAAATTCACTAGGTGCTAGAGCACCTAAGTCGCATTTAGTATAACTAAGTATTTTTGGTGTAATTTTATTTTGCAATAACCTTAGCAATTGGAGTGTCATGTTGCGCAAACTAAGCTGGCCAAGCCAAGCCAAGTCACCACAGTGCTCAGCCAAATTGAAAAGGGCGCATACTGCTGCACGTGCTCGAGAAACTCTACTTCGCGTCTCACTCAGCAACTTTCATTGCTGCGCAATTTCGCAGTAGTACATGTACGTACGTCACCATGACGAGCAAGTGCCTGGTAACGTTCCGGGAAAGGAATTTTGTTTTGCCCTTTGATGGGACGCTTACACGGCGCGGGCTGGTTGAGCGCGTGGGAGACCATGAGCTGTTCCGCGGCATCGACGCTGCCACCCTCATCTTCACAGTGAGTAATTGTGTAAACTTATCTACGTGGTAGCTCCGTGACAAGTCAGTTGCCGTTCTCGGGTTCTTTTGGGGACTGGTGCTTATAGGCAGGTGCTTATTACATCCACGCGTGTAAATGTGTGTACCTTACTTATGCCTCGCGCTTTTGTCCACAGTGAATTACGTAGTGCGTTGACAGTTTGCGTGTAATGTAAAGTTTAAAGCAATATCTCGGCATGCATGTGCTTCCCTATGCGTCATGCTCTAAAAATCTCCCTTTCCGTAAGGATCTCGTGTCACAACAAAGGTCGGCGAATATTAAAAATGCACACCGGAGCGCGCCGCTTAACACTAAGGCAGGTGTATAGAGCATTTTTCACATATTAATGCTTTATTTCAGTCGCGAGGTACAGGGCTGTCTAGAGCGCTGGAGCGGTGTAATGCGGAGCAAACAAAGTGAAATCTTCTCTCAACCGCTGTAAATGCTGCTTCGCACCAGCGCAAGCATTATCTCTACGACCAAATACCTGCGTTAAAATTCCACTTATTTAGTGCGATATGCAGGCATTCCTGTGCTCTAGACAGACGTGCTGACGACTGCACACGAAATACCCGAGGTAGAGGGAAGTGTTGCTGGTGTTGCAGTATTTTATGATCATTGCTCTTCTAAATTGACAGGTCCTGAATTCAGTGCGTAGCCCGTTGATTGAGGTCGCGTAATGCGATGCAGCAAGCATGCCAACATTCTCAAGAAAATAATGTGACACACTCATTTTGAATAGTTTAACTTTACATGGTTAGCTATTTTAGTATCATTCTCGTGTTTCCACAGATGTTCGAAGAAGATTTTAATGTTTTTGTTGACATACCTGAAGACTTCGAAGTTCGGGACAGGGCAAAAATCAGTCTCCGAGGATTGCCAGGTTCGGTGAGTACATTTTCTTACCAGTATTAACTATTATTTTGTATATTTCAAATAGTACTGGAGGAGCATCATGCAGCAAGGAGGAGTGTCCAATTTATGTCTTCCACTGCAATCAATGGCAATCATAGTAGAGATGTATGGAAATGTTGGCCACAGTCTGTGCTCACTGTGTAGTATGCTCTTCTCTTGTTCTTTTCTTATTTTAACCTGGCACTTTAGGATTGCGGATGTTCTCGACGAGCCCCAGCAAGCGGAGCAATCCCGTGTCACTGCCACGTACAGCCTCACATAGAGCCTGCCAGCTGTACCAAACGATATCCAATTCAGTATAGAGCGCCACCAAAGTGGACAGTACTTCAAAGCACGCAGCAGAGTTGTCCAATGGCTCTATCATGGCCTCTGCTTATACACCATGTAAGTTATTTGCAAGACTTTTGGACCATGTAGGGCAATGTGGAGATAACTTGGGCTACAAACTTGCGTGGCCATAAGCCATTTTAACGAGAAAGCATGAAGGAGCTCGTGGCGCAGAAAATCCTGTGTCGGCATTAGTAGACATGAGCAAGAAATTTGAATTTGTTAAAAATGTGTCTATGTCACACATAGAGCAACGGACTTGAAAAGTGAATGAAATTAGAAAACTGGTGATTGGAAGGTTGCAATGTGCCTGGAACATCATTAGGACATCCAGACATATAAAGTGATCCATCCTATAAAAACCAGCGCTTACAAACACGGACAGAGGACGAGACGAAACGAACTGAAGGCTTTTCAGTTTGTTTCGTCTCGACCTTTGTGTTTGTAAGCGCTGGTTTTTATTTGATGGATCACCGCCAAATCGCCCAATTCTCAGTTCTGCATATGAAGTGGATGAGTTGCCCCGAAAGGAAAATTGCGGTTAGTTGAGAATCGAATCCGTGACCCTTGGGTTGCGAGTCAGACATGCTATTGGTATGTCATGTAGGAATGTTCAAAGGACTTTGTTAAAGAGGGCTGTAAATGTGTGTGGTTTAGTCTTTCACATATTGATTGTGAGAGAGCAAGCAATGTCCTTGCTTATGTGAGCAAGGGGAACTGCTGTCACGTCGTAAACTTAAAGGCAGAGCTTATGTGTCCTCCCACGTCTTGCACCTAAGACACTGACTGCATCTGAAACTAAAATGTGTATGTGAGCCTACAAAAGAACATCCTCACTGTGTACTGCCTTACACGTTTGTCTTAACTGTGCTAGGTACCCTGGCAAGCTGTACAATGAGGCTGCGCAAGCTCTGGTGTCCAGGTACCCAAACTTGGTTGACGCATCTGGCACCGGCTATGTAAGTAGGCAGCTGAAGCCCTTCAAACTAATCTTGTAGGGACAGCAGACTTTCTTAAATTAACAGGGCGGCCTAGGTGTTCTGAGTATAATAATAATGTCTTCTCTATTTATCAGTGGTAGCCGTACCATTTTCAATGACTCTGTTTTGGGCGCCACTGATAGAGTCATTCACACCACAGTGCATGCTGCTGGCATGGCTGGCTTATACTCTTTCATAAAATACTATCTCACAAAAAATGGGATAAAAAATTGTTAAGATATTTCCTGTGGTACGTCGCTAGTGAGCAGGTCCTCTTTCCCTCTTGCTGCAGTAGCGGGGCAGTCATAAGTAATACTTGTTGGGGGGCTAGTTGGTGCATGTTTCCAGAAGATGGTTGTAGCGCCGAAAAAGACAGCAAATTTGGCACACAATTTGAAGCATGTGGCAACAAAATATAAAGTTCCTTTGGTTTTTTCTACCCCAAAGAAACTGGCTGGCTTGTGCGTTAAAACTGATCCCAACAAGGTAAACAAGACTGATTGTAAAAAGAGGCATGCAGCTCCGCTTGTTAAATGTGCCGTGGGAGTCGTATATCAGATTCCTCTCACATGCGGAAAGCACATTGGACAAACCGGCCGCTGTAATAACGACCAATTAGTGGAACATAATCGGGATTTACAAAATGCACTGGTTCTCATCTGCCGCATGATTATAAAGCCTGCAGAGAAGAAAGGAAGATTAAGTGTGTGGCAAGGCTCAAAGAAGCAAAGGTTTTAAACAAGTAAGGAGCAGACAGCCCGTGAACTGTTGCCGGCCTTCTATATTAAAAGAAACTGTAGCGATTGTGTTAGTGCCCCATCTATCTCCATTTATAAGAAACTGCTTTTTTAGATACACGGGCGTGAGATATGTGTGTGCCTAACCTATCTTTTATCCGGTTTTCTGTAAAACCCTCGCGCATGTGTGGTTCTTGCTACCCATCTTGATTTGTCCTTATATTCATTCGCATTCGCGGAGAATAAATAGTTGAAAGTTGTGCCTGTCCCGTCATGCTTGCTATGTGTTGTCTTTTTCGGAGCTACAGCCGTCTCCTGGAGGTAGTCATGAAGACTGTCGAATAGGACGGTCTATTAAAGGGTTGTACGAGAGAGCTTGATAATCCTGGCCCAGCTCGTCTGGTAGGCATTTGAACAGAAGGGCCATTGGTTGGCCTAGTTATTAGAGAACTCTAAGTGATTAAAATTAATCCAGAAACTCCACTGTGGTGCCCATCGTAGCGGATGTGTCGTTTCAGGACAATAAAACAACAAAAAAGTTCCCCTCACAGTGAAAAGATAATTGGAAAACAAAGCTTGAATTACTGGAAAGGAACTCTATGCTGCAAATTTGGTATTGTGCGCGCTACCATAAAAAACTAATGTCGGCGAGAGATCAGTGTGGGTCCTTTAGTGTTTTTATGCTATCAAAAATGTGCTGCAATAAAATATGGAGCAATATCTATAGCTTCTCATAAGGTATTGTTTTGTCCATGGGTGTTTACTGGTAGCTTGTGATCAACACCATCACTTTTAGCATGTATTTAATTGTACTGTGATTGCTTTTGTCAGTGCAAGTAGTAATGCTTGCATTGTGTGGGATGTTTTAAACACAGGACTCTTGGCGAGAAGCTCTCCGTTTCAAGGCAAAATATGAGCGGAGAAAAATCCGTATCCAGCAGAATGATGGGGCAGATTCTCCACCGTCAAAAAAACCAACGAAAGATGGGAAAGTGGCCACGGTTGGCGGAAAGGCCCTGCAGCGTGTTTCGAGGCCGTCTGTGGTATGCATTTGGATTTCATGTACTCCTTGTGCTGAAGACAGCCTGGTGTGCAGTGTGAAGTAGGCTCCTTTTGCTTGCAGGCAACTGCACCAGACGGGGAGGATGAGGAGAGTATTGCTGGCCACATCGAAGGAATGAAGTCCGCGGTACAAAAAGCTCGGCCAAACATGGTTTACATAATAGACTGTATGCGCCGTACATTTCCTACCCGAAGGAAGTGGATTGGATCCGAGGATCCATCAGTGGAAGTGGCAATACAGAAATTTCCAGCATTGGCCATGAGCTCAATCGTAAGTTCAGTAACTAGACCATCAGTTAGCGAAGCAAGTAAAAAGAAATTTTCTTTTTCTTTTCCTCTTTTGTCTTTCTTTCTTTTAATCCTTTCCTTTTTTGATTTCAGATGCAGTGCCTGCACTTTGCATTCCATCTTAGTGGAGGCGAAATACAAAAGTGTGGATATGCTGTGTGACGTCAGTGCATGTTTAAGGACCTCAGATGGTCTAAATTATCTGGAGCCTTTCACTACGGCGTCCCTTATGGCCTGAATCGTCTTGGGACGTTAAAGCCGCTAAAGCAATTAGGCGGAAGTGGTCTATATGTGCAGAAAATTCAGCTCAAATTTATTTCTCTTTGCCTCAGTGGAGACCTGATTGAATGGCTCGCACTGTTTGAATTTCAGAATACACCTAGGGTTGGTTCAGTGTAGCATGCCCTGATTCCACATTCTGGTCTTTCTGTTTTTGTTGCTCGACTTCTGCTGTTTAGTCGTTTATTTATTGCACGGTTATTGTATGTGCTTCAAGTTGGTACTACTGGTGTTTGCTGGTGACAGCTGTTACATGGTGGACACTGAAGGGAAATATCGAACTAAGCAAAACAGTCAGGATATTCGTCAGGGACCGTACTTATACTTTCGATGCACTGAATAGTACCTGCATTGCAGAGAAAATCCACACAATGAAAGTCCAAAGATCATTCCACATTTAAGCGGAGATGCCACAGGAAAAAAAATATTTTAAATAGTCCACCAAGAGCAGTGAAATTTTGTGTGCTTATACTGCTTTTCTGCTCTTTTCAGGACACTAATTAGTTCTCTTGTAGTGCGCACTTTTGCTCAGTGTTGCTACCAGGCCTCAAAAAACAATTTGTGTAGGTTTAATCTTACTTGAACCTGGTTATAGCTAGAAAAAGCATTCGCGGGTGGTCCAACTCGCTCATCTATGGTAGATGAAGGCGGCAGACACAACCATTTTGTTGCAGCTTCTAATCACATAATCACCATGACGTCACACATGGTGGTGACGCCACCAAAGGCCAAAGGTTCTTTGCCACGGCAACTATTCCCTGTTGAATCTCTCCGTAACCAGCCAACTTGGGCTCTCTCCTTACTGGTGGCAGTGCTCGGCAAAGCCATCTACCGGTTGCGTGCCTTAAGTCTCAGCCACTGTGCCACTCTGCGGGTAGTGTTATAAAAGCTCGGAGGGCCTATATAACACTACTAGGAAAGTTGGAGCCAGGGGAATTTCTGAGTTGTACCTGGAGTAGTAGAGCTTTTGCTCTAAAAAGGCCCTTTTGTGCGCATGCTTTCTCATAGAAAATGTTCACTGGGAACTACCAGCGGTAGCCTATTTTATAGCTTACTAACTATAGAATGCAGGGAAATAGCCCTGATGTGGACATGGAAGTTCCTGGTGTGAAAAAAAATTGTGATGTTATTGTTATGTTTTTGGAACTCATTACTGTTGTATCGTTTCTATACACTTGCATTGGAGATACTGCAATTCTTAGGCGACATCTGAAGCTACACATTATAAAGGACACATTTGCCAAGTTTCAGTGCGATACGAAAAGGGCAAGTACCAAAAATTCTGGGCGGACTTCGAAAATTTGCACCCTGGATCTTCTGTAAGTCTCCATTCCATATCACTGTGAAACGTCGCAGATGTGTTCTGTAGAATGTGTATGTGTAACTTGCAAATATCTATTCAGAATTTCAATATCTCTGCTACAAGTTTAGAGAGGCTTCAAACTACACTAATCTAAGTAATGGTTCTGAAAAACAAAAGGGTAACATCATCACAATTTATTTTTCCCATACTAGAAAAACTTTCATGACCAAATTTGAGCTAGTTTCCGGCATTCTACAATTATTAAGCCGCAAAATTAGCGGTTGCGCTTCGTACCCAGTGAAAATTTTCAATGTGAAATCGTGCACAAAAGGACCTTTGTTTTAATCTTGTTAGTAACACTGAGCTAAAAGTAATCCTTCTACAAGGAAACTAATTATTGTTCTGAAAAAGGTAGAAAAAACAGTATAAGTGTAGTTTCATTGTTCTAGGTAGATTAGTTAAAAAGATTTCTTTTAGTAGCTTCTCTCGTTAAAGTCCCCACGGAAAATGAAGCACAGTGACAATATTTGTATGATGCATTTGTAATGGAGCTCTACGGCCAATGAGAGGTGCCACCTGCCTGCCGGGGGCACTGGTGCATCTCTTAACGGGACACTGAGACGAGCCCTATAAATTTATTTTTTTTTAGCAAAATCTGATAGTTCGGCATTTCATGGCTTTGTTTCCGCTTGTCCGGGAGCGAAATATGCATTTATTTCACAGAAATTTCGATTCGAAGTTGAAAAAGTTTTTCCCGCCGCTCTGATTCAAACTCGAGAACTCTTATTACGTCAAGGAGAACTCTTATGACGTCACAGGACGTAGAGACGTGAAACGTGACGCAAACGGAGACTCCGTGATTTCTGTCTGCTAGCAGTGCGGTCTAGCAGCCGCCGAAATGAAAGCTACTGCCGCCGCACGTTGAAGGCATCTATCGGGAGTCGCTACCGTCAATTCGTTTACGTTTGCACCGGCGTCTTGTCAGCGTTGCGATGAATCCCGTTCCCGAACCCAACGACGTAGTTCTCGCAAAAACTCCGGCCTGCATTTCAGCGACCTCAGCCCCTACAGAGTGTGCGATGCTTTTGAGCGAGCACGGTTAGGTTAGGCGCCGGAGGGTCGTTTACCCCTTCCTCAGTGAGCAACCGTTGCAAACTAAATAATAAATATCGTAACCCCAGTGCGGGGAGTCTCGAGGGGCCAGGACAAGGTCGGCGCCTTGCGCCCATCGGAGGCTGGCCAGGGCTTTGGGGCCAACGGATTGCAATTCCTTGAATGGCGCGATTGCACGGTGCAGCAGGTGGCGTCGAGGTCTGCCGCGGTTGCAAGGGCCAGGTTATTTATTTTTTTTTCCACAAAAAAATGGATGGGTGCTCAAGGGCTATTGCATTTAAAGTTGGCGGCTTGAAACTAAAGCCAGCGCACGACGCTTCAACGGCTTCCGCTAGATCCAACGGGTCCACTGGATCGGTCTCTCTCGCCCACTTGCATGTACCTTCATATGTGTACTGTGAATGGATTAAATTACTGAGAGCTCGAAAAGAACAGCTCCGCCCAACTGCCGAAGCTATTGAATTACGTCACAGCGCGGACCTCGCCGCGGAGTTGAACAAGTCTAGTCTGGTCGGGCCGGCGGCGGCTGGTGCACTCGGCGCGAAATAGAAACATGCTCCACGTCTCCCCGCCAGTGTGGTCAGAGTGCGCCGAAGCCGCCGAACGCGTCGGCGGTCAAGCGCAGTTGGAGTATAGAGGGTCTCGCTTTGGTCGACGTGACGTCGCCTTGCAGCACGCGCGCGCGTTACTCCGGAGCATAAACGCGCCTTAACAGAGCCTGCGCTTAGCTGCTAACCAATGTATTCGGTGGTGGCATCTATGGGAGCGACTGAACCCCCAACCCACGCACTGAATAAAAAAAAAATCCTCTGCAGAAGTTCGGAATCGAACCAGGGCATTTGGCGTTTGAGGCGGAGACGCTACCACAACGGCTCAAGGTACTACCACCAATAAAGGCGCATCTTGTGAATGCACTCTTACAATGCAGAAATATCCGCACTTTCGCTACGTATATCCTGGCCTAACAAAGCTAGGCCATCAGCAATTTTTCTGAACTGCCTTGTACCTTGTCTCCCGTCCCTAACGAACGATTTCCATTAAGTAGTTCGATGTTGACTGGCACAGCTAGGAACATTTCGTCGGGTGTGTGTGCGAAGACACAAGTGCTGCCTTGTACGATCACCGACCATCGTGCCATCATATTTTTTCATCGACCGTGGCGATCATCTGACAAGCGTTCACAGGCTCCTTCGAAGGTTAACTAGCACTTGAAGTGGCACTTGGAGTTCCTCTGCTGTTCGGCGCTTGTAAATCGAGGCGCGTCAAAAACAAAACCACGGGGCACGCAAAGGTCATAGACGCGAAGCGCCATAAATCGAAACTCTCCTGGCCGCCTGTGGCGCCACCAAGCATCGGTTTTCTTTGCTTCCAACATTCATGTTGTCATTTGTCTGCCTTCCTTGGGTGATAAAAGTCCACTATCGGTTTTAAAACAAAACTTACTTCAATATTGAACCGCGCAACCTGCCTTTGTCAGCCTCAGAGATTCGCGGCGCCATGTACGAACGACAATTCCTCCAAGGTGGCATCTCTTGTCCTATGACGTCACCACGCTTGCGCTTGCGAGATTGACCTGTGGCGGCGATACCTGTATTTTGGTTGTTGCTATTTTCTACCTTACAAGTGCTTTGTTTTCAGTAAGAGCGGCGTTTTATAATCAGGAGCTGGTATTCTATCGATACAAGCCAAGTTCAATTTCTCCTCAGTGTCCTTTTATCTGCTGCAGTGCGCAGCCATGAGTGGCAGGAGAACTCAATACGATCTGTGAGACTAAAGCAGAGAATGGCTGAATATGTATGCTTTGCTTTACGATTGTATGGTAATGCTTTCGCACTCATGCACATAAGTGGTCTCTGCCGAATTCTTTCTTTGCTTGGGAGCTATGTAAGCAGCCTGCAAATTTCTTTTCGTGAACTTCGTATCATGGCAAACTGGGTGTTATACCTGTGCTTCCATGTTTTATTCTGTCCTAAAGCAACCGATGTGCTTCAGTTCTTCATTACTGTTATTTTATGCTCGTATTCTCCATTTGTAGGCCCAGCTGGAGTTTGAGCTGATCACAAGCGTGCCAGTCTTGGAACGGCTTGAAGAGGCAGTTCATCGCACGGAAGAAAAAATTGTGCATGCAGCTCGAAAGAAGCGCCACCTGGAAGGCTTCCTAGAAGACTTCGATGCCCGCATCGATGGCACTTCGGAAGCTGCAGTATATGGTACACATATTATACTGTATATTGTCGGCATATATATAGCTTATCGTATCCACTTGTGTAGGGGCTCCACTCTTGTAGACTGACAGACTGAGGATATTACATAAAAGTGGAATATTCCCACAGTTTTTTCGGCCACAGTGGAACCCAGTTCATGCATCACCCATTTCTGTGACGGCCACAGATAAATACTTTCCCTATTTTGAGTGCATCGGTAAGGCCCAGGCATGCGTAGCAATGAGCAATGTAAGCTTTCCAGTCGCGCTTTTGTTCCTTGCAAAGTGCATTGGAAAGAATATGTCATTAAGAGTGATATAGTCTAGAGTACTATGAATGTTGCACTACGGTTTGATTGTCCAAGATAGGAAATGCTACCAAAGTCATTTAAATGCTTACTGTTCATAGAAAACCTGTGCTGAAGTTTGTTGTGTCGACCACTACATTGCAGCCTAGCAGTGAGAGGTGTAAGCAGTTTCTGGCACACTCATAGTGCTTCCTACCTGCCCTTATTGCATGAGCTTCCACATATTGTGAAGGCCACACTAGGCGAGCATCACTAATTTGGTCTGCAGGGACTGCCTTCTGTGGCTATGCTGAGCAGGAAAGGGAAAGACGGGTCTTTGTTTAGTGAAGGCTGGAGAACTGAGGAGCAAGTGTCATTCTGCAGCAGAATAAAGTCCCGAAGAGAACGGGGACTAGGGGGATCAGCTCACATAATAAATCCCCCCGCCCTTTTTTTATGGAGCCACGCAAACAATTCTTAGATATGGCTGAACCAGGCCCTAGCTCTCTCTTGCTCACCTCATCAACTGCGCACTTTAAGCGGGATTCACTCGAGAGAGGATTCTACCCCTATCGAGCGGGGAGGTGTGTACACATCACCAGAACTTGACGTCCTTGGGCGCCAGCCCAGGGATGCCTGGCCTCTGGGATATGGGTCCTTTTGCTTGGCCAGCACAAAAGCTTCCTCGGTTGGAGGGGGTAAGCGGTCATTTTGTTGTAGTTTTGGGCCATAATATTATTTTAAGAGAATTTTGTTTCTACAGGTCTGGGAATATTCAGTACAAGCACAGGAGCTGCTTTCTTGTGCTTCGGCACACTCTAATATAGTCAAGCAAGCTATTGACAGCTTGTCTCGAATCTGCTCTTTTGAGGCCACGTAATCACGCATTTAAGTTTTAACAAGCTAGTTGAAACGGTTGTTGTTAGCTGGGTTCCCCTGTGCGGTTATCACATCATGCTGAGGCAGTTTTCTAAAAAAAGAAATGATGCATATTGTGGAAGCAATGCAAAGAGGAAAAAACGATGCAGCTAAACTCGAAATACCATATGCACATAAGGTTGCTCATGAAAAAGAAAATAGCTGACAGACATGGTATACAAGTTGTGTTTGCTGCTGCTCAAAAGCTCGCCTAAATTTTGTTGCACATTTTGTGCTATGGAAGAAAAAAAGGGCCAAAAAGTTTGTGCCATGTTGCAGCAGGGTTGTTTATGAAATTCTGTTGACCTGTGGGAAGGCCCATGTAGGCCAACGAGGCACCTACGTTTGTGGTCATTAACATGTACAGAAGCACATTTATTACAGCATTGTGGCCACGGATGCATGTGGTAAAGATTTTGCACCAGAAATTTGTTGGAAGCTTATGCATAAAAAAAAGGAAATGCACTAGCGAAGTATCTGTACAGCTCTTAAAAGCCAAATTGTGGATCTTGAAATTGTATGCATGAATGAATACTGTTTACAGCTGTTCATTCTGCATGTGTGTTGTTTTTTTATACTTCCTCACCTGAAAAACAAGTTGCATAAAGCAGATAAAGTGGGCAATGTGTGATGCCTGTTTGTCTTGCGCTGGCGCTTTACTACTACTAGAAGCTATGAACCATCTTGCCTGACAGCAAGCTCCGCTACTACTTTACATTCTGCCTGAACTATTGTTCTTGGTTTATGTCTAGTTAACCCCAAATTGGCAGCTATCACTTCAAGAATGTGTTTGATATACAGGGCTATTGCTTAATTTGTTATGCCTTCTAGTGTGAAATGTAGCAGCGCATTGCTTGGGTAGTTAGTGTGGCGCACCTTTTATTTTAGTTATCTCCAGTGCAGCCATTCTGCGTTGACAACGCACTTTCCTTGATGCCTCTTGAAGGCACTAATATAGTCTGCATGCAGTAAAAAGTTGGCTGGAGCAGGACCATCGGACTGAAGCATATTGTAACAAGCAATAAAGATCAGAATTTATTTTTCATTTAATTTTGGTGCTCTTTTTATGCCTCCATGTTTTATGTCACTGTATTTAAAATTCATTCGCCACTCTTTCAGAGACAACAGTCACGGCAGCAGTATGCCTGTTGCCAAGCATGGTGAAAGAAAGAGTGGAGACTTTCGTCCGCCCATTTGTAAGTTTCTAAAACCACATGTGTGAGCAGCAATGTTTTTTGGGATGCTGGGGGCATGCAGTTCTTTTTTCTCCTTGGGAATGCATTTGACATTACTTTTGTTTCTTAAACAAGTTAAACAAATATACCGTGTCAGACTGAAGAAAACAAATACACAGTATTTGATATAATAACATAGCTTTGGATACTAGCCTTCATATTCTTGTTACATAGACGTTATCAGAGGCTATGTAGTCCAGAGGCTTAGAAATTCTCAGTTGCTATCGAACTCGAATCAGGTGTGCTGCTACAGTAAACTCTATCACCATTGAAGGATTCCATCTCACACTGAGGCATAGTGGCGTCACTATCGCAGCCAGTCATTGTTCAGGCATCCAAGCAATTGACTTATAAATGACCTGCAGAGCAGCTGACTTGGTTTAAATGCAACATTTTTGCTTAGGTGGCCTATTTAGCTAATTAGCTCTAGTAAGCCACATTTTATATGTATTAAGCATTGTGGAGGGACAAGCTTGCAAATGCTTCCTTTACATGCAAGGCTGGAGGTGTCTGAACTTGGGATTTCTCGAATGATTTGCAAAACACTCTTTTCTAAAACTTGTGTGTGCGTTTGTTTTTTTACAGGATCCTGCAGCTGTTCACTATATACCAACTGTAGTGCACAGAGGAGGCATTCTGACAACGTCAGATTTTTCTGTTTGCCTTGAGAAGATTTGTATCAAGGAGACAAGCCTGCTGGCGGCAGTTGCAACCCAGATGGCCTTGTACTGGGCATTTAATATAGTTTTTGATAAAAAAGCACAGCGGTCATTTGACTTGCTGTGCAGGCTCATCAATGTCGACAGTGGCCTACGGCCAACTCCACTTGTGCGTTTGGCACAAACTGTTTTGGGAAAATAAAAATTCTCAAGCTGAAATTAAATTGCCCAGTTTCACATTCCTACACATGTTCGTGCAGTGGTGAGAAGCACAGCCAACCTCAGCTAGCATGCCTGCATGGGTCTGGCAAGGATAACCATGTTATCCACAGGTGGATGAAAATTTGGTCTCAATGGATTAATGATTAGTCCCTGGGAAATCATTGAAATGGATCACCAGTTAATCCTGAGGCGGGAACATTTCCTCTCTCAGGGACCATTTCTGAAGATAAACAGATAATCCAGAGGGAGTAACATTTGCTCTCCCAGGGATCATTTCTGAGGATCAGCTGTTAGTCCTTAGAGGGCAACATTTGCTCCCTCAGGGATCATTATCAAGGATCAAGTGTTAGTCTCTTGAGGACCATCTGCAAGGTGCAACCATTAGTCTCCCAGCAGTTATTCCTGCGGAGACTAACTGTATATCCCCTTACAGTTGATCCTCAAAAGGACGAATGGTTGTGGCAAATCACTTGGTCCCCCAAAGGGCTAACCTCCCTACCTCTTTTAGCCCTTTTTATCTTAGAGTGTAATTCATCTCTGAACGTTTTTGCAAAACTTCCACTAGACCATTCCAATGAAATTCCAGCTTGTTTTTTCTCGGTGGCCGGAGGATCATCGCGCGATCGGCCGCGGTGAACGCTCGAAGGCAAGCGTCTTTGTCATAATAGACATTGGCAGCCTCCTGGGCAGCTTTGATATTGCGGTTTACTAATTCCCTCGTATTGTTAAGGCGATACAGTAGCTGAAGCACGTCCTCCCCCCTCCCACATTTCTCTGATCAGCATTGGGAGGGGAGAGCGGAGGGTTCTTCCGTACACAAGTTCTGCTGGTGTAAACCCCGTAGCTTCGTGAGGTACTGTTCGTAAAGGGAACAGTGTGGCCGGCAGATAGTTCTCCCAGTCTGTTTTGCGCTCATAACAAAGAGCGCTTAGCACCCGCTTCAGCACCGAATGCCATTTTTCTACACTGTTACACTGCGGATGATACACCGAGTTGTGTAACAGTTTTACTCCGCATATTTCTAGGAACGTGGCCGTCAAGGCGCTTGCAAAGACAGTCGCCTGATCGGCTTGGATTTCGGCCGGAAAGCCTATTCGCGCGAACACTGACAAAAGAGCGTCAACTATTTCTGTAGAGCTCAAATGCTTCAACAGAACTACTTCGGGAAATTTTGTGGCGGGAAAGAGCATAGTAAGCAGGTACTTATAACCTGATTTAGTTTTAGGCAAAGGGCCTACTGTGTATATTATAAGCTGGCGTTGGGGTTACGAGATCAATGGCACGATTTTCAATCGAGCCTTTCATGTACCTCCCGGCTTGCCCAAGCGCTGGCACGCATCGCATTATTTCTCGTAGCGTTCGTCATCTTTGAAACATCCCGGCCAGTAATATGCCATTAATAGCCACTCTTTTGTTTTATTGATTTCAAGATGTCCTGACCAGCCATTCCTTTTGCAGGGACTCAAAATGTCCGCTCTTAATCTTTCAGGCCGACCAACTGATCAAGTGTTTTGCCTTTCTGTCCTGGTAGTGTCGGTACAGTAAGCTCCTTTCTCATGCATCATTATGTTGCGTCTCGCAATATCCTCTTTGGCTCTAAAGTGCAGTCTTTCCAAAGTGGCGTCCTGCTTTTGATCTTTGATTAGGAACGCCCTGTTCGCCTGCAGAAGGCGACCAAATCTACGCGAAGTTGGAGATAAACTGATCCTTCAGCGTTGTCTGCCTTCTTTACTGAATCAGTGGCTGAAGTCTCTGGTCGCTCATCTGCTCGGTCATCCGTCTGCCTTTCAAACCTGGTTGGCTCTTCTCCCTCCTCATTGGTTTGCCACGATATGTTGGCTGGCGCATCTCTGGGTACCTAAGGTTCGGGAATCTGACTTAACTGAGATGCGAGCTGGCAAGTTTTAGACCTTATGAAAGCTTGCACCATCCTGCTTCCGAGCTTCTGGCCTCTCTCGCGTAGCAGTTGATATGATCAGTTCGAGAAGAGGTAAGAGAATTGAAGTGGCAGGCCTTCGAAACTGCAGCCTCAGTAATCATCTCTCCAAACGGCCCGCAAATGCTCCCTCTATACATTGGTAGGCATACACTGTGCTCTTCTTCTGCCTCTTTTATCCACCAGACTTCCCCCGTAAAATTGTCCGCTGTAACGTACGACGGATGGACAACGTCCATCGTCGCGGCGCTATCACAAAGTACTCTGCAAGCTTTCGCGTTAACGTGCAAGCTCGTGCAAGTATGGCTTAAGGAGCTCTAGATCCTCGTCGTTATTATCGAAGTCCGAGAACACCACACGCTGCTTTGTACATTTGGCTGCAAGGTGCCCGACACTATTGCAGTTGTAGCAAAAAGTGGCCTAATGGCCTCAAGCTCTGTTTTTGCGGCTTAGTCTGCTTCCTGTCTCTTTGAACGTTCTTCACGCTTTTCTGTCGCTACCTTCGTTGCCTTCGATTGCTCAGAACTTCTACCACTTCGCTTCTTTCTGCTAGGCTCTTTGTCTCGCATCGTATTTCGAGCGTGTGACCCACCCTCCTCAGTGCTCAACCTTCTCCGCGAAACGTACTCCTCTACTAGCTGAGCGGCCCTTTCAACAGTATCGACCTTTTCTCTGTCTTGAACCCACACTTTCACCACTTGGCGAATGCTTCCCTCCTCAGTGCTCAACCTTCTCCGCGAAACGTACTCCTCTACTAGCTCAGCAGCCCTTTCAACCGTGTCGACTTTTTCTGTCTTGAACCCACACTTTCACCACTTGGCGAATGCCTCGGTAAAATTGCTGCAATCAAAAGCACTCTATGATTTTGTCTCTGCTTTCGTGAACCCCTGCTCTCTTTAGCCACTCTAGCAGATTAGTCTTAAGGCCATGCGCGAAATCCGGATAGCCCTCGCTATCGCTTTTTATTGTGCTCCTGAAGTGCTTTCGGAATGCTTCGGCTGAAAGTTGGTATCTTTTCAGCGGGCAGGCTTTGACTTTCTTGTAGTCAGCTGCGTCTTTTGTGTTTTCTCGCTATGACTTCAGCTACTTCACATGGCAGAAGTGTCAGAAGCCATTGTGGCCATGTACTGCGAGAAAAAGTTCTCTCACAAATTCTCTCAAAATTGCTCAGACAATCCTATATCCCGACCAATTTCATGACTGCATGAAATTGTTAATTAGATACGATACTGGATCGCTTGCTCTTTAAGGAGCTTCGGCTCTCGTACAACCGCAATCTAATAGATTTCCATTTTTAAGCTGCAATCGCTCTAGATCCATTTCCGCTTTTTCAGCTTCCCACTTTTGCCGTTCCTTTTCTTTTTCCCACTCCCAATCAGCTTCCTCCTTCTCCTTACATTCTTTTTCCTGTAGCAAGTTTCATGTATCTATAAGCTGATCCTTAGTCTCGACGTGCTTTTGAATGGTCTTGCATAATTCAGTTGTTGTTATTTTGCTCTGCAATTCTACTCACTGTTCCTCACATAACAAGAGCAAGTCCGACATCGACAACTTCATGAGGTCCATGACAACGATTTCTCCACTTTGGCTGTGCTATGTTCAAAGTGTGAGATTGACCCTTCTCAATTGTCATACACTTCCACGTGATTCAAGATTATTCTCTCAAAATCTGAAGCCTGGCGAATCCTATAGCAGCTAACCAGTCGAGAAAGCACGGTATTGCACGATCCTTTCCAGCTGCTGCCAACCAGTTGTTAGAGATGGAGGGGCCCTTAAGTAGGCTGCCTCCTTCAGCACGAAGGTCCCGGCTTCGAAGGACGTTGTCGGACTCCGTTAAGCAGGCAACTGTACATTAGGATTATTTATATTTTTACTAGCGTAAAGATCTGACTGGAGGATCTCAAATTTTCTATCGGTCTTCCTCCCTGAATGCCGTAGGCTGCGGAAGCCCTCGCCATGGTGGGAGTGGCCTGAAATTTTCATTCACGTGCAGAAACTCACACCACCACACATAAGGACACGCCCCCGTCACATGTCGAGCCTGGGAGAGATGAGGATGCCGTCGGGTTCACGTCGACTGCGGAAGGTGGTGTTATCTGGCCAGTCGAAGGTTCCCATGGGCTGCTAACACCTGTTCTTGATTAGAAGTCAGTCGACACGCCAGGCTAGATCACAAGGTCTGGTCGAGAAGCCGAAAGGTGGCGTTCGTGCTTTGAGATGCTTGCGAAAATTGCGGACGATGACCGCAAGCCCGCCGCTGTTCTCGGCACGCAGTCTTCCACCGGAAACGAGGCCCCTTTGTTCCCCTAACATTGTCACGACAATTGGGGAAGATAACTGCCGATCGCTCGCTGCGGCGGCGTCTTTCAGGCCTACGGTCTCTCGGGTCCCATAATCCAACCGGGCGATGCTTGCTAATTGTAACCAGTTGACACCTGGGTCCACTCCGCGTGGTCCTTGGCGGCAAGCGTGGGATCATTGCTCGAAGCCACCCCGAATAAGCATAAGTGTTGGCTGCCAGCAGACGATACTTTCTGTCGACGTTGCTAATCCAGACAGGCTGTCGCCGTCCGTAACAAGCTACACTCTACAGCTGTACAGTGTACACACCCAGTACACACCCCAGTCAAAAAGCACAACAGGATTACAACAAAAATTTCTGTTGTGTTGTCTGTCTCCTGTTCTGTCATGTTGTTGACATGTCTGTCTCCTGCCCAGTTGTGTCTCCTGTCCTGTTGTCTCCTGTCCTGTTGTGTCTCCTGTCCTGATGTGTCTCCTCTCCTGTTGTGTCTCCTACCTGTTGTGTCTTCTGTCCTGTTGTGTCTCATGTCCTGTTGTGTCTCCTGTCCTGTTGTGTCTCCTATCCTGTTGTGTCTCCTATCCTGTTGTGGCTCCTGTCCTGTTAGATGTCTTGTGTCTTGTCTATCTTGCCTACTGTACCCCATTATTCTTGAAGCCATTTCGTTGCATACCATGGGCAGCTGCAGAGCAGGGAGCTGACTGCATGCATCCCAAAGCAATGCCATGCTAAGAACACCGTACTTACAGTAAAAGCTTGCTTTACTGTGTGAATACCACTGGTCATTTACAAAATTCCGTGCCTGCTCCTGGACGCTGGCACAAATCGCACACAACTTGGTGGCTTGCACAACTTCCACAGAGCTTTTGGTCACTCACAACTGAAAAAAAGTTGAGGGATCACCAAGAAAAAACAAGATTACCAAGAAAAAACACCATTTTCAGTAAGCACCCTTAACCATATTTCACATTACCTTTCTATAGTAAACGTCATTTATCAGGACCTCATTAATACTGACTAGATGCATGGTCCCAGCCCTACTGAATACAGTTCTATGGTGTAAAATGCTTGCTAGCTCTCAGCTGTTGGCCTTGCACCATTTAGGGCAGACAACTTAGGAAAGGGCAATCGCAGCTCCCAGCTCTAAGCCACAGATATTCAGAAGGTGGGTGGTCCTGTGGCAGAAACACTGGGTGAGTGATGCAGTAACAAACACTGCGCTCAAGTTGCTTGCGTTCTATTGCAAACTACTTGCAGAGTAGAGACTCGTCCACCATTTTTCAGTGCGAAAACAATAACTAAACTTGAAAGCACGCATGCTAAATTGGCACCTACCTTGGAACAGAGCTTCGTAATTATGGGTATAATTATTGCATTGAAAGTGCAGTCGTACCCGAAGTAAGTTATAAGTGACTCGAACAAAAACAAGCAATAAACAGGAATTAAAATAATGGCATTTTTTAAATATGCCTCACAATATGAGATACCCACTACTCTTCTGCCGTTCTTTAGCTTTGTGTCCCAGCAAACTACACTTTCTTATGGGCACACTTGCACGCAGAAATATAATTTAACCCGATCTTTAAGAATCCTTTTGGGGTGTGGCCTGATCTCGGTGAAAAGAACTGACAACGCACTCCCTCACCAGAACAAGAACCGTGATGTACTTGGCCACAACCTTTAATGAAAAAACCAATTAACCCTCCGCCCTCATCCCCCAGTGGCTGTGGAAGTGGCCACGCCGGTGGTCAGACCTGTGACGCAGCACTGGGTGCTAAGAACCACTGGCTCCGGACAGGCCGCCATTGGAATATGAACCTGGCAACTTTTAATGCTAGAACCTTATCCAGTGAGGCTAGCGTAGCAGTGCTGCTCAAGGAACTAGCGGAAATTAAATGGGATCTCATAGGACTTAGTGAAGTTAGGACAGGCGAGGCGTATACAGTATTAGAGGGCGGGAACATACGGTGCTATTGGCGATTAACAGATATACAAGAACTACGCGTGGGATTCATCATCAATCAGGATATAACTGGAAATGTAGAGTAACTCTATAGTATTAACGAGAAGGTGGAAGCTATCGTCATTAGGCACAATAGGAGGTAGTGCAAGCTGAAATCGGCGCTGGCCAACGCGTCTACATCCAGCCATCATGACCAGACCATTGAAAGCTTCTATGAAAAGGTGGAATCGACACTGAACAAAGTAAAATCACAGTAAACTGTACTGATGGGCGACTTCAATGCAAAGATGGGAAGGAAGCAGGCTGGCGACGAGGCGGTAGGCGACTATGAGACAGGTTTTAGGAATAGCACGGGACAGATATTAGTACAACTCGCAGATAGAAATAATTCAGAGATTATAATTATCTTCTTCCGCAAACGAGAGAGCAGGAAGCGAACCTGGAAGAGCGCCCAATCGGGAGACTAAATATGAAACAGAATTCAAAATATGCACTCACCCTGGCATTGTGCAGAATGTGAAGGTAGTCGGAAAGGTGCGGTGTAGCAACCAGAGAGTGATAAGGTCTCAAATTAGCCCAGATTTGAAGAAACCAGTGAAGAGGAAGCCCGTTAGCGAGTAAGCCGCAAGAAGGAAAGTAGAGGAATTCAAGATTTGCAAAAGAAGAGATATTCAGCTTTAGCTTACGCAGACGATCTTAATGCTCAAGCAATGAATGATAATCTCACTGCTAACATTACGCAGTGCGCCGTAGAAGTAGGTGGTAGAATGGTTCGACAGGATACCGACAAGCTATCTCAGGAGATGAAAGATCTTATCAAGAAATGGCAAAGCATGAGGGCGCCTAACACTATTGAAAAAATAGAACTAGCAGAGCTATCGAAGTTAATAAATAAGCGCAAGTTAGCCGACATAAGGAAGTTTAATATGAAGAGAATTGAGCATGCTCCAAAGAACGGAGGTTGCCTAAAAGCAATGAAGAGGAAACTAGGCATAGGTAAAAACCAGATCTATGCGTTAAAAGACAAAGAGGGCATTGTCATTACCAATATAGATAAGATAGTTTAAGCGGCCACAGAGTTCTACACAAAGCTACACAGTACCCAATGTATTCAGAGTGTATCTACAAGATTTGTATTGTATCTGTACCGCTGTGGACTGTTTAGGGTCAGAGGCCTCTTCAGGCACCACCAGCCTTTAGCCTCTGTCCCTGCATTAGGTTCTGTGTTTCGTCTGATGCTGAAATAAAGGAAATAATAATAAATAATAATAATGGGGCCATTGCATTTCGGATATGAGGTGGACTAAGTGTGGAAAATTTTTTATCACTACTAGAATTTTACCTATTATCTACGTTTGGTTGCTTTGAAACAGAAATGTACTTGCAGAGAAGAGGCATTTGCATCGGTTCCTGTGTTGCCCCTGCGTGGTGTAATATATTTTTATCAACGAATGACCATGCTTTAGCTTCTTCCTTTGACAGTGGCACAGTCCTGCGAATTTTCAGATACGTGGAGGACTTGGTGATACTCAAAAGTACTAACTCTACATTGACGCTCCCCAGCACAATAGAAAGTATCTTATCCGTTTTAAAACAACAAGGAAAATGGCTGGCTTTTGCTCACTAACTACCAGACAACAACAGCTTGCAGTTTTTAGACATTAATATTAAGTTTTAAGAAGGGCGAGTGTGTTGGATGTATTCCCTCCGAGCAAAATAGGAACTGCTTCCGTACGGATCAGAGCACTCCAAGACAGTTAAAAGGGTTATCGCTTCACTTTGCCTTGAGTCTTTATTGCTTATGTCCTGTGCTCACATGACTGATGCTAGCTTTAACATTCAAATCGTAAGGCTTCAAATAGATGGCGTGCCGTTTTCTGTCTTTTGCAGCGTAGCAAAGATCCTCCTTCAAAAAATTAAATGCAAGAAAAATCACTTGCTAAGCCGGGATCAAGACGACCACAAGTGGTCCCCTATATACACCGAGTGGCGCACAGTTTGAAGAAGGTTGCTGGCCGGTTCGACGTACCTGTCCTTTTCTCCGCGCCCAAAAAGCTCAGCGGGTTATGCTCGCGGATCAGCCAGAAGAAGAAGCCTTGTGCGCAAAGAGAAACGGCAAGCATTTCGTATCCTGTGCCGTCGGAGTGGCGTACGGAACCCCAATGACGTGTGGAAGGGTCTATATAGGCCAGACGGGTCGCTGAATTGATGGCAGAGCTCGGGAGCATGAGAAATCGTTAGAAAACTGAAGCGGGTCGAATTTTCCTCCCCATTGTAAAGATTGCAAGTGCGAGCCAGTGCTTAATCGAATAAAGATTCTGGGCAGGAGTCACGATCAGGTGGCACGTGAAATTATTGAGGCTTGTAGGATTAAAAAAGAGGCGAATACTTGTGTAAGCGACTCTTCGGTATCCCTCCGTAGAAATGAAGTTTTCTTTCTTGAGAGTTGTGTGTAGCGTTATGTACTGTGCGACTTTTCAACCCTGCATTTCTAGCCGCCCTCTGTTGTTTGTTTAGGTGGGTTGTTAATTTTTTGTTATTGGTTTTATGTTTTTTGTCTTTTTTTGTTTTCTGACTGCTTTTGCTTCATATGTTTGACTCTGCTTTTGCTACGATGGTGTTTTAGTTGTTACGTTTGGCTTTTTCTTTTCTGACTGCTTTTGCTTCTCATGTATGACTCTGCTGTTCCCTTACAGAAATTCCATATCTGGTCCAGATATGCTTCATATGCGGCCAGATAAAAATATATAAGGCAGTAAATAAAGCCATATCTGGAAAGATTTAGGTCAAAATCAGGCCATATATGGCCATATATGTGCGAAATGTTGCCCTTATATGGCTCAGATCTGACTATATCAGGCAACATATAACCCATATCTGAACGGGTAACGGGACCTTATATGGCCAGATCAGGGCATATGTGGCATCGTCACGACCTTATATGGCCAGATCAGGGGTATATGTGGCATCGTCACGGCCTTATATGGCCAGGTCAGGGCCATATCTGGCGTTGTCACGACCTTATACAGCCAGATCAGGGGCATATCTGGGCGCATTGCGACCTTATACGACCAAATCAGGGCTATATCTGAGCACCATCATGACATAAGGCCAGATCAGTGTCATATCTGAGCACCATAGGGACCTTATGCAGCAATACATTTAGCCTTAATTCATCTACGGTATACGCAACATATCCAATATTGGCATCATGTGGCCAAGCTTCAATTTTTTGACATTCAGCATGACCTAGCTACATGCTTAGTTTTGACATATATATTTGTTTCGAATATAGGCAAGCTAGGACTCTCAATATTTCAAAATAATTCTCGTAAGAATGTATGTATGCTGACATAATTATACTTTGGGTTTCACATGCACATCATTATACCAGGTGTTTCATGTTTATCTGCCCAGGCTGTAAAAAATTCCCCTGCTGAAAATACTGGACAGTTTGGAACCAAACGCTAACTGCGGGCAAATTGACTTGGTCTACATTTTCTGATATTAATTTAACACCTGCATTTTCCAGAATCGGCTGAAAGCTGCAGTCGGCTGTGGCACAATTTTCGTCAAAAGTTGTCAACAAGAGAAGCAGCCAATTTTACAGGTTGTGCCATCTGGCTAACTGCGCTGCAGTGTCCTGCATAGCTAGGGCATAGACGGGCCTCGCAGTTGGCCAGATGATGCAGCTTGGCGAACCAACTGCTCTGCTCGCCACGATGAAAAGTGCTGCCGCAGCTGATTGTCATCTTTCGCCGATTGTGGAAACTGCAGGCAAGTTCACGTTAATTTACATAACGAAAAACAGACTTTCACAAGGTACCTTGTGGTCGCATTTGAGCCCAAAGAGTCCAGTAGTTTGCAAAGGGGTTTTTGCAACCTGGACAGATAAATTTTGAACTCTATGTATAAAGCATGCAAATATGACAACTTGTTTACAGCAGCAGCCATCTGCACTCGAACGCAAATTTTTAAGCTACGAGAGAACTTTTAAGAAAATATTTCTCTTGAGTGTGATAACAACGTTGTGCAATAACGCAAATGTAGTTCAAAACCCAATCAGAGCCCAAGGAGCTTTTATGTGCTAACTGCCCACACCAAAACCTGCCCACAGAAAAAAAAAGCTAAGGGAAACTTTCCATGCATGTTGAAAAGCAATGGACAATAATATTCAGATGTGTGTGACGTACACGTGTTTCCAGAAAGCAAAGGTTAAACCGAAAAAGATTTTCGCAATGTTTATTTTGAAAGTGTGCAAAACCGCAATGCAGCAGATCATATATCCCTTACAACAAATCAATACACAGGCATCATGAAGCTCATACAGCTGCCAACACAGCATAAATCAGGCTGTTCTTGAGAAATTTATCATGAAATCTGTGTTGAGCAGCTGAAAAACAACTGCACCTTGTGCAGGAGATAAAACAAATTGTACAAAAAACATTCAAGGAAAATAAGCCAAATATATATAATCACACATATATATGCAAGGGCCGTTCACAAAGTTTGGTCTCTTGGTCTGTAACATCTGTAACATCTGGTCTGTTCAAATACAAAGATGCCGCAATCCCAAGAAAGCTTGAAACATTTTCCTTCAATAAAAAAAGTTCATTTTTTATGTTGCCATAGCAACAAAGAACTTGCCTTATCGATACACTGGTGTTTGTACACCATCAGAGAAGAATGGGGCTGGCCACTGCAGATTTACGCACTGAATTGGTGAGCTTACTGTCAGAAAAAAGGGCATGCCTTTCAATTGTTACTACACAGCTTTGGACTAGCGGTGAGCCATATATGACACTCTGTCTGGAATATACGCTGGAAGGCATAACATCTCACAACTGCACCTTCTTTAATGTGGCAGTTGTCTTCAAACGTGTGGCCAAGCACGGCCAAGCGCTGTCATGTCAGCTACCAGGTGATAAATATCCATCTGAAATTCCAGATAGTCCAGATGTAGTGCCATGTGACTTATTGCTGCTGCCAAAGCTGAAGGAACAGCTGAAGGGCATGCACTTTGTGTCTAAGAATAAGTTCGCTAATGCAATGCGAAGTTGTAGTCAGCAGCAAGCTCATTCCCTGACAGCACACAAACGCTCGTTTATCGACACAGGTGCATCATTGTTGGTGGGGATAATGTCAAAATTGATCTGTTCATTTGGAAAACAAGACATTCCACGCTTTCTTTCGAACGTGACACCTTTTAAATTGAACAAGTTAAAGGCGCATTATGAACTAGAAGACAGATTTTAATGAAGCGCCCTCGTACTACTACCAGCAGGGACTGCAGAAAAGTGCTCTTGCATTAACGTCACTGAAAGAGATTAGCAGCAAATGTTACAGTGCCTGTAGCTCAGAACACATGAACAAACAACTTGTGGAGCGACTCCCACAGACTGCACGTACAACCCCCTACATTTTGGTGTTTCTATGCGAATAAACACACTGTTCAATGCATTTTTCTGCCTTTGTAAGTTATAAATTTGCCTCGTAAGAATTTGGAGAGATACACACAAAATCTAGCACCTTTACACATTTGCTCAGCTTTGGCGGAACTGGAATCACATCAATCTGGCTACTTGGATATGTGGAAACAACATGAGGCAGTATGAATCCTGTCCCTCCGTGTATGTACGGCTCGATGTGCTCAAGCAGCTTGTTTACAACTATATAGAGTTCTCCAGCATACTTAGCAAAGCACTGAATTTATCCAAAGGTTCTCTCCTCACCAATTACATACAAAATTGTGAAATTGTTTCGCTTCGTCTGCTTTACATAGAACGCAGAAGAAAATGTCTGTGCACCAATTGTAACTTTTATATACACACTGACATTGTCCATTGAAAAGAAAGAAATCAAAGCCCTTCTGGCTACTGCAGTTGGTGAGCATGATGCACCATGATAAATAACATCATTAGACGCAACTTCGTGAAGTGAACACTTTCAATCTTGCGTAACACAAAATCGACATCAGACATCTCCTTTACCTCTATCTGGAGAGTGCTTAGCGCATTGCTCAAGCCAACCAATTGTGAACACTGTTTTTCAAGGCTCTGGGTTCTTTTAATAAGGCGCAGCAATTGCCCATTCCTGTTCTCAAAAAGAAATGCTGATGTGAACCAGAGTGGCCCCCAGTTTCTCACCGATTCAGCAAGATGCAATAGCTGATGTACATTAAAGGAGCAGTGGCGTGCTTCATATAAGGCATGAACACCATCAACAAATTTGAATAACAATTTTTCTGCGACATCAACCTGCTCGAAACAGACTCTGACAGCAACATATAGATTCCACCAAAAGGAGATTAAAGTGCTCCAGGTAAGCATCTGGTAGGATGCCAGACAGAACAGGAAAACAATAAAACAGAAGACATGTACGCCGTTCATTAGCCTTCCAGTAGCACCTGTGCTTGAGGGAACGCGGAGTTCTAGTTATGTAATCTGGTGGCTTAATTGCCAGAAGTTTGGTGTCCACCAGATCTACCCGGTGCCCAATGTACCATGGCTGAACATGATGTTTATTGTCAATCCAAAGACAGACAAATGTTCTCACCACCCCAAGGAGGACACAGTGCATATAATCAACTACGAAGCCAGTGCTGCAGTCGAAACCTGGGACGAGGTTTGTAATAGTAGGGCCTTTAACAACTTTTACCGGATGGCCTTTGCTGACAGCTTGTTCAGCTTGCCGCCTCATTCTATTACCATTCCTTAGATTGTACGTTTTCCCAGGGATGTAAACGTGAACGTGACCTTTGCTTTGCAGCAGTCGAGATTTTCCTGGGTGCTCGCAGAATGAGCAACCATACAACCCATTAAATTGCCGAATTCCTTGCAGCATCGCTCTTGCCACAGCATCAACTGATGACACAAGAGCAAAGACATATGATGTTACAGTTTTGCCTGTTTCGGGGTGTCTCTATGTAAGCCCGTTAGTTGCAAGGCGACGCAACTCCAAACAAAAAGGTTTCAGGAATGTGTTCATCAATAGTTTCACACCAAACCACAAGAGTGTCCGGATTTGAAATTTTTCTCGAATGAGAGGCGGAAGTTCAGGGATAACACAGTGGACTGGCCAAAGGGATCTTACGGAACTCTTGAATACCTGTGCACCATCAGTATTCCAGAGGAGCGTGAAGTTAATTTCTGATGAGTGGGCAGCACTGCCTTGGTACATTGCACCATCCACATTGTCTTCTAGAGGGTGATCACTGGCTTAACTCATTCTTTTCATAAAATATTTATATATTTTGTCGTTTTCAAGAAATGACCCTAATGTGTCAGTCAACCTCATCTGAGAAAAACTGCCACGCGTACCTTGGCACTCCTCATCACAGCTGGGGCAGGCTGTCATGTCCGCTTCGAGATATTCCTGACAGTTTTTGCAAAAAAGTGTGTCTGCACTTCGGTGCCTCTTTGAAACCCTGACAACTTGAAGAATTTAAATGTTGTGTTTGGAAGTGTGTTGGAAAATGGCAACAGAGCTGAAAAAATGAACAAATCTGGTCCAAACACTGTCTGGTTAGTTTAAACTTAAAAAACAGTACCATTAAAATGAGGCATGCATCAACATTGCTGAAAGCACTGCCCTCAAAAAGTGCACGCTTATTAGTGTCGGGGCACCCAGAAGTGATTGGGTTACCAGAACCTGCAGAATCGATCTCAGATGTGGAACAGTTCATTGGATCCTCCTCCTCACTATCACTGCATAAGGCAACACTGGATATATCACCTTGTCCATCATCCAGCGCTGAGGGTGACGATGTGCCACTAACGCAGTGGCTAGGAGTCTTGCTGGAGCCAGGAGTCTCGCTGGAACCAGAAGTCTCACTGAAGCCAGAAGCCTCGCTGGAGCTTGCTGCAAACGATGCTTGCCAGCGCCGGCAGGTTTCCCGTGGAAGCTAAAATACAAATTATAAGTGTTTGTACTTCACACGAACATTTGTAGCAACTCAATTATGAGCTTGTACTCCTTGAAGTACTCCTACTTGAAGCCAAGTCAAGCTCGGTTCTGGTTGCGCCCCAGTGAGCATGATCAAGCTCGCTTCTGGTTGCGCCCCAGTGAGCATGCTATCAATGGCATATTATACATTCCCCTATAATTGTAACAATCTGAACATGCTCTCAATGGTACATTATACCTTTTCCTCCAATTGTAACAACATGAAGCAAGCGGATAACAAAGCAAAGAATGGCAAAGCACAGGAAATGTAATGTAATTAAAGGAATCAAAAAGGGACATAAAAGACCTTCTGCACAATGTTGCAATATGCAGGTAGGGCCATGCCTGTAGGCACACTGAGGACAATTTGATTAAACTGCAATTGTTAGAAGAGATCAATTTCTTGGCATTTCATGGCTCTCTTCACATCTGATTTTAACAACAAAAATATATTCTTGCATTTTTATTGAAATTAGCTACCAACAACTGAAGTGGAAACCAATGTTCAGTTGGGCTGGGTTTAATGGCACTAGGCTACTAAGGGCATCATGCGCCAAACGCAAGGCTTAGTGTGTATATAGGTGAGAGATATAGAAAGGGTTGTTTAAAAAATCATATCTGGTTTAAAAGCTTTGCTTCTTTCAAGAATGAAATGACACATGAGATATTGACGAGTGAATTTTGTCCTAAGATTAGGCTGGGTTGGAATGGGATATGTTTCTCAAAAAAAAATCTGGGAAGTGTTTTTTCCTCCGTTTATCCAGTCCATTACACGAGCATAAAATGTGCATTACTCTCATCTCTTCTCCACACAGCTCACATGCTGGTCTCTGATGTTTAGCAAGAATAAAATTGTGTGTAATGTGTGTGTGTCCAATTCGTAGGAAACATAAAATAACTTCAATTAATCGGAAACCAGCGTGGACTAATACATATGCATAAATAGAAAAAGTGCTGCTGTTTATGCACCTCATTTGAAAAAAAATGGCAGGTAGTGGTAACATGTATATTTTTCTTCTGTAGTTTATAAAGGCTGTTTTCAGTGAAAAATATCATTTATCAACAGAATTAGTCAGCAATACAGCCAACTCCTTATTTGACCTTGGTGTCTCTTTAAAGAGAGCATGGGAAAGTGTAGCCTTTTAACTATGGCATAGCAGTGGCTAATACCTGGGAATCCAATGTGCTGGCTATTACAGAACACAGCAAAAACTTTTACGACCATTTTCACAAACATGGAGAAAACAGCCGCTCCTTCACTCTTGGGTCAATCATGTTTCATGATTTCAATATTTCTGCGGAGAGAGCCTCCTCAAGAAATCTCCTTCCACTCAAGGTGGCGTGAATGGCCCCCAAAGGTTGAGATTATGGCTAAAATGTGGCCGACAATCTGCATGCCGCTCTATGTAACATATATATTTCGTCATGCTGAGTCTTCTCAACCACTTTCACAAGCAATGTCTACATTCACAGCCCCGTAAAACGTGTTTTGTGGGTTGCATGAACCAGCAGATGCAGTGAAAGATGTCTGGAGACACTTTTGCGTGTGGAAATGGTCTCTGCTGGCGATGCACAGCCCATGTAGAACAAGACGGTGTTCAAGAATAGTCTGAAAGCTAGTTATGTTTATTCGGGTTTCGTGTAAAATTTGTTCCCCTTCCCTTTGCCCTCGTGAAGCTCAGGGATCGGGTGTGGTGAAAACATCGCGTGCTTCTATGCAGCAAGTTGCAAAACATGCACCCAAACCAGAGTTCAACTCTCTAAAAACTAATGTCGCTTGCGGGTTCAAAGGAAGCTGGGAGCTGTAATTACCAATGTGCTTGAAAAGCCGTGCCTTTTGCTGACCACAAACACTCCTTTTGTGGAACAAGCAAATCAGTGCTCTCCTTGGACAGCACTACGCATCGAAAGACATGCATACCCTGAGGCGATAGGCAAGCTGTTGGTGCGCACATCCAAGATGCTCGCACTGGTTGACAGTTTCTCCGATGCCCCCAGCTTCCTGTATGCAACACGCCATTCCCCACAAGTGAGCAGCTGTATGTGGAAGCTGCCACACACATCGAGCTCGCTATTAGCCGCCAACTTCACTCCACAACTTCGCACACGGTAGTCTGTGAAACATTTCTCAGGTGTTCAAAGATGGCTTGAAATGTGCCCATGCCACAGCATCATTACGCGATTATCAGTAGGCTCGGTATTTTCAGCTTTTAATCGAAAAGCACTGATAAAAATCCGCTGGTAAAAATATTATGGCATCGGTTAAAACCGAAAAATGCCACTTTTTGGTTTGTTCATCCTGGCCTAGGACCCATACTCAACCAAACACTTCCCATTTGCTTCCTTTCACAGTACAGAACCATGCCAGCAGGCACTCAGAAAAGCGGCCCAGGGGATGGTGGGGGCACTTGAGGCTCTGCCGTGCCAGCCGCCAATAAATGAGCCCGCTAGCATCTCCGTTGCTCTAGCAATAAACAATTTGCAGCTATCTGTAAGTCAGCTTCTCTCCAAGGCTTGTTTTTCCAACAACAAGATCTCAGTCCCTGATGACACTTCCTCATTCTTCATGGAATTAGTACTAGGAGGCTTGGTAGGAAAGCTGCCAATGAATTCAGTTGATATGAACAGATCAACAGAATGGGTGTACGGACGAGTGCAATATGAAAGAGTTCGAGTCAGAGTTCTACAGTTGCCACTAGTACAAGGTAAGCGCCGTTATCAACCCTCATATAAGGAGAGCAGCGACCGAGGAACGCTCAAGGTAACACCGGCGCAACTTAGAAATATACTTGAGGACATCAAGCTTTTCCAAAACTCGAGGAGCGATTCAAGTGAAGGTATGTTTCTGGTCACATGGAGCAAAAGTTCGAGTCAAGGCATGTTACTCAATTTGTCCATTAGTCTAGTACCATCTGCACCTCATTTAGATTTCAGTGCAAGCTAGGAGAAGTATAGAATCAAAGAGTGCACATATGAGAACAGCATAAAAAATGATGTTTCCTTTCACTACTACAAAATTTCAGTTTCTACAGATGAAAAGTTAAACAAAAGTGTAAACTTTTATATGAAATCTAAAATGACAAAGAAGGTCGCCTGTTCCAAATTAGTCAGAAACATGAAGGCCATAAGGCACCCAAAACTCACGCAACAGACAAAACATGTAGCTATGTTTAACATGAAATGTTTCACATAAAATGCAAGAGAGCTCTTTGCCAAAAGCAACACACTGCTACTACAGACAGTTATAGCTTTCTTGGCCTCGTATTTCCTCCAATCGCACCTTTTAGTAATCAGAAACAAGCATTTAAATCAGCAAAGTTTTTATCCTGCTTGAATGAGGGCCAAACTAACATTTCAGAACGATAATTTATTTCTTAAAGCAGCTAAGCAAGTTCAACACATTTCTGGTTTAAATATGAGACAGTGATTAGAAGGATAATGCATCCTTTGCCCATGCATACTAGTGAGCTGTCTGCTTTCATGCAGAAACCATTACCTATATACATGTCTGAATCAATGTACTGAGTCAAGATCATGTGAAAAGTGTAGACTTACTAGTTGTCCTGCATTCCACAGGTACTTTTTGTAAGGGCCGCGCTTTCTGCTTGGATCCAACTTTGAGTGGCAACGAAACCACAACAGTTCTTGTACATGACGGAATAAGAGCAAAGTGTTTGAAATAGTTTGTCAAGCATATTGTACCCTAGACAATGTGACAAAACATTCGAGCGTAAAATTTATACACCTTTCATGCACTGG